>NC_087476.1:11635098-11938033 GCF_036417665.1 Passer domesticus
GTGGTTGTGGTCAGTTTCTTGTTCTGTTTGGGTTTTTTGTATTCAGGGAAGAGTCTGCATCCACTGATATTTGTCATAATTTCTGAGGCTGAGTTTGCTTGTAGTTCCAGTTAAGTTTTGTTTTCAGTACTAGCTCTTTAACTGTTTTGAGGTGCAGATGGTTCTGTCTTTTGCTTTCCTCACAGTTACTACATGAGATTATTTTGTTCTGTTTTCTGCTGTTTTACTCTCTTTTCCTTAAATGTTCAAATTGTACAGCAGTGGAACTCATAGCCCTCATCTTTAGTTTGGATGTTATTAATTACAACATTTAAAGCTTATGTTTATGTCTTCATATTTGGGTGATGGATGCCAAGAGCTTGCAAGTGACTGATTCCTGGTCTGAGTAATTTGGCATGAAGGCACGTCTTTGTAGTAAAGCCAGAGTAGCATAGCAAAAGGTGTGTAAGCTGAATCATGAAGTGTATTTGCTCCTTGATTTCCTTGTGTGTTGTATTAAACTACATAACATAAAGTGGATATGATAGTTTTGCTGTAAATACTTCATGGGCATCATCATTATAACAATAGTAATAATAATCATCAGTAATAAACATCATCATCCTTCTTCTCTTGCTCCTCTAATATTTGATAAAGAAATCCCTACCATAAAAATCATTGCAGGAGTGTCAGATGGCAAATTTTTTGCATTTCTGCATTTGCTTTGAATTTTGTTCATTCCACATAGTGGAAAGGGATTAATACTGTTTTTCTTTATCTTTTAGATGCTGTGTTGTAGAAAATTAATGAGGGAATCATAAAACACTGTATTGTATAAAGCAGTCAACAAATATGTAGACTAGAAATTAGATGTTCTCTGTAATGATGTAGGAAATGTTGATGTCTCCTGTGTCCCTTACAATAAATGCTGCTCTCTGTGGTACTTGGTAGTATAAGCTGTCTGTAAGCTGTCTGACCTCTCATCAGCTGAACTCCAGTCAATAGTCTGTCCAGAACATTAGGCTGACCCAAGGAAACTGCTCAGAGAAGCCTCTTGTTCTCCACAGTGACCCATGCATACAGATCTGCATGGTGAGGTGGTTAGGAGCTCACCTAACTACCTTAAAAGAAAGAGGTTCTTTCCTGCTTTACTTTTTGGTAGAATCAAAGACTTGAGGTGATTTATTATTTTGTTGTGTAAAGAGCTGCTTGCACTTAGAGGGCTGAGACAGAATGAGAAGAGGGAAGAAAGACTGCTCCCCTCCATTGCAATACAAGTTCTTGTGACTGAAGCTGTACTTCAGCAGTCTTTATTTCATTGAGTTCTCTGTAGATTCTCCAAGTAACTAATCTTAAAACAGAGAGAATGTGGAGCTGAGAAGCTCTGGGGGGGTTTTGACAAGGGGGCCCCTGGGGTCCTGAGGCTGTGCACTGCACAGCTGGACCTGCCGTGCTGACCCACCCAGCTTTCTCACAGGATGTGTCACCTCCCTCCAGGAGATCATGGTTGGATTCTCTCCTGGATTATCCCATCTGTCCTGAGGGACAAGGAAGAGCTTGCTTGTTGTCATTACCTGTATCCATGACGAGGAGTCTTCTGGCCTCCAAGCCCCCAGTGTGTTTAGACATTTCTCTAATGCTAGGCATTCTTTCCTGCACCCCACACATTAAAAAAAAATTAAAAATTGTTTGTTTTTATAAATAAGCAGCCTATTCTTAGGCCATGTGTCATTCAGTGATCTTTCTATAGGAGTGAATGTTTAGTACATGTATTGCCTCGGAATTTTCCTTGAACTGGTGCTGTGCATTAAAGTTGGTTGTCATCTTTCTTACAGGGGAGCTCTAGACGTAATTCCAGCAAACGAAGCTGAGTAGGAGAGCATAATGCATTTCAGAAAAGTTTTGGTGTCAGAAAACTGTGCAACTGATAGTAGTGTTACCCTGTTTTAGATACTTAGCCGTAGCT
The DNA here is from genome assembly GCF_036417665.1 of Passer domesticus. NCBI lineage: Eukaryota > Metazoa > Chordata > Aves > Passeriformes > Passeridae > Passer > Passer domesticus. The sequence goes on from NC_087476.1 coordinate 11,637,044, forward strand.
AACTTAATTGCTGACAAATAAAAAGATTGTGTGTTGCATTTGTGTAAATAGCACCTTGCTTCTACCTAGGGCAGGTATGTCAACTTCTGTATTTTATGTAGGTCTTTGGGTCTGTAGGTATGAAGAATGTAATATATACTTTTGAGGGAATAAAAACCATGCCATAAACTTATGATTACAGAAAATATGAGATTTTTGTATGTTTTATAACTTGTTACTTTTGCAAGATTTGTTTCAGACCAGTCCTCTTAGTGCTGGAAGTCTGTGCATTATTTATTGATTTGTAGAGGAAATTTATACATGTGTCCTCTATATAGAGAGAATAGTTATCCTTTATTAGGAGCATTTTGTTTACTGTGATCATGTTATACTGCCTTGTAGTGTAAAAAACAGCTCAGGAAAAGTGCTATGAATCTAAATTTTCCTTTATTCTACTTTTATGTGTTTTGCCTATTAATTTTCTTGCCTTTTGTTGACAGAAATAATTAATACACTTTGCTTTTGGCCATGCAGCTGGCTTTAATCAAATCAGTATCAATGCTGCTGATTATACGATGTTAGTTATGTACTTTTTACCACTAACCTTCAATTTCATTGCTAACCAAAAACAATTGTAGCAAGTATTCCAAAGTCTAATGTACCAAGGAAAACAGAATTAAGGTTGATTTTATTTATTCAGCTTGATTAGAATAATGAAGCTGTGGTTCTTTTGTTTTGATGCAACTTCTTCATAGCAAGTGTAGCCTTAAATTGCTGAGGTTTCAGTTCTGGGAAAGTATGTGTTGCAATGTTTGCTGTGATTTCAATACTTTTTTTACCAAAGTAATTAATTTGGTATGTCTGTGCTATCACCTGTGGGTATGTTGTCACGTAGAAAACTGAAACCTGTAATATTTCATTACTTTCATTTTTCAGTACTCATGGGTAAGAGAAAGGAAGAAAGTGTTCTAACTCCTGGTTCCCAGAAAAGGCAGAGAAGAGAATACACAGATGTACATAGTGATGAGTCTAATGAAGAAGAAACTTTAGAGTTCTCAGCGAGTAGTAGTGCCCCTTCACAGCTGGTAAGTATAAAAAGTCATAGATGAAGATGTAAGAAAAGTTCTGTGCCTATTGAAATAAATGTCTTGTAGGCATCAGTAGAACAAAGATAAAATAAACTAGGGATACTGTCTGTGGTGAGGACTTCTGCATGAGGTTATTCTTACCTTATTTCTTTTGGGTCATCTACTTATAATAATCATAACAATATTCTGATTTAATAAAAGGAATACTACTCTAGTTGTGAAGTAAATGAAGGAAATGGATTTTGATTGAACTATGGTATGTTTCATTTATGGTTGTAGTAAAGGCAGACAAAATATTTGGAAAACTATTTATTTACTAAAAGCAATGCCAAATACTTGCTTGTTTTGCATTGCTCACACATTTAGATACCTGAAAAAAATCTAGTGTTTGAAGTGCAAGTTTTGATGGGAAAGAAACCTGAAAACAGGAATATTGGGTTTTTTTCTGCTTTTCTTTTAGTAGTTGAATTTTAGTTTGATAGAAGACTTAAAAAAATTATTTTTGAGATTGCAAATACTGTCCTGTGTATTTAGACTGGACATTAGGAAACATTTCTTTACCAGTGGTAAGACACTGGACAAGGAGGCTTCTCTGGGAGGTTGAACCTGTCTGGGTGCCAGGTGTGCACCAAAAGCACTCCCTCCTTTCCTGGACAGGGGAGAGAAAATGAAACAAAATGCTTGTGGTTGAGATAAGGGCAGGGAGAGATCACTCCCCAGTGACTGTCATGGGCAAAACAGACTCAGCCTGGGGAAATTAAATTAATTTATTTACAATCAAATCAGTATTTGAGAGATAATGAGAAATGAACCCAGAACTTGAAACACCTTCCCTCCACCCATCCTTGGCTCCTTTTCACTCCCAGTTTTCTTCTCCCCCAACCCAACAGCACAGGGAACGGAGGCTTTGGTCAGTTCATTACATGTTGTCTCTACCACTTGTTCCTCTTCAGAGGGAGGACTCACACTCATTCTGTGCTTCAGTGTGGATCCCTTCTGCAGGATGCAGTCCCTCAGGAACAGCCTCCTCCTCTGTGGGTCCCCCATGGGCTCACAAGTCCTACCAGCAAACCTCCTCCAGTGTAGACTTCCCATAGAGTCACAGCCTCCTTTGGGAATCCACCTCTCCAGCGCAGGGCTCTCCATGGGCTACAGGTGGATCTCTGCTCTGGTGCTGGAGGACCTCCTGCCCCTCCTTGGTGTCTGCAGACCTGTTCCTCTCACAGATTCTCACTCCTCTCCTCTCTGGCTACAGTTGCTGCAGTTGCAATTTCCCTTTCCTGGCTCTTAGGCTGGAGGCACTGCTGCTGCTGCTGATGGGCTCAGCCTTGGCCAGCAGTGGGTTTGTCTTGGGGGTGACTGGGGAGTGGCAATGGCTCTGTCAGACATGGAAAAGCTTCTGGCAGGTTCTCACAGAAGCCACTCCTGTAGCTTCCTGCCCCTCCTACCCCAACTCAATGCCAGTGCAGCTTCCTAGAGAGGTGGCTGGTGCCCCAAGCCTGTCAGTATTGACAAGACATTTAGACAATGCCCTTAATAACATGCTTTAACTTGGTCAGCCAACTACTGTGGATCTATTGTTTTAATATTTTATGTTGTATTGATGGTTAGTAATAGGGAGTAATGATGTTGCTATTAGGGAGAACTGAAAGTTACTGTGTGTGAGGGATCAGCTTTGGTAACTTTTTATTTTAGTAAATAGCTGCTCTGTAGCAAGCGACTTTACACAGTGTTGTGAAACCCTTCTGTTTCCTTGTGGCTTGTAACAACCAATGTTTTATATCATACTGTCATTTTAATTCTCATTGTGTTTAAAATATATAAACTCAATCTCATTAAAATGCATATATAACTTGAGTTTTAATTGTTAATTCTTTAGCCTGACGGTGAGGTTGGGATAATTGAAAGTATCCAGCTGAAGAACTTTATGTGCCATTCAAATCTGGGGCCTTTTCAGTTTGGATCAAATCTCAATTTTGTTGTTGGAACCAATGGAAGTAAGTATTAATTCCATAGCGTCTTTGTCAAAGAACGCCTCTGTTAATAATGTAGAGAATGTAATTTTTTATTTGAAAAAGCACTGGTGGCCACATTTTAGGTGTGGATGAGGATTCACTTTTGAAATGAGGTACCACACAAGTCTATCCCAGTAGTTAAAGGCTGGTGAATTAGGTCTTAAAATTGGAGATTTTTGCAAAAGATAATGTGGATATACATATTTTAATAGCTAAATAATGCATAAATTTTTATTTGAACTAAATGTACTTGTATGTTTATTATTAAATGCACTATATTTGTCCAAGTGCCTGCTGTGCCCATCACTGAGTTTGGGGGAACCACAGTGGTTGTAGTAGGGGGTTGAAGTACTGGTGACAGGTGCATAATGCTAAACTAGATCTGAAGCACATTCAGCAACATCCTGCTTCCTGACGGTTTGAGCTTCCTGAGGACATCCAAAATTTTGAAAAGCAGTTGTAGTTAGCCTGGAGAAGGAGGAGAAGGAGGAGAAGGTGTGTCCTCTGTGGGCAGGCTCTCGGAGGAAGGGTGAGAGCGGTAGTTGTGAACGTTTGCCGCTGGGTGGCTCCCGCAGCCCAGCGTGAGGGCGAGTCTCACTGCCCGCGGATCCGTCATGTCAGAGCGTGTCATTTATCATATCCTATCTTATCATACCTTATCAGCCACATTGCAGAGGACTTCAAAATTATAGCCTTAGCCCAGGCCCCAAAGGTGGTAAACACCAAAGTAGGGAGTGCATGCTATGAGGAAGGTGTGTTACATAATGCAGCTCTGAGAACCAGCATAACAGCTCTGAGAGCAAATAAATCGGCATTGTGATCAACAGCTATTAGGCTAATATCATGAATGCTTAAAACAAATTTGTTTTAACATACTCTGGTCAGTTATATCAACCCTTTGAGCCCCGCATTGGGTGTTAGAAAGGAGTGTTGTCATTTAATCCCTTTTAGCAACTAAATATCATGCAGCCACTCAACTTCCCCATGTCCCCCAGTGGCATAGGAAGGTGAATTGGAAAAAGGTAAAACCTGTGGTTTGGGATAAGAATAGCTTAATAATTGAAATAAAATAAAATATAATAATTACTGTAATGAAAAAGAGAAAGAAAGAGAGGGATAAAACCCAAGAGAAACAAGTTATGCATAATGTAGTTGCTCTGTGAGCAGCAGTGAGTGGCTCCTGAACAGCATCCCCCAGTTTATGCACTGGGCATGGCATGACATTCTATTGTATGGAATATCCCTTTGGCCAGTTCAGGTCAGTTCTCTTGGCCAGGCTCCCTCCTGCCTTCTTGTGCACCTCTTCAGTGGCAGAGTATGAGACACTGAAGAGTTCTCAACTTTGCTACTTAGCAACAACCAAAACATGGGCATGTTATCAGCATTATTGTCAGGCTGCACCCAAAACACAGCACAAGCTACTTGGTAGAAAAGGAGCTCTATCCCAGCTAACCCAGGACATAGAAACTATTACAGGAAAAGGAGCTGATACCTATTTATACAATCTTGCTTCTTCTGGAGAAAGAATTAAAAAAATAAACATAAATTTTGAAAGAAAGCTTAAAACCTTTCAAATAGTTAGGTAAATGGTAATGTGTGTTTGATTTCTTTTGTTGTATAGTGTTTTCAGTATGCTTTTAAGAAAGAGGAGATTCCTTTTGACTTACGACATGTTGAATGTAAATTGCTAAATAGGAGTAACAGAAGTTTGGGTCAGCATGTTGGGTTTTTTTAGGGAGAATCTTGAAAATGGCAGATACTTGACTAGCATTATTGTTATTTTATATGTTCAGTTAGGACAGAAGTTGGACTTCTAATGTATGACTATATAAAAAGTAAAAAACTGTAATATGGGTGGAGTACAAATTATCTTCTCTTTTAAACAAGTTCAATGCTTCAATTACAGGTGGAAAAAGTTCTGTATTAACAGCACTGATTGTTGGACTTGGTGGAAAAGCCACTGCAACAAACAGAGGTTCCTCATTAAAAATGTTTATTCAAAAAGGAGAGACGTAAGTTAAACTTTAATCTACAAGTTACATTTGTAGTTCAGTGATTGAGGTTAGCTTATGAGTTTTCTGTTTATGCTAATTTTCTGCATCTTCTTGTGGGATCCAACAGACTCAAATAAAAAGCATAATGCTGAAGAGACCATATTTAAACAACACGCTGCCCTTGTAAAAAAATCCCAGACCCTGAAAGCAAAAAACTTCAGAAGTTTTACCTCTAGTATACCATTATTCCTGAATGTTGTATTTTGAAACCAGTTGGAAATTAAACTCCAAACAGCTGGTCTCTATCCCCTCCAGTGAGAGAGAAATAAAGGTGGACATTAGGTGTTGAAATAAAAATGTGCTGAAAAAACCCATCAACGAGATAAGGAAAACAAACACTAACAGCAACAATACTAATAACAACAGTGTGTAAAAGAGGGTGATTCCAAGCAAAAATGCTCACTGAGTCTGATGCAAGGCTACTGCACCACAGCCCGAGTCAGACATCTCCTGAGAAAAAGAAGACAATAGCAAATGGAAGCGTCTGTGCCCGTGTTGTGAAAAAAAGGAACAGCGGTGGACAAATCACCCACACTCCCTCCCCAAGCCCAAGCCAAGAAGAACAATGACACACCAACCCCATGGTAGGACTGGAGCCACCCCACTGCTTCACTCGCCTTCCACTTTTCCTGAAATAAAAGAACAAAGTGGTGGCAGTTCCACTTTGTGTTCTCCTTCTCTTCCAGCTGAAGCTGTGGCCCCAGGGATGATGTGTGGGGCATAGAATAACCACACTCATATGGCTCCAGGCTCTGCCCGTCACCGTAATGGCAAGAAAATTACCTCTGTCCTCCCTGAAACTGGGACACTGAACTAGCTAACGTAGTGATGTGTTCTCTATACTTCCTGCTCTGGTGTATTACTTCCACTCTGTAATTGAATATCCTACAGAAAAATGGAGTCCACTAGAAAAATAGGTGACTAGTTGTCGTTGTTTTACAAGCAGTGAGGTTAATTATTTTTCAATCTTTTTGGTGATGTGAATGAAGATAAAGACCTTGACTTACTGGATATTTGAACATGCAAGAAATGGATTCATGTGTACTGTGAGAGTGGGGATAATGTGTTTAGGGAAACCAGTAAAAATATAGGAGGTTTATGAGTTCACATTTACATGAAGCTGTTATTTGGAGTCAGATATCCCAGTCTTTTCCTTTTAGAGGTGCTTAAGAGTAAAATTGTTGGTAGTACTTGCCTTATGTACTAATGTTTCAGCACTCACTTGAGAAACAGGAAGTAGGAATTTGGAATTGAAATCACATGACATCTTTTCTAGAAGAATGGCTTAAGCATTCTGCTGTATATTACTTTGGTTAGGCTGTAGAAGCCAGACAACTGTTTTATACAGAAGCCAATTTGAAAAAAGACCTACCAAAAGGCAGTATGAATCTGTGATGGAAAATTAGGGCACTCAGATGAGAAGGGAGGATGGAAGAAATCTTCTCTCACAAATATTTGCTTTTGGCTCATTATATAGGTGAAGCATAGGAGGTGCAAGCAGACAGTGTATGGCAGCAGTGTGTCTGTCATGGTCATGGAAAAGAGGGCTGGAGTTTCTGGCAGTGTTTGATTCCATACCACCCATGTCATGGCAGGGCTGTGGTGTCAGCACAAGGAAGCTGAGGCCAAAAGCAGCTTTTGCTTTTCCCAGGTTCAAGGGAGGGGGTGTGTAGGTGTCAGGGTCAGCCCAGCAGACTTTGCCCGTCTCTGCCACTGGCTGTCTGTCTTGGTTTAGAGACAGATTTAAGAGAAAACATGCTGTAATGAGTGTTTCCTCCGAAGAGAATGGCTTCAGTAATCCCTTTTGCCAATGAGAAAATGAATACCAGTGGGTGAAAGTAAAAAAAGCCTGTTTATTAACTAACAAAGTGCCTGCATCACATGAAAAAAAATTGAATAAATTCTAGATATTGAACTTTCAGAACCTTACCTCCCCACCCACACCACAACAAAAAAACCTCAGAATGCCAGGGGAAGAAATAAACAGGCTGGCTGCGTGGCAAAGGGGGGACAAAATGGTGAGTGGCTTTTATCTCAGGGAAGAGGAAAATGTTCATACAGTGGCTTGGGCAAAACAGATGGGAGGCTGTTGGCTGGCATTGGTCCCCTCCTCGCAGCAGATGAAGCTGATGGATTTTGGTGTCCTTTCTCTTGTTGGTTCATCTTTGCCCATGGTTTCAGGCTGGCTGGAGTGACCCCCACTGCTGATCTGGCGATTATCTGATCTTGGACCAAAACCAAGCTGAAACAGTTCAAGAAAAACCAAGAAAACACCTGCAGAAGGATTGCTGCTGTCATCCAGGGGAAAGGCGGGGCGGGGGGGGGAAGGAAACTTCTTGCTTAGCTACTAAGAAATCGAGTTAGCTAAGCAACAAAGCAGCTGCCACTCTCTGCAGCACCCAGCATGCTGGGGAGTGAGTCTTGAACACCAAGTCCACACAGGAGCCCCCAAAGGCTTGTGCCCCTCTTCTGGACCCACCTTAAAGCCATAACAGCCATTTCTGGACATAAAGCAGACAATCAGGAATAGAGCATCATCATAAAATCACCCCAAGACACGGCCCCTTTCCCCTTCCTCTGAGCCCAGGCTTTTCTAGTTTGGTGCTGAAAGACAGCGCTGGCAAGCCCAAGATGCCACTCAGAGAAAAAGAAAAGGGAGGGAACAGCAGCTGCACAGAGCAGAGCCCGGCCAAGCAGTGTGCAGCCCCAGCCACAGCCACCATGGCTGCAGCAGCCACCGCAGCAGCAATGCAGCCAGAGCTGCCGAGCATTCCCGTCCCGCTTGTGCGCAGTCAGGCCCAGGCACAGGAAAAGGGTCCCCTGATCTGATTCAGAGCCCTGTCAGATCCCACTAGGTTTTGTCTTGTCCCTGTTTTCCAATTGTTTTCAGGCTGGGGAAGGGGAAAGTTAAACCATGAGCATCACTGACATATAGTGCCTTTGTTCTATCATGCACTACATGGCCCAGCACAAGGCCACTTGCCATTTTGCCTTTTTCTGAGAAACCATGCTAGGTGCTGTCTTGGGGAAGCTTTTGTGTTTAGTGGTGAATACCCTTCTGTGGGTAAAACACTCTGTTTTGCACAATCTTACTAATATTGTTGTGGTTTTGAGGTTTTGAAGTAAATTGCGATTCCATCTTACAATCTCTCCTGTTGTTTCCTCCACTGTGGGAAGGGGGTGGAGGAAAGGGGACAGCTTGAATGGGTTTACTTTTCCCTTTACTTTTACATTACTGCTGGGTACTGCTTTTCCCTTTACTTTACTTTTACTTTACTGCTGGGTACTGCTTTTCCCTTTACTTTACTGCTGGGTTTTAAACCAGCAATGCATCTAATGCTGTTATGGCTCAAACCAACCAAATACATGTTTTTCTGATTGGTACTGTGACTGACTTGCGTGTGACCTGTAGGATACATGACAATTTGCATGGAAAATTAAAATGTTCTGATTTTTTTGTCGTTTTTAGTAGTAGTGCATTTGAAGTTTAGATTTGAAATTAATGTCAGGGTTATTTTAATTATTTTTGTTATTTTTTTTTTTTAGTTCTGCAGATATTTCCATAACTTTGCGAAACCAAGGAAGAGATGCATTTAAACCAGAATTGTATGGTACCTCTATTATTGTGAATCAGCGCATTAATCAGGATGGAAGCAGAACTTGCAAACTGAAAAGCAAAGCTGGTTGGTGGTAGTTTACTTTGTTCTCAGACGTAGAAGTTCTCTAAGCTTGTTCATGGCTTTCAATGCCTTGATGTTAGTAAAGGATGATGTTTCTCTTTTCATAAAATTACTCAAGGATGATGACAATGTCCTTATTTTTTTTTTTGTTTTTAGCCCAAACTAAGAATATTTTAGTATGTCAAAAGCAATTATGTATTTATTGATATGTATTACTTAGTATGTCAGGTGTTACATTATATGTTTGTTTCTATAAAAATCTGCTTTTGGGATGAGGCTGAACATAGTTTTTTGTCTTTTTTGAGGTTTTATTGAATTTGCTGATTTATCTAAATTCTGTCACAGAGGGTTTATGAGGCAAAGAAGAACTTCAATTAAAAGTCTTTCTGTGCAAATGAAAATATATTGAAAAAAATAATAATAATAAAAACAACCCTAACCAATGTTTCTAGTTTAGGACTAGGTCTCTGTTACAAAAAGATGGCTTTCATTTTCTACATTTTCTACAATGAAGAAAATACTCTGGGGCATGGTACCTATTGATATTTTTCGTTTCTTTTTTTACTACTAGGGACCATAATTTCTTCAAAGAAAGAGGAACTCATAGGAATACTGGATCACTTTAATATACAGGTAGTTGTTGTAGTGTTTAAATTCTGTGCAATTTAAGAAGACATTGGTATGCAATACTACAGTTCTTCAATTAAAAAGAAATGTACCGTTCCTTAAAGGAGAGAGTTCCACCTCTTTCATATCATTTAAAGATCAAATTCATCAGCAAAAGGAAAATTGAAATATATACCTCATGCAATGCAGAATAGGATTCTGTCCCAGACAGATAAGTATTTGCTGTCATCTGTGAGCTGTGAGTCATGTGTCCTGTTGATGAAAGTCTTGACATATGTAGGTTTCTTTTGTATCTGGAGAGGTTTTTTCTGCTGATTATTTTAGTTCTTGCTGTTTCAGAAATTTGCATGTGATTTTTTCTGCCTAATTGATTAATAAAAGATAAGGTAGTGCATTTGAAGTTTAAAATATTCAACTTACTTAGAATTTCAAATAATAGAAATTTCAGTTAGTATGTATTGATTTTATTTTGTGGCAATGTCTGTAAGAATATATGAGTCAGTTCATTGCATTTATTGCAATACTTTGACACAACAAGAATTTCTAATGCTGATTTAGTTAAATAAATGGAACTTACAGGTACTGTTTTTATAGCAGTCATGTATCTTCTTGGAAGCAGTTCCTTAGTTGTCCTTGCTGTGGTTCTATTTTGTATTTGATATAGTTGGGCTTTTCAATTTTCTATTTATTATTGGTTTAGTTTGTTATGTTTTAGTTTTTTTGAAGATGTGAGAGGATTAGCAAGCTTGATTTCACAGCATTAGCTTAGTAATAAGTTGCAAGACTGAAACAGGGTTCTCACTTTCATGGATTTTCAGTTACATGGTATCTTGTAATTAAAACAAAATAAAAATTATTTATTTTTGCAGGTAGATAATCCTGTGTCTGTTTTAACCCAAGAGATGAGTAAACAGTTTTTACAGACTAAAAATGAAGGGGACAAGTACAAGGTAAGAAAAAATGTTTAGCATAGTTGTAAAACACTAAAATACCAATTGCAAATCTTTAGAGCATTTGGGGAAAAAAATCAAATTCCTTAATTTTAATAACCTGTTTTGGGCTAACTCAGGTAAGTAGCTAAATACCACACAACCACTCACTCACTTCCCTCCGTGCTGCCCCCAAGCTTGGGCTGGGGGAATGGGAAATGAATAGTAAAAGTAAAATAAAATTAGAGGGATGAGATAAAATTTGTGTAATAACTGAAGTGAAAGCTGCAAGGAGAGAAAAAGAAAGTGAAACAAAATAAGAGATGCAAAGGGAATCATTCCTATTAGTAGACTGAGGCCCAACCAGTGCCCAAGCAGAAGATGGCTAATCCCCCTAAACCCTCTCTTACTGTTTTTATTGCTGAGCATGACTGTGCTGGTTTGGGCTGGATTAGGGTTAATTTTCTTCATGGAAGTTTATATGGGGCTACTTTGTGGATCTGTGCTGAAAACAGTGTTGATAATGGGGACATGTTTTCCTTATTGCTGTTTTTGTAACTGCTCAGCAGGCCTTACACAGAGTCAAGGCTTTTTCTTCTTCTTTTTCCACCCCACCATCAAGGAGGCTGGGGGTGCATGAGGCTTTGGGAGGGATCACATCCAGGACAGATGACTCCAGCTGACAAAAGGGATATCCCAGACCATATGGCCATATCATGCTCAGCATATAGAGCTGGGGGAAGAAGAGGGAATTGGGGGATGTTTTGAATTATGCATTTGTCTTCCCAAGTCACCATTAGGCATGGTGGAGTCCTGCTTTCCTAGGGATGGCTGAACACCTGCCTGCCCTAGGAAATGATGAATGAATTCCTTGTTTGGCTTGGCTTGCTTGTGCAGCTTTTGCTGTATTAAACTATTTTTATGTCAGCCCATGTGTTCTTGCTTTTACTTTTCTGATTCTCTTCCCTATCACGCCCCAGGGGAAAGTGAGTAAGTGGCTGGGGCTAAACCATGACAATGGCATTTTCTGAGGTGGCATATCTCGTTGGCTGCTTGGGATCATTTGTCTGGTTGTATACCTCCCAGCTTCTTGCACACCTGGCTGATCTATTCACTGAGAGGGCAGAGGGAGAAAAAGGAGGCTTCAGTGCAAATATGGCTGAGTGTGTAGTCAGTATTTTTTTGATCACACATCTAAAATAAAACACCATTTTATTTAACTCCATCCCAACCAAAGTCAGTACACTATCTGATTGCACCAATCATGCACTTTACAAAAACAATATTTTTGAAGATTCTTCTCTCTACACAGATAGATAAAGTTAAATTTTAAGGGTCTGCTGAGTTAGTTCAGTATTCAGAAGTACCCCTATGGGAAATGAGTGTTTTGAGTCGCCCAAAGATCCAATGGCACAGGTATCAGCAAGAGCAGGTTTAATATTAAAGTGAAAGTGTGGCTAGGTTCATTGGCAAGGTTCACACTCCCACTTACATAGATGCACAAGAGAAAAATTGGGATAAAACATGAAACCAATCAATCTAAAACCAAAATCAACTTAAAATTATCAATATAGAGGTTGGAGTGGGAAAAAGGTATGGATAAAAAGGAGTAAGGGAGACCTTCCCATTTATCCTCTTTCCAAACCTGGCTCTGGACTTGACCACAGTTTAGGCCTAAAGGTTTTGACAGTGCATTAATTTAACAGTACTTAATTAGTAGCCTGCTTTAAACAATTAGACAGATGATTCTTAGGGAGTTTACAATAGCACAATTGTAACTCACTCATAAGCCTAATTTTCTTACTAATCTCAGTACTTAAGAATCTTAAGAAACATTCATAATACAGTTGCTATATCAGATGCACATTTGTATGTAAACAGACCTAAAGATTATGTAGAAGTTGTATACCTGTGAAAAATTCCCCTGCACCTCAGAGAAGTACTCGTGTCAAATGCCTTTGGATCTTCTCAGCAGGTGAAGGGTTGATCCCTGAGGAGTGGGGCTATCAGCCCAGGCTCTGTCAGCTTCTGGCAGCAGTCCTCCAAGTAAACTTGAGAGCTCTCTGGCTCACAGTGGTGTCACTCAGAGGGAGATGCTGCCACAGCCCACTGTGGTCTGGGCCAGTTCAGTGGATCTCACTTGGGACCACTGTTTATAGGGTCACAAGAGGATAGGCTTTAGTCATAGTAAATTTTCACCCTGATCACAATTAAAGTCAGTAACTTTCTTTGAAAATTCAGTAACAAAAATATTGTTCTGTTTGGGTTTTAGTCAGGCAAGAAAAAGAAGTTTCAAAGGCTCTTCATTTAGAAAGAAGAGCTTGTCAGAAAATGTAAGTTCCTGGGAGTAGAGAGTGTTTCTGATAACCTCAAGAGGAGCTGAGCCCAGCTTCTGTTCATCAAGGCTGGGGCTAACAAACATTTCAAATACCACACTGCAGCCCGAGGAGGTGGTGGTAGTTGTACCACCACAACCTGACCATGTTTTTCACTTTGGATATCATTCAGCATGCAGGGATGTTGGGATGAATGGTCATTCTGTCGTAATTATTGGAGGTCCACTTAGATAAGGTGCTGATCTCATATCTGCGTCTTTTTATTCCTTTTTAGTTTTTTATGAAGGCAACTCAGCTGGAACAAATGAAAGAAGATTATTCATTTATTGGGAAAACAAAAAAAAATACCCGAGTTCAGATAGAACAAGGGGAAGAGGTATGTAAAAGTTAAAGTAATTATTAGGACACATCTGAGCAGTGAAGGAAGTACAGGATAACAAACTGCATAGTTTGGTTTTATTAGGTTTCAGTGGCATTAAATTTCAAAAACTCAAATCTTTCCAAAATTTCATATTATATCACAGCTTTTTGCAGTCATGATTGAACCCCTATTTTCTTTTTTAAGCGTCTTGAAGAACTTAAGCAGCTTTATTTGGAAAAGAAGGAAATTTTCAAAAGCATCGCATTTGTGAATGACATGCAAAATCGTCTCAAAGATTTGAAACATCAAATGGCGTGGGCAGTGGTAAATGTCTTGCTAAAATATGTTTGTTCATGTGAAATGTGCTTCATTCCTAGTCTCTTGTGCATATGCTAATATAGGCTTCTTTAGGTGAGTGAGATGGAAAAAGAAGTAGAGCTGCTCAAAGAAGGCCTCAGAGCTGAAGAAGGAAATACAGAGCTCCTTCAGAAGGTAGAGGATTGCCAGGTAGGTAGATGGTCTAAACCATATATCACTCTAGCTGTAGTCACCCCCCAAGTCAGAGATCTGTTGTGAAGGTTTTTGTGGATATCATTGCCTTTAGAAAAGAGCAGTGATTTCAGGAGACATCTGGAAGTTTTGGGGTGGTTCTTAAGACTTCTGTATCTAGCAAGAAAGCATTTTGTCATACATTCTGATTTGCATATGAAACACTTTTTGTGTAGAGAAACAGGCATCATTATTTTGAATCTAGAATCATAGAACAGTTTGGGTGGGAAGAGACCTTAAAGATCATCCAGTTCCAACCCCCCTGCCCTGGGCAGGGACACCTTCCAATGGATCAGGCTGCTCAAAGCCCCATCCTACCTGGCACTAAACACTTCCAAGTATGGGGCATCCACAGCTTCTCTGGGCAGCCTGTGACATTGCCTCACCACCCCCACAGTAAAGAATTAATTCCATATATCTAACCTAAATTTCCCCTCTTTCAGTTTAAACCCATTATTCCTTGTCATGTCCATACAGATAATGAAGAGTCCCTTTCCAACTTCCTTCACTTCCCTTCAGATACCAAAAGGCTGCTATGAGGTCTTCATGCAACCTCCCCTTCTCCAGGCTGAACAGCCCCAAAACTTTTCAGTCTATTAAAACTCCTCCAAACTTTCTTTTTAGAACTTATTTTCCTTTTTAAAAAAATGTTTTTGTGTGTTCCTTTCTTTTAAAAAGTACATGTTTCACAATTTCACATTTTTGCATTATGGTCAGCATGTCTATGTGGCAATGAAGGAACATTGTCTAGATGCCGGTTTCATTTCTTTTGCTGTCATAGTAATGGACCTTATTAAAAGTCCTGTATTAAAAGTCCTGTGTTTGGGTAAACCTTGAGACAGAAAAAAAGGTTGCTGTCTGTGTCACAGATTAGGTAGTCTGTTGATTTCCCAAGAATGAACATTTATGAGTTTTCATCTTATCATATCCATGGTGGCAATGTCTTGCTCTTTTTTTTTAAACCCAACAGAGCTCAAACAATTTAAATGTGTCTGATGGATTCTTTTAAGAGATGTTTGTCTTGTAACATTAAGAGATTTTGAAGAAAATCTTGTTTCATTACTACTTGTTTTGTTTTTTTACCAAAGGTAAAAGTGAATGAAGCAGAAAAAAAGTACAAAGCAATACAAGACAAATTGATAACAGTAAGTGAAGAAGCACAAGCCCTTCATCCTCAATGTATTTCTTTGAAGGCAGAAGTGCAGGCAAAAAGAAAAACAGTCAATGAAACTGAGGTAGGCAAAAAAAGTCCTTTCAAAATCCATACCAATTTAAAGCTATAAACTTGTCCATGCCCTACCCATCTGTAGTTCTACACCTGTTGTCTTGGGTTCTTGAGTCCATGGTGAGTTCAGAACAGATGCAATTTCTTGCCTGACTGGCAAATAGCGTCTGTTCAGGAGCCCTGGCATTGATGCCGTAACATAGTTACTAAACAGTGTTAAACTTAGGTCAAAATAAATAAATAGATGTAATTTTTGAAAATCAAGTTATGTTTGTCTGGTTTGGTGCAGTTCAGTATTTACTCAAAACGGTAGTTCTTTTGGAAATTATTTATTCTATTTATTAAACCACTATATCCTGTTTCCTTGATAGATCGTTTATAATCGTTCCAAAACGGAGTTAAAACGTCTGGAAAAAGACCGTGAACAGCTGCATAAACGAATTGAGGAACTGAAAAGCTGGTAAATACAGATACAGTGATTTTGGTGTATGTTTATTAAGATATTGTGGAAAAGAAGTGAACTTTTCTGATTACTGAGAAAACCTGCAGTAATAGAAAATATTTATTTAGTCTTTAGCAGAGTCCAGTTAAATACCTGGATATTTCTCATCCTGATTCTTTACATACCAAACTTTGACTAGAATGTCAAAAGAGGCAGTTGGGTGGTAAAAGTGGCTTTTCTCTGTTTGTTTGGGGGTTTTTTTGTTTGTTTGTCTTGAGGTTGTTTTGTTTCTTTTTGTTTTTTGTGATAATAGATATTTTTTATCTTCCATGATAGTGCAAAACAAATATGTCTTAAACTAAATGCAGTAGGAATGTAACTGGGGGGAGTTACATGTGATTAGAAATTGTAAAAAAAATTAAATTGCCATTATTGCTATGTATATCTTGTAACTTAATAGAATCTTAAATGTAACTGATGAGTAAATCTTCTCTACGGTATAAGTAATGAAATTCATGTCACTTGTAAATCATCAGTATGGTTTTAAAATATGGGCATATGTTCTTTTCTAGTGCTAATCAGAATTCAGAACCTGAGAAATTGGAAAGACAAGGGAGAATTGCATACTTAAGGGAACAGTTAAAAGCATTCCATGATGAAGAAATAATGATTGGTCAGCAGTTGGATCAGTTTCAGCAGGCTATATCTAAGTGTAGGGAAGAACATTCTAGACTCAGGTAAGTTATGCTTTTTGAATGTTACTGTTTACCTCTGTTTCAAGTTAGAGAGAATCCCTTCTTTATGTATCCCTTCTAATGTACCTGTGATCCCTGAGGTGTTAAGGCTCCAGTTTATTTTTCACATTATAAGAGAATAGATAAATTTAGGAGTAATTACTGCTTCTATAGTTAAGGCAGATTCACAGAGGCTTTGAGGCAAAGTGGTTCAAATACGACTTTAGTTCATACCCAAGATAGAAAAAACAAAGCACTCTGGCTTTGATTTGGAAACCTGAACTTGAACAGTGGTTACTGAAGGGGATTATGGCAATGTCAGTTATTGTCTTAAAGGATTTGAGGGTTGTTCCTTATTGCCCCTGGTGTATTAATTTAAATGCCTCTTATCAGTTATTATAACCAATGCTTACTGTGTGTTTTGTTGAAGATCTTTGAAGACAATGAAATTGAAACAGATAATTAGAAATAAAATAAATTCATTATAATTTGTTAGAAATAAAAAAGTCTTGTAGAACTGTTGCAAAATGGTAATTTTCTCTCTTGCTTTTTTCTCATGTGTCTTGAAACTATAAAAATCTTAATGCATGTGTGTACCTAGCTTTACATTGAACTGCTGATACCTTGATACACAAGTCTCTTCGTAATTGAAAAACAAGGCTTTATAATTAATTTATTGCACTTTAGGCTCTATAACTACTGAAAAAAATATGTTATCTTAGGAGAGAACGCAGTGAAGTGCAACAAGCACTGGATGCCCAGCAGAAACAGCTGAGAGACCTGAAAGATAGTAAAACAAACACTTTGAAAAGATTTGGACCACATGTACCAGCATTTCTTGAAGCAGTTGAAGTAGCCTATAATCAAGGACGCTTTAGAAAGAAACCTCTTGGACCTTTAGGTAAGAATAATTTCTGAAACATGTTTTCTCATGGGATATTTTTGTATGGCTGCTAATGTAAGTAGTGGTCTTTTAGAAAACTTTGTTCTTTAAGGAACTTCAGATATATATCTTTTTCTTCTGTACTTTTTGGACTAAAGGTTTTACCCTGGTGGGTTATCTTTTGCTTCTGCTATGCACTCACTAACATCTCCTGGCTTTCCTCATTTTCCAGCAATTTTTGTTGAGGTATTTTACAGTGGTAAACTTTCAGTGCATCCCTTCAACTCCCCCACACCCTCAAGGCATCAGAGAACTGTGCTTTGACTGCTTGTTCCTCAGTGGATAGCACTGTCCAGATCTTGGACAGATTTTGTTCAAAATGTCCAGTGGCTGACTTGTGGGTTTCTCAAACTTGAGCTGTTTTGCATGGAACAGGTCAGACAGACCCAAATGAGATTTTCTTGGGAAGCTGGCTTTTATTTGTCTTCTGTCCAGCTCTGACAGTGCCTGTTATTTTCAGTTTGTGAAAGGGAGGAAAAGTTTCAGCATATTCTGGATGTAAAGTACATGGCATTTACTGCAGGGTAAGAATGCATGCTACTGAAGACAGGTGATATACTGGAAATCTTGATGTTTGTTTAATTTGCAGTATAGTTGTTCCACTGCCTTCGTCCTTAAAGCATTAAATTGTTGATAAGCTGATACATTTTGCCTTGATACGTTTCTGCTAAGCTGCCATAAAATTGGTACCCTAATGGAAGAAAATACAGGCCTCCAACTATGTGTAGGTGTCTCTAGGCAGAGAAATTATATGTGTGTGTTCTCAGGTCTGTTGTAGAGTCTTTCAACTCAACTTTTGACTCAACTCAACCTCTTAATTTTTTTTCTACCTATAAGAAAAGTTTATTTTAGACTCTTAAGAAACCCTGCAATACAACAAAACAAGAACCTTGAGTGGTAAAAATGCTCTACTGAATGTTTTGTCGTGGAACACAGCACCTAAAGCCTTGCTTCTTATGTTTATTTAGGTGCTTTGATTCATCCAAAAGATCCTGAACTGATCTTGGCTATCGAGTGCTGTTTAAAAGGCCTTCTTCAGGCATTTTGCTGTGATAATCATAGTGATGAAAGAACTCTTCAGTTCCTGATGTCAAAATATTATGCACCTGGACATAGACCTCAAATAATTGTAAATAAATTTCAGAATAGAATTTATGATACTAGTCAGAGGTAAGTATGTTTTGGATTTTATTGCTTACCCTTGGTGGTTGAAAAGAGCTGTTTATAATTTTTTTAAAGTATCTAATGTGAGTTTATGAATGGTGGGTTTTTTTTTTTTTTCTTTTCTTCAGAGCTGTTCATCATCCAGAATTCCCATCAGTTCTGACAGCACTGGAAATAGACAATCCGGTGGTTGCCAATTGTTTGATCGATATGAGGAGTATAGAAACAGTCCTGCTGATTAAAGTAAGGCTTTATGCTCCCTGTTGATCTTCCAAGAAACGTGTGGAGCATTTATGATGTCTTCACTGGTAGTGTCTGTAATGGATAAAAGAGGTAGAGGAAGTTTTGCTCCCCTCTCTGCCCTATGTGTTTCAGGACATTCCCTGTGTGTTTCTGGGTTGTTTGCCACTACCTTTCTGGGCCTCTAAGTGGTGTAGTTTCCCAGTCTAAATAGTCCATGTGTAATCAGCCTCCTGACTGCTGGCTCTGTCTCATGTCTCTCTGTTACTCGGTGGGTTCAGGATGTGCTGCTTTTTGGGTAGTCCAGGAGTTACCAACATTTCCAAGCTGCCCCTGCTAATTGTACCTAGAAGCTGGTAGCTAAGTTTTTGGTGCTGAGTTCTGATCTTAATTGATTTTTTATTTTCTGTTAGTACTGAAGATATTAGCTCCTGCAGATAAGATTACAGATAAAATGTTCAAAGATAAAAATAAGGTGTATATGTTTTTATTTAGAGAAAGCAGGGTATTCTCTCAGTAAGCAGAACTAATGATCCTTACTTTTTGTGAATTTTATTTTTCTTTAAAATCTCTTGTCCCAGTTTATCCTCTGGGATTCCTACTGGAAAAAAGCAGTTCATGTTTTGTCTAAAGCAGAGATGATTGTTTATCAAGCATGGCTATCACTGAGTGGGTTATGTAAAAGCTGAATTTTGTAGGCTTTTCTCATGGCAGGAATGTTGGGATCATTCTTCCCCCTCTGCCTAAACTAATCAGTGATTTTCATAACATTATTATCATTGAGCCATATCTGAACAGTTTCAACTGAATCTGAAAGAAGTATTCTGTGGAAAAATTTATACATTGGAATGGATAAAATGGTTGCCTTGGACAATGGCACTTGTGACCACTTAATCTGGCACTGTCAGTGTTGGGGTTTTTTACCAACATGTTTCCCTGAACTTTAATTGAATCTTGTCTGATGTCCTTCATACCTTGCTTTGCAAGCTTCTTTCTTCTATATTTATTTACTTTTGTCAGTTGAATATACCTGTGCATAGTGACCTACTGGTTAGTGATTTTTTTCCCCCAAGGCAAATTATAAGGGACTGATTAGATTACAGAATTCAAAAATAAATGACCAATTAAACTTAGTGGGTTCTTGAGAATGTCTTACTCAACTAAGAAAAATAGATTCTTGACATTATAGATAATTTTCACATTCCTTCATTAATGTATTTCTTTTCATTAAGAATTGAAATTATTTCTGAGTGAAAACATCTAGACAACTTTTGAATTCTTATCTATAATTATGGTTGCACTTCTGCTGGTATTATAAGGCCATTTTGTTTTTCAGAATAGCCGTAGGGCTCGTGAGGTAATGCAGTGCAATCGGCCCCCGAGAAACTGTAGAGAAGCTTTCACTGCTGAAGGTGATCAAGTATTTGAACGACGCTATTACTCTTCCAGTTTTGTCAGACCCAAGTTCCTAAGTCAAGATGTTGAAGCAGAAATCAGGTTAGCATCTTGTAATGTTTGTAAAAAGTGCACTTGTTGGCACGAACAGTGGAATTGCATATTTGTCTGTTTGCATCTACGCTACTCTCTCGTCTCTCCATTTTCTTCCTGAGATTTACACTTCCTTTCTGAGAATTCTAGAAAATCTCTTCATTTCACTGCCTTTTTGTAATAGGAACAAACTTGCATTGTATTTAGTTAGCTTTCAGCTTGTGGCATGTAGATCTTACTGACCAATCAGGGATTTTCTGTGCTCAGTACTCCAGGAAATCTAGCTACCTTCTTTTTTATGCTTGGTCAATAAGAGTATGGAGTCAAGGCTTTTCTTTAAAAATAAAATACTTGAACAGTGATGTCATAGTTTACTGCAAATCAGGCCTGACTACTCAAACCAAAGTTGTTAGCACACATCCTCCTGTTGGTTTCAAACTTTGCATCTGTTTCCTCAGGCTTTTGACTTCATTCATGGTAGGTATCTCTGAGAATTCCCTCACCTCTTACTTTTTTATGGGTTTTTTCTCTCATTGCTTTTAAAATGGTAGTTGAAAAAGCAAAACATACTTCAAAGTTTACAAACTTGAGCTGTCACCAAGGAAATTTGTGATAATTGAATACTTTCAATATCAACTTTTGAGGCTCAGATTATATTAGAGACATATTAGGCAATTTTAGTATTAATAGCTGATAGTACAAACTGAATTGAATGTTAAAATTTATTTCTTTAAACTCAAAAGTTTTAAATGTGCCAGTTAATTGTAGTTTGTTCATGTCAGAATATAATGAATTTCTCTCAAAAATTATTTTAACTTTCAAAGTGTTACAGGCATTCCATTACCAGTTTTGCTATGGGGGAATGATGTAGGCTAGTTTAAAAGGAGTGCATTTTTACCCTTTGTCTTTTCATGCATGTAATTTTTTTGGGGGGGTATTTTTGTATGTGTGTCTCACAAATAATATATGTGTAGTATATAACATCTCAATATCACTTTGTTTATAAAGTCACTTGAATAAGGAAATTGAAAACAAAAGGGCACAGTTGACAGCCTCTCAGCAACGCTTGCATTCCATTGAAAACGAGATCAGGCAGAATGAAGATCATCTCTGTGGTCATCGGCGACACCAAAAACAACTGCAGGTAAAAATAGGTACAGTCTTAGTTTTTAGAAACTCCTCCGTCTTTCCCTATTTCATTTTGACTTCTGTAATCTATCTGGAGTGCCTGATAATTTTTCATTTTTATGCTTGCTTTTCTTGCTTGCTTTCATGGGTTTTTTTTTTTCGTAGTGTGCTCTTACAATTGAGGACAGAATGATGGAGGCCACATCAATCCTTACATATGTTGTTGTTTCTGTTTGATATCTTTCCCCACCTTGTGCTAAACCTTACAAATTTCTACTGCTATTTTTGACACTAGTAGTAAGTTGTTGCACAGAAAAGACACTTGCATCATATAGTGCTTCTCCCTGCTTTATTTCTGTTGAGCCTTGCCTCTTCATTTCCAGAATCTTGTTTATCTTCATGCTCTTCTGGTATATTCTTAACTGATCTTGATATACTGAATATTTCTTCTTTAAGTTCTCTTAATTTTAATTTTAAGTAATCTTAATTTTTTAAGTAATCTTTAGGTAATCTTAATTTTAATGACTTTATAAACCATTTTACAGCTGTTAGCCTTCTTTCTGTGGTCTCTGGTACTTTTAGGTAGGATATATATTTTTGGTGCTCCAGGTAGGCAGTGTAAGCTAATACATATTATATAAGGTTTTATTCAGTAAATAATAAGTAAGAAGCAGGAAAAAAAAAACCCTAGCATGTAGTCTGAAATGCTGAAGATAAATACTAGGAGGAAAAAATAAAGTGTTTTTTATTAAATTGTCATATTGATTGGAAATATGATAACTGAATGAATTAAAGCACACAACTTTCAGAACAAGTTTTACCTTATGAAAATGAATTCCACAGGTGGATGTGAAGAGTTCTGTCTCTTGTTAGTCACTAACAAAGCTAAAAAATACAAGTATCTTCTTTCCTGTGATGACTTAAATAAACAAATGTGAACTTTTCTCTTTAGTTAAGCTTCAGAACATGTATTTTCTTTTTCTTCCCAGGTGAAAATAAGAACAGCAAATGCAGAGATAGCAGATCTTGAAAACGTGGAAGAGCACCAGTCAGCAGACATCCATATATTAGTAAGAACATATTATGCAATTATGTCTAATCAGTGTATGGATAATGTCTTTTAATGTTGGCAGTGCTTTGAAATAAGCAAAGTTGGATAGTGAGGAATGGAACACTTGCCATAATTTGAAATATTTCTGTAAATTGAGTGATTTTATTTATTTTTGGTGATTTAATTTTTTTCCCAGGTTTTGCAATATCTGTCTTTTTGAATCAGAAAGTATTTATGATGATAAATCATTAGGAATGATGTTATTTTCTAGGAGACAACAACAATCCACTTACTCTTCCTGCATTGCATTGTATATTGGATGTATGTTGGCTACAGATCCAGAGGGAAGTTACCTTGTTCTTTTCAGTCTTTTCGTCACAACTCTGAAATAAAATCCTTTTAATTTTCAGTCACATAAATATGAATTTCCACTTTTATTTTGCAGTTTGATTTAGTGGTCTCCTACAAGATCTGTCAGTCTCTTCCTTTGGGCTTTAGTGACAATTACATTGAGCTGCTCCTATTCTTACTAGAGTTAAAAGAGTACTTCATGTAATACTGTACCCTAATACTGATAGTAAAAAAATCTGGTACAGTAGTTTACAAATGTGTCTCGTTTTATTATTCTTAACTTTAATATCTTTTGACAGCAAGATGAAGCTGAAGAAAATAAGGCTAGGATGGAATCTGTGAAACAAGACATGCAGCTACAAAGCAGAAAAATGGAAGAACTGAAAAACAGTCTCCAAGCTGCTGAAAAAAAATTAGAAGAGGTGAAAGAAAAAATTCATCAAGTGGAAGAAATTGCTGGCCCAATTAAGGTAACAGTAATTTTATATTGTATTTTTTATTGTTCCATTTGTGTGTCAAAGTGAATGAGGTTAAGAAGAGGTGAGGCAGGAGAAGAGAACTTGTTGCCTGATATACTTAAGGTCTGCTTAGAAAATGGAAATGGAGCAGTCCATCTAGAACATGTTGGGAAATAAGCTTGGCAATATTTTGAAGCTGATGTTGATTGTTATGTGTAGTCACTGTAGTGTTATATGTTTAAAGAGAGTCCATTTCCTGGTATCTTTAGTCACGGAGTGAAAAGGCAGAAAAAACAGTTTCCTTGACTTTGCTTTCTTGTGCATCACATTTTTTGTTTTGTTTCTAAGAAACCTTGGCTAAGAATGTGCATAACTATTCATTTCTCAAAATATCATTTGATGTTCTCTATGAATTGCTTGTTATTTTATGAAGTTATATAATCACAGAAGGTACCAGTGTATAGCTTTAATTATTCAAGACTACACAAGGCACCTGGAAACGGCAGAGAAATAGCAAGACTTAAGATAAATAGCAGAATGGTGACATGCAAAACTTGACACTGGCAAGTGGAAGGCAATCTCACTTTGGCAAGAACTTACAATTTGAAAATAGAAAACAGAAATAAGAGTTCAGGACATTTATAGTGCTGTAAACTTGTAGAAGGATGAAATGAAGGAAACTTAAAAGATCGCTATAGGAATCTCTTACATATCTCATTTAAACTGTAAATTGCTGTGTAGTCAGCCTAAATTAAAAGAGTAAACCAAAAGAGTACAGAAACAGGGTAGCAAAGCAAGAGATAAATGTGTTAGTTCTAATGTATCTAATCTGGAAATTCTAGAGATATTATCTATTTTAAAAGAACCACTCTGTATGGAAAGATTACAGATTTATTCACAATATGAAAACATTATTGCTTGTTGTTTAGAGTACTGAACACAATTGAGGGAAGCACTGAAATTCCTGAAGAGGTTTTAAATCAGATGTGTTGTTAAGTGTTCTACAGTTGTTCAATTAACTCTTGACATATAGCAAGTTCTGCTTTTAAGATAGAATTGGAAAAAGTAAGAGCATATATTATTGTTGGTGATGGTTGGTTTTCTTGTTTGTTGTTGTGGGTTGAGTTGTTTCTTGGTTTTTTTTCTCTTTGGTTTGGTGTTTTTTATTTTTGTTAAGGCAAGCCATCTAGTTGACAAGGATTAAGAAAAAAGTATGTCCTAATTTATGTCATTCTTTATACCTCTTTGCTTCTCTGGAAAGATAATGACTTGAACAATATCAGAATAGAGGTTGCTGGTGAAGGGTCTGGAGCACAGTTCCTGTGAGGAGCAGCTGAGGAAGTTGTGGCTGTTTAGCCTGAGAAAAGGAGGCTCAAGGGGGACCTTACCAGTCTCTACAACCACCTGAAAGGAGATAGTAGTGGGGTGGGGCTCAGTCTCTTCTCCTGGGTAACAAGTGACAGAAGGAGAGGAAATGGCTTCAAATTGCACCTGCGGAGGTTTAGTTTAGATATGAGGAGCAAAATTTTCATGGAAAGGTTTGTAAACCATTGGAACAAACTGTCCAGGCAAGGGGTGGAATCACTACCCCTGGAAGCGTTCAAAAGATGTATGGCTGTTGTACTTTGGAGGATGAGGTTTAGGGGTGTGTATGGTGGTGGTTTTGGGTTGATGGTTTTACTTAATGTTTTCAAAGGTTTAGTCCAACCTTAACTATGCTATGATTCTATGATTTTATATTACAGGTATAGCAGGACGTTGAATTTTCACACAGAAATGCCGTTCTGGCTGATATCACACAAGCAGCAGAAGTTCCAGATAGAATATAGTGTAAAAAATACATGCAGCTTTTTGAGCTTTAGGAGAAAGCATAGTTTTTTTTAAAGATTAAAACATCACCTCAAGATATAATTCCTAAAATCATTACATGTATTTGTTCCTTGTTGGAATTGAGCATAGACTTTCTCATAAGCTGCTTTTAAAGCTCCCAGACTCTAGAAGTAGTGTTACTGAAAGCAAAAGAAGTTAGAACAACCTGTGAGAAGTCAGTAAACACTGGAGAGATTTTCAGGAATCTACCCCAAACAGCTCACATCGTGATTTGTTCCAAACAGGCTGAATTAAGCCAGGCTGAGTCAGAAGTGGAAAACAGTAAACGCCATTTGCAGCACTATGAAGATAAACAGAGAGAACACGTGGCTTGCATAAATAAGCACAAAGATTTACTAGTTTCCAAAGAAAAGGAATTAGAGGTATGTGTGGTGGGGTTTTTTTTAGCTATTGAAGTCAGATGGTCATGATTCTTCTAATATTTAATAATAAATCATTCCACTTGTATAACATACAGACCATATTATTATACTCAGCTGCACTGAGTAGTCTCTCAGCTATGTCCTACACTGACTATGTAAAGCAAGTAAAGTAATTTTGTGTAAGTGAAAACTGAGACCTCTTTTTTTTCTGATAGGACACCAGTTCTCTCTTGACAGATAAATTAGGGTTCATCTATCTAGGATCATTTCTTCCGTCTTTTTCAATGAGAAAATTAAAATTACTTAAAATTTGTGGCTTAAATTAAATAATACTGTTTTGGTTTCTTGGATGGTAGGGTTTTCCTTGTACAAACCCCATATCTGATCTTTTGAAGACTTACCTAATCAATCTTTATTAACTAACTCTGAAATCACATCCATAAAGACTTTTGGAAGACTGCCCTATTTAAATATGGTGATTTTGGTTCCTTATTTATCTGCATTAGCTAAATAACTGTGATTGTATTAAAAATCGTGGATACAGTTCTTGGCACTGAAATAACTACCCATGTATAAATGTTGTCGATAAATTTGTTAACTGGGTTTGCTGTAATGAAAACAGAAAGAACACAAGAATATTGTTGTTGCTTGGAGTTTGTAGCATAAAATACTTGTTGTGAAGACCAAACAGATTTATGAAAAATGTGGCAATTATTTGAGTTTCAAACATTCCTTTAGGAAAAAATGGCAAAAGCAAGGCAAATCTTCTCAGAGCCCATCAAGGTCAGCAGAACTGTTAAAAGTCTTGATGCAGAAATGAATCGCTTGAGAGAGAAGATAAATTTAGAAAGCAGTCACCGTGGAAACAGAGAAGAAATAATCCAGTAAGTCATCTTTACTGTCTAAAACAGTTCAGATAGGATGGAAAAGAGAGGGGAAAGAAGAGTTTTCTTACTGACTCACTATGTGTTTATGTGTGTTTTTACTACTTAAGCTGTCTATGAAGCTGTAGAAATGTTTTGTACTGGTTCTCCCAGTACTGAACAGGCTTAAGAGTCCTGAAACACCTTTCAGTGATTTTAAGCAGCATCTGTGCTGTATATAAGATGTCACCAATAATCAGATACCCTCTTAGTGTTTTGAAATATCCCAGTTATGATGATATGAATTTAACTCGCCATTGTTTTGTGATGCATTGAGGATTAAGCATAATTCTAGTTTGAGTAACTAATGCACAAGCTGGGAAGCTCCATGAGTGTGTTTTAAGGAAGCACTCCCCTCAGATATTCTTGAGCATGGAGGAACCAGTCATTCATTCTCCTTGGTGAAAGAGTTTATTTTCAAAATAATTAAAAATAAAATTAAGATTTCATTTTGGTCGACATTTCATTGTAAACAGTGTCTTACATATCAAATGCTTTTAGCTTTCACATAAATTCTCACAAGAAAGTTTTCATTTTAATATTTTGGTTATCAAAATGATTTTCATCATTTACAACAATAGCTCAGTTTTAATGTAATGCATATTACTCCTAACCTTTCTGTTAATTAAAACAGGCAATTTCATTATGCAAAGGAAAGATACGAGGATGCAAGCAATAAAGTGAAGAACTTGAGGAGATTTATTGCAGTGCTGGATGAAGTGATGACAGAGAGGCTCAAAGTATATCGGCAGTTCCTAAGGTGAGTTTAAGACAGTGTTCACAACAATCTTTTTAACCTAAGCTTGCTCCCCCTTTCAATCTTATCATGCCTGAGAGTTTAGAGGCAGCCTGGACTGACAGCTGGAAAAGCAGTGAGATAGTGGAGCCTGTATTTTGCTTCATCCCAAAGACCTCAACTGTGTTGACTTCATCCAAGGCAGTTCTGTGTGAATGCTGGTTTTGGTCAGTAAAATGTCAGCAACATATGAAATCTGGGCTGTCACTCATTTTTATTGATTACAAGCAGTGGTGCTGAGCTCTTATAATCTCATTTTAGGTCAAACGATTCTCCTCTGCTCTGTGCTGAAAAATTTTGAAGGTCTTGATTCACATTCTGTAATTTGACATTACTGTGCACACCCCTTCTTTCTTGCTTCAGTCCCTTAATATCTTATACCTATCCATGAATATTTTGTTGTTCATCCTTCAAAAGGATTGTCTCCAGTATGTCTAATGTTCCCCACTTGAGAGTGCAGTTGATTTTGGGGGAATGTTGTGGGAGGAGGGCTTAATACTTAATGATGTGGAACTGTTGATGAAAATCTTTTGTCACTTTTTCATGTATTTAAAAACTTGCTCCCCTAATGTTTGTTTGTTTGATTTAAGGAACCTTTCTATGCAATGCAAACTCCACTTTGAGCACTTACTACGTGTTCGAGGTTGCTCTGGACATATAATTTTTGATCACAAGAATGAGACACTTTCCATAACAGTAAGTTATTTTATGCTACTTCAGTTACTATAATACATAATGAATTATTATCTCTTTTAGTCTCAGATACTAGAAATGCATTGAAAATTATAGAAAAAAAATTGGTTTTCCCTCTGCAAAATGTGATACACTAAGTTGTAGTATTATAAATATCCTGATCAATTAATCAAGTAATCAATTTAATAATATAAATGAGTTATGATTACAAGTAGAAAATTGTGAAGTATAAGGTGTAGAAATGTTACGTGTGTTGTGCTTGAAATATGCAGCCATAGGAACCTCACCAAGAAATTGCTGGACTTCTATGTTTTGGTTAAGAAACTATGGAGACTGTCATGCACACCAGTTATGCTGCTTGGAAACCCCTTACCCTTCCCATCTTGGTTTGGATATCAGTGATTCCAGCCAGTAGACCTCAGCAGAGATGACCAATGAATGTTTCAGGATAAGAATACTGATAAAGTTACACAGCTAGCAAAACCAGTCATTGCAAAGGTTAAATTTAAGAGTGGGCATATTATGTATGCATAGTATGTAAAAGAACTTATGTAACAATGATTCAGCAGAAAAAGTATGTAAAAATGGCTGGATTTTGTCTGTTAAGCAGGACACATTGGAGGAGTTTCCAAAAGCCTCGCTGAAGAAGTGTCTGCTTAATCACAACAAACTTATCCAACACTTACCCAGAGTATTGGATAAGTTTCTTTCATCCCATTTGGTGACAGTAGGATGTTGTTGAAAACAAGCAAGGACAGAAAACATTACCATTTTAAATGGTTGCTAGATTACAAGGAATAAATGTGGATTGGTCATCCAGTCTTTCAAAATAACTCATTCCTGGTTCATTGATAGGAAGTTCAGCAGTATTTGTGTGATTCTAAAATGGCACTAGTTGTTATTTAAACAACTTAATGCAGGAAAGCTTCAATAGTTTTTTTTTCTGTGTAACTTTTAACATACATCCCAGAAAGTTTTATCATGGATTTATTTAATTTTGTTTCTGTGAGAGACTTCAGTTTTAGGGATTAAGAGGAAAAATGTGCAGTGGCAACATAAATACATGTCACAGTCTTAATTAGACAGGTGAAGCACATGCATCTGAAGAACTAAACTCAGTCCATAAAATATCAAGTCATTACTTGACTTCATCAGAATATATTTTTTTAATAGCTGGTGTCTCACATATCTCACAAAAGAGATCTGTATTTAGTCAAGGAATGTAAGTTGCCAAAAGAAAACATTTCCCTGTAAAAAAAATATTCCACTTCAAAATAATCCATATTTGCCTTAACTTGTTAAAGGCAATGCAGTTAACAGGGCAAGAAAATGCCCAAGTTTCATCTTACAGAAGGAGTACCACAAGATGTCATCATAATCAATGTAACCAAATGGCTGTTCCCAATGTTTAATGTATTCCATGTAAAGAATCCCTTCCTCATTTAAAATTCTTCTGTAAATCAATTACCTGTTTTTCTATTGTACCTGGTAACCATGGGATTTTACTGTTATGTAAACATTTATGTTGACATTTATTAAACACTGTGTAGCAGATATTAGAAATAGAGATTTGAATAACAAAACTCTGGCACAGTTGTTCAATCTGTTCAGTGTGTATGATTGTGATAGAAGAAGTTGCAGTGATCCTAGAAATGTGTTACTGAATGGTTAGGAGCCATCCCATTCTGTGAAATGCAGAAAAGTGTTTTCAAGTGATCTCTGTTCATGTATAATGTGTTGCTGTTAAAATTATGATTCTGTTAGTATGTCTTCATCTCAGATTTAAAAATTGCTCCAATATTTTTATTTCAAGGTTCAGCCTCGAGAGGAAGAAAAATCTGCCCGTAGTGATCTGAGATCCTTATCAGGAGGTGAACGTTCCTTCTCCACAGTTTGTTTCATTCTTTCTCTGTGGAACATTTCTGAATCTCCTTTCAGATGCATGGATGAATTTGATGTCTACATGGTATAGTTTAAACTTAAACTGTATCTTCCATTCCGATTTGTATAAATTAGCAAAATAGTTGTGTTTTTACTTGTATTTGATTAGTTTTAAATTTAAATTAGATTAGATTTAAAACCACTTTAGTTAACTGTAAATTATAAAAAGCCTCCAAACCAAAATCAAAATCCCCAAAAAAAAAATTTGTTAGTGATCTTATTCACTTAAATAAAAGCTTATTTTGTTTCTGAAGTTGGTATCCAGAAATATGAGTCTTTCTGTTAGTTTATGTGCTCAAACCATTGTTCAGCACAAAACCAAGAAATCAGCTGGTGCTGTGTTTGTCAGAGCTTGACTTTGTATATTGCTGGGACATTCTGGGCTTGGCATGTGCTTTGATTGCTGCCAAATTTGAGATCAGTGTGGGTTTTTGCAGAGCAAATGTAGCAATTGGGTTCACTGTTGCTGCTCATTTTATAGAAACTCATACTTCAGCTAGGAGAATGTTTCCAAGATGTTGGAATGCAGAATAATGACCAATAAATACTAATGTTAGCTTAAACTAATGCATCATGTTTTTGTGTACAGCTTCCCTGGACAGGCCACTAACCCATTTTGAATTTTTTTTTTTGAAGATTTATTTCCTACTTATTAAATATGCAGGGTGGTATGAATTTGAGACAATATTTACTTCTGTGAGACAAAATTTTCATACTGCCTTATTTAATTTTGTCTCAGTGTCCCTTCCTCATCAATCATTTATTTACTAGGAATCACTCAGAGGGAACAAAGATAATACGGTTTCTATTAAAGAAATTCAAAAAGGACAGTATGCATCTAAGGTAGTGAAGCAGTAATTTTTCAGCCAACTTTCAAATCTTAGATCCTCTTGTAAAAGTTAGTTGTGCAGAAGTTTATCCATCTTTCCTGAAAAGGATGGATACTCAGAAGTGTAGGCCTTGCAAAGAGCTTGTATGTCATCTATTCCATAAATTATTCCACACAATTTATCTTTCCACTGCAGTGCCAGTACTGCAGTCTCACTGTCCACACGTTCTGTAGTTACTCCTGGTGTAGTCACAGAGCCCCACCACATGAGGACTCCACGGTGTGTTTTTGTGGGAGATCTCTGCTTTCATGAGGAACAGTGCACAGCAGCAGTAGAGCTTTGTTGGTCCCTCCTAGTAACAGCTTCCTCTTGCACATCCTTTTCAGGAAGCCTAATGCATAAGGTTCCATTTAAAATAGTAATAATGATAATAACAATAATAAACCTAATAAAAACAAGTTCCATAATGTCATAGGTTTCATGGAGCCCTAAAATCCTTTCAGGTGATTTTTCAGGCAGGATTTTACAGGAAATATTATTCTGCGAAAGTACAGTTCATCTCAGCATACCAATAAAGTAAGAAGTACTGTATGTACATCAAAGATGATAGAAAAACACTATAAGTAGATGAATGTGTGACTTTTCTGATAGAAGCTTTCCATTGCCATGTTTGCTAAAAAGTACAGTCTAAGAAGTTCCCAGGCTATAATTTGTAGCTTTTAAATTTTTACCCTAATGTTTCTCCAGGTTTTCTTAGTTTTTATTAGTCTTATTTAGATATTTTCTTTAGTCAGCCTTGACTGTATAGCAGTTAATTCTGGTAGGTTTTCTAGAATCATGCTTTCTAATGTATTTATTACTGTCAGTACCACTACCTGACAAATCTTTTTCTTTAGGATATGGTTAACAGAAGAATTGCCATTGACATGATTCTGGAGAGGGCTGATTTTCAGCGGCATCGACAGTTCATTTTGTTCACCCCCCTGAGCATGAGGTAATACTCTTGTGGCTTATTTCAGGATACAAGAATTGTATCCTGAAATAAAGGGAGTTCTCTTGCAAAGAGTGTATTTGAAAAAGTTGAATGTGAGGAGAAAGAAATTTTGCTGTTTGTCGCAGTAGAACATAAAAAAGGAAGCAGTTTTGTGAATTTAAAGAGTTTTTTTAACATAATGGTAATTCAGTGGGACTTGAATCAGTTTATCTGAAATAACAACTTTTAGAAATGTTTGATGTTGTCAAACAGGCTCTTCTTAGCTTAGCTTTTTATGTCCCTCTCCTCTCCCAAAAATAACAAAAGATCGGATTTGTTTTCTGTTAATACTATACTACTTTAAAGGGGTTTGTCATTTGAGTTGATTTTATTTTCTAGGTTTTAATGTTGCTGATCTAGAGAGTCATAGCTTATACCATGTTTTCCTGTTTTAAATTTGTCATCTAGTGGTTCAACATTCTTTCAAAACCTCTATATAAAACCCTGGTAGAGCCATTCCCAGTTTAAGGGGAGAGTAATGTCTAACCTTGTGCAGGCAGCCCCTCTCTATTAACCCCGTGTAACTAGTGAAGCTTAAAAGGGTAATTAAAGCAGTCTTCAAAAAGAAGTTCATTTATTCCTAATTGTCTTCCCTCACTAAAGTATATAAAAAGTAGAGTAGTGGTATCTGTTGTTATTTCAGTGGAAATGCTTTTGAGGAGATTTTCTGAAACTAGTAAACACACAGGATTTTTTTGTATGGTTAGTGTTGAAAAAATTAGTAATTCAAGTTCAGTTTGAATTTGTTATATTGTTCCATGTTTCATGTTCAGCAAACATTAAATTTAAGAAAAATATGGGGGCAACTTCAGGAAAAATCCATTTAGAATAATCAGTGAAGAAGCCATGTGAATTTATGTTTAGTAAATTATCTCAGTTTGTTGGGATTGATTACATGTGTGTATAGTGTGTGCTACTTCAGTATCTGTAAGGCAAATCCTTACTTGTATTCCATCATTTGTTCATTTGGAGATTTTGGTAAAGTAAACTTTTCTCTAGTTAAGGCAGTCTAATTGTTAGAAATCAAATGACTGAAATGAGTGCTTGTCATTACCTCAAGATTTTATTCAGCTTGAGCCCAGGATCAGTTCAGTGAAGCCCAAACTTCACCTCATGTTACTGTTTTTTAAAACTGTCAAAGAAAAAGGTGGAGTTATTTAAAGGAAAATATGTAGTATAAAGAATCAAATGGAAGTACTAAAATTCTTGGAGAAGAAACACCGTTTAAATGATGCATCCTTTATTTTTAGTTCTCTGCCTACGAGTCCCCATATTCGAATCCTCCGCATGCCAGACCCTCCAAGAGACCAAAGAACACTGAATTTCCAAAATAGGAATGACGGAGATGAAGATCAATAACTATCTCTGTATGAATATGGTATTATATTGAGGACAAATGTGTAATAATATATGTAAAATTATTGCTTCCTGATTCTTAAATAGATGATAAATTGTTAGATACTCTCAGGAAGATATTTCTGTATTGTTATTAATTATTTTTAACGGATTACTGTGTGTGCACAGAAGAAGAATAAGCACAGTTTGGATGAGGAGAAAATTTTGAATGTTCTGTTGATATTTTTAGCTACCAACTGTAGAATTTTTTATCTGTTGTTCTGACTTTTCTTCTGAAAATTTTGAAATATATTTTGTATAACTATAAAGTAATATTTTAATAAACTGTTTGAACTGATACTTGTGGTAATGTTTTAGTGTCTCTACACACTTAAAATTAGCATTAAATTACAAATATTGTTTTCTTCCTAGCTATGCTTTATTTCTTAAATGTGTGGTAATTAATACATGAAGTAAAATGTGTTTCTTTTCCAGTGAAACCATAGTAGGTGAATATGAGCAACTATTAGAACTTATACTTGCATAAATAGAAAAGGGAAAATTTTATTTGTAGTATATTATCTTGGCGGGAAAATAGTTCTTTCATTCCTTTCTTAATGAGTTTGAGTGTCTTTGGACATGAGCTTACAGAATCTAGCAAGCTGTGTCTTTATAAACCTAGATTCTTCATTCCAGTGAAGAACACTGGTTCTTATACACTCTTGAGTTTCCAGGTAGACAATAAATCTCTAAATATTAATTTTATTATAATAAACTAAAGAGACACAAGTCTTTCCAATATATAGGAATGAAGTAGAATAAGAATTTTGGGAAATAATACATTAACTTTCCTACAGCATTGTAGAGCTGTGTTTCGTTGGGTCTGCCTGCCCTCTTTCCCCTTCCACGTTTCCCTGGGACCAGAGTACTTAAACTTGATTTGTTTAGATTCTGCAAGCATTTATTGGGGATAAGAGGGAGAAAGAAGAACCAGATTTTTCAAACTCATTCAAATTAACCTTTTTTTCTTCTCCTGTTCTTTTTTTTCTCCAGGAACTTGAAATTTTTGGCAACTTCAAAAAAAACCCACTTTTTAGAGTTCAGCTGCATTTCTTTTTTTGTTGTTGTTTTGGGGGATTTTTTTGTTGTTGTTTGATGTTACATGGCTGCAAGAGCCATTGAGACTACTCAGAGAACGACATTCAACAGTTTCTGCACTTTTTTACTGAATAGCAGTTCCTCAATAAAACCTTATCACAGTGTAAGTTTTAACTTGACTTTGTAGCGTAATTTGTTTTCAGTCACGGCACAGTATTAAACTTGTAGGTTTCTTTAAAATACGGAAGCTGGATAAGACTTGAAAGAAATACACCTTACAGAATCATGGATCCATAAAAAATTATGAGTTGTAAGGGACCCATCAGCTGTGTTATGTTCCTAGCTGACTTGGGGCAAGTTGAAGGATAGCATAAGGAGAAGGGCAGCTGAGCTGGAAGTGTCCTTTGGTTCCTCAGAGAGCCATTCCTCAGTGTCATCTTCCTGGTCTGTAGTAGACTCCCAGGGTGACATTGCATTATTTGTATGTCTCTTGATTCTTACTTAGAGGCTTGCAACTGTGCCATTGCCAACTGTAGGCTCTGTACATTCCATCCCTGCCATGGCTTACAATGCCACCCCGGCCACTGCTGTCCTTCCCATCCCTCCTGAAGGGCCTGTGACCATCCAACAGGGCACTCCAACCACAGGACAAAGCCCACAGTTTCACTACACCAGTGATATTTAATCTCTGGGACTGGACCAAAGGCTTGAAGTGGTCTTGTTCCTCATGCTGTGCACATTAGTGTAGAAACATTTCAGCTGTGGTGCTTTGCAGCCAGCAAATCTGAAGGAGATGGAGGGATCCCATTAGTTTTCTCAAGTTCTTGCATACCATGCCATTGTTCCCCAGAGGCAAGCCTGGTTTTGTTCCTTTTCTCCTTCCAATTTCTGTCAATGAGCCCTGCTGGCTCTTGTGCTAGAGCTCTTCCCCACGCTCCCCTCAGTGCATCTCATCAGGTGTCAGAAGAGCAGGTTCAGTAGAACATCCATGATAAAAAAAAAAGATTTTTTGTTTTTGCTTACACCAGCCTTGAAGCCATGTGTTGACCTGGTGGATCTGCCTATTCCTGTCAATATTCCTTGTTACCAAAAGGATTATGGAAATTGCTACGTGTGCTTCTGATGCTTCAACCTTCAACCCAAAGCCCTGAAGTCTCTTTTGATTGTCCTTGGAATTCTCTTTGCTTTTTCATCACTGCTAGCTTGAACAACCAATAACGGATAGTAATCAGAGGGCACTGCTGGACTGGAGAGTTTTCCAGTAATTTCTCTTACCCATGCCCCTGGGAGCCAGCAGAAT
This sequence comes from Passer domesticus, assembly GCF_036417665.1. NCBI lineage: Eukaryota > Metazoa > Chordata > Aves > Passeriformes > Passeridae > Passer > Passer domesticus. The sequence goes on from NC_087476.1 coordinate 11,672,087, forward strand.
TCCCCATGAGTTGGGTCTGGTCTGCATATCAGGCTGTCCCTCACCTCCCTCCCATTAGATGGAGTTTCCTATTACTGCTACTCTTCTTTTCCTGTTATCAGAGGTCTTGATGCAGGGTACAGGCGGTGTTGCTTTAGGAGGCCCCCCTGTCCCAGTAGGTCCTTTGCCCACCTCATCATCTGGCCTTGTTCCAGAGCCTACTTGTTGCAGAAGGTTCCAGTTCTACATGTTTCCAGGAGGAGGAGGAACCTCCCTCCCAGCATGTGGAGTGACCTGCTTCCAGCCTTCATCTTGAGCAGACCCTTGACTAAAAGGCCCTTGACTAATTACCCTGCAGGGTTCTGAGTCCACCTGCTTCTCCACCACAATGGAGGTTTGAGACTCCTGGGAGCCTCAATACTGTGGCATCTCTGTAAATAACCTATCCCACTCGTTCACTCAAATACCATATAGCCTGTACACTTCCTCCTGAAGCCCCTTCACCTGGTGACAGCTCCTCAACCACAGCACACCTTCTGCAAAAGAACTTTTTGTTGGCCCCAGCCTCTCAGAGAGGCATCAGGCACTCCTGGGACCTGCAGAGCTGCCTCTGCCCTCAGCACCCCTGGCTGTCCAGAGGCCTCTGGCACAGCTGGTTCTGTGATCCAGCAGCTGCAGGGGAGTGAGCTCTACATGTCATCCTCAACTGGGGAAGCTTCCACTGCTACACAGATACAGCAGGGGCTGAAGGGATCTTTTTGTGCTCTTCTTCACCAGGCACTGAGTCTGTTTCCCTCTCCTGGCAGACCTCGGACAGCCCAGGGTAATGGGCAGACTCCAGGCAGCTGTGAGGAGGTTACTGACAGAGAGAACCAGGCTTTTTGTTAATGTGCATGCTGCAAGAGACAGACAGAGGTCATCAACTGAACTGGGAAGGGTCTGGCTCAGCAAACCAGGAGGGATTGTTCATGATGAAGGTAAGAGGTATTTGAGCATGTTACACAAACAGGCTGTAAAATCTCTGTCCTTGGAAGTTTTTGGAGTCTGTTGAAGAGACTCCTGCATCTCCTTCAAGAAGGGAGCTGGACAAGAGACCTGTGAAGGTTCTTGCCCATCTAAACAATTCTATAATTCCATAATTCAAGATACTTACACCTTTAGGATTATGTGAAGATACGGGGGGCACCTTACAAAGTGCATGCTTGGCAAAACTTGTCTGGAAGCAGCAGGTCGAGGGAGGTGGTTCTACTGCTCTGCTCTGCTGTTGTGAGTCCTGCCTGGAGTACTGCCCCCAGCTCTGGGGTCCTCTGCATTGGAAGAGCATGGACCTGTTGGAGCAGAATTAGAGGAGGCCACAAAGATGCTCAGAGGGCTGGAGAACCTCTGCTGTGGAGACAAACTGAGAGTTGTGTCTGTTGAGTTCAGAGAAGGCTGCAGAAAGACCTCATGGCACCTTCCAGTACTTAAAGGGGCTACAAGAGAACTGGAGAGGGATTTTTTACTAGGGCCTGCAGTGACAGGACAAGGGAGGGTGGCTTTTAACTGACAGGTATTAGATTTAGATTAGATATTAGGAATAAATTCTTTATTGTGAAGGTGATAAAGCATTGGAATAGGTTGCCCAAAGAAGTTTTGGACAGCCCATCTCTGGAAGTGCTCAAGATCAGGCTGGATGGGGCCCTGGGCAACCTGTTTTAATGCAAGATGTGCCTGCAGGGGGTTGGAACGGAATCATCCCTACGGTCCCTTTCAACCCAAACCATTCTTTGTTTCTAGGACATGACCATGAGCCACATGACGAGCTTGACTCGATTTTATAATGAAATTGGAGTAGGTTTTAGACCTTTTTATAGTATGAGATAAAATGGCATTGCATTATTTCCTACTGATTCTCTTCAGTATCCAAAAACCAAAAATGGCAACAGTGCAGAGGCAGGAAAGAGTAAAGCATTTATCTTCATTAGTCTTCTATAATGAGTTGTGTGGAGAAAAGAGATTAAGGAAAATGAATGCATTCCTACTGAGCTAACACTTCAGCTTTCTCCCAAGCTTTTATAGACCTACTTGAAATATTGGAGGACATGGCAACAATTCTGGTCTTTTGTTCAAATCAGTACTTTGTATTTATTCTAATCGACCCCTGTACTTGATGAAGATGTGTTCCTAACTATATAATTATTATAAGCATATTTTCATGGTGGAGAATTAATTCAGAATAAACAATTACTGAAGCCCTTGCATGGATACACTTATTTTTGCAGTGATCCTACTAAGGTCTCAAAACTAACATATTCTTGGTTCTTTAAAGACAGAGTTTAATGTAGTGGCTACCTGGAGAGAAGACTGCAGTGCTGATGCTACATTTTTGAGTTTGTGTTTTTGAGTTGTTGGTCATTTTGGATGGCAGTGCATTGCTTAATGCTGCACTAAAGTAAATGGAGCCTGTCTAGACACATAAATTCAATGTGCAGGGAAACATAGAATGAGAAATTGCTTCTCATGTATGTAAACCAGAGGCATAAAATCTGAGAAGTATTCAATGTGGGCATATCATTCTCAGAAGTGTGGAATTTCTAGAATGTGTATTTAAGTCATGGCCAAACACATGAAGTACACTCCTCTTAATTTGCTCAGACTATTATATGTGTAGCCTAAGTAAAATTCTGGCGTAGAAAATGTACTTGACATTTCTGGTTTTGCTGTTTGGAATACAAAGCAACCCAAAAATGACAGTATGGCTGTGGTTTTGGCAGCCATTGATTCTGTGATCCCCCCCCAAAACAAACCTTAACAAGCTGTGTAAAACTTTTTGTTGCTTGTTTTCTTTTCCCTTTAATTTTAAGATGAGCTTTACTTTTTAAATTTGAAAATACAGAGAATTACTTGGTTTGTGCCATATTTTATTGGTTGATTTTTAGCTATTAAATGTAGGGTCTTGTTTCTTCATAAGGTAAGGAAGAAATATCAAACATGCAATTGTAAGGTGTTCAGATTGCTTTTTTTTTTCTTTTAATCCAGCAAGAAACCAACTGTTTAAAGCATCAGAGAAATGGGGCATAGGAAGGTTTTTAATCTGCAATTTCTGCAGTATGATAGTTCTTCATTCTCTCCCAGGACTGTGCAGAATTTGTCACAGGATAGAGAGAAACTTGATTTGTGCACTTAGAATTGAAGAGGAAGTTGGTTCTCCTCACTATCCCTCTTTTATCATCATACTTCATGGTTAATTTATCAGTAGTGATTTTTAACATCATCTCTATTTATATTAAACACAGAGTAGTTTAGTGTCACATGGCAAGAGGGAAGTATCTTACTGCAGGAGGGAAAAAACATTAAAAACCAGGTTTAAGCTGAGCAAATAAACTGTATTTCACTTACACAGCTTAAAAATCAGGACAGGTTTAGTAGCTGTGCTGGTAAATCTTAGCAGTAGCATCTTAGAGCATCAACAGCTGCTCCAGCCTTAAATACAAGAACTACAACTTTTGGTTTTGTATAATATGACTCTTCTAGTGAGTGAGTGTAAAGTAGTTTTCTTCATGCTTCAGTAATGAAATACATATTTCCCAGTGTGTAGTGACAGATAATTAAAGAGATTGAACTTTTTCTTTTTTTATTACCATGCTGAAGACATGAAATAAGAATTAGGGGAAAAGGTCAAATGTTATAAATTTATTTTGGGACATATATATTGCAACCTCTGTGGAAGCTTTTGAAAATTCTGGCAAAGATCAATACACTTCCAATAAAACCTTTAAACTTGCAATAAAACAATATTTTAAACATTATATATATATATATTTATATATATTCTTAATTAAAGGGTTAATTTTAGCAGGATTTTCTTTTTTTTTTTTAATATACTGCATTCCTCTGACATAGCTCTTTCCAGATTGAAGGGATGCAAATGAGGTAAGAATTAAGGCAAACCTAAAAGGCATGCAAATGAAGTACATTTATATCCACTGACAATACAAGCACGTGTGGATCAGACTTGGGAGCTGAGAAGCTCTTCCCTTCTGTCTGTCCAGTACTACTTTACAGCAGAATGGTGACATGATTTATAATAAACAGTTAACATTACCATGGGAATTCAGTGTCACTAACATTACTCAGTCTAGGAGACACAGAGCTAGCATCAGTAAAACATGAACAATAAATAATATAATTCACTGCAGCACAGGCCTGCTGCACAGGATTCAGAGGAAGAGGGTTGTTATGAAATGACATTGCACACATCACGTTGTGGCAGTTTATTTTTATAATATATACTTTTAAAATTCTTTAGCAAATGACATTCTCATGCACACAAGTGTTTCAAACACAAGAAGCAAGTCCATTTATAGGTAGTCCAAGCAAATTTTTGTGTGTGTGGAAATAGCTGCAAACTGAATGGAACATTAAACTTCTGTGCAGTCTATGACGCGTCGTACACAAGCTCATTTTTGAATGTCACACTGCAGGAGTAATACAATGGACGGATCACTCTTTGCAGCTTCTTTGAACTCATCCAGTGTGATCTGATCGTCTTTGTTCTTATCCATCTTACTGAAGATCTTGTCTACCCGTTGCTCAGGCGTCAGACCATCCTCATTCATTTTCATCATTATCACAGTGCCCACCATTTTGTAGATGGCCTTTGGAAAGAAACCAAATGGAAAATTCAACATGAAATTCAATCTAATTTTTTCATGTGATCACATTCTGGAAATATGTTCTAACCATAAAATGATTGCAAGTTTCTCTAAAGATTGGTTTGGGTTTTTTTTTTTTTTCTTTTCTTTCTTACGATCCAAAGTCCAGATACTTAAAACAAAGAAGAATATATTTTACTTTCTTTAGATGTAGGTTTATTTTGATGGTTACATTTTGCATCCCAGAATTAATTTCTTTAGCTTCCTGTTTCACAATGTAAAACTTGTAACTTACTCTCTGGATCAATTGTTCAGTTAAAATATTTCACATAAATTCTGAATAATTGGTTTTAGAAGTCACCACCCTTCAACAGGTTTCTGTGTGTACATGTGGGCACAATCTGGTATTAACTGCTGTGGCAAGGTGCCGGCAGATGACGAAGGTGATAAACTTTATCCTTCCTCTTACAAGTTGTGGTCATCTTAAAGCCCATCTGTGAGAGCTCACTTAAAATAGAGTGTTGTTATCCCTGTAAATTTCTGTAATCATCTGAAGTTAATCTTCAGCAAGGCTTCAGCTACTTGAGCTACAGTTCAATAATTTCATGGGTGTCAAGCGACTGAGATGGGCTTTGTAAATCCTGTGCTGTTCTTGTGATTAATCCATTCATCAGGGGGAAAAAAAATCTCAGGATATTTAAAAGCTTATATGCACATATGTACTCTGCAATTCTCCAAGATTACATCTATTAACAAACATGTTAGTGTGCTTGTACCACTTGGGCACCAGTCAGTGCAGGATTAATGTGTGTAGTGTGCATTTAATGTACTGTACAGCCTCTGGTGAGCCTGAAATCTAAAGTCTGTGTGAACAAGGAATCAAATTTTATTAACATTGTGATGTTTTTGAGTGTCATATTGATCTCACCTCTATAATTTCCAGCATTTCCACTCTTGTAATTTTACCATCACCATCCAAGTCGTACATGTTGAAGGCCCAGTTCAGCTTTTGCTCAAAACTGCCTCGTGAGGTGATGGACAGGGCACAAATGAACTCTCTGAAGTCGATGGTCCCATCTCCGTTTTTATCAAAGGTTCGGAAGGCGTGCTGGGCAAACTTAGAAGCATCTCCATATGGAAAGAACTGCAAAATAAAATAATATATAGAACTGTGTTAATGCAAAGAAGAGAGCTGTATATGTGACTGCAGAACACCAAAGTGAGGCATTTATAAAGAGTGGCTGGTGAGCTTTGTGGGAAATTGAGGATCTGCAATGTAAGGTTCCCTAACTGGAATGATTATTAAAAACTTATTTCTATAAAAGTTGCTCAAGTTTCCACAAGCTATAATGCAAATATATATAATGCTACTTTAAAGTTAAATTAACTAGATGAATCTTAAAATGAATTTGAGTGTAAATGGTAGATTGTGTGTAATATTCTCTGACTAGGAAATGAAGAAGCTAGGATGCATTCTAAGAGAATTTTAACCAGCCCCTGACATGTTGCAAACAAGTATATGTGTAGGATTGTTGTTATATAACTTCATTTATTTTAAAAAAAGTAATCCACATGTAGCATAAAAAACCCACATGAACATATGTTCCATTCTCAAACCAGCATTCAAGTACACAAGATGAAAACAGATTCAGTCAAACAGTATAGTGCAATGCTTTTCATGTTTAATATCCTAATATCCTTCAGTGAACACTGCAATTGACTGTAGCTTAACAGAGTATTTTAAATGACTACAACATGTAGGTTTTCAGCTGATATATTTTCCCCTCAGGAAGTGTATGGTTTATGAGCAGGTAGTTGTTGTTTCTGTGGGCCAGACTCAAGAAAACACACCCCTAAAGAAAGGGAGTTTTAAACCAGTGCTAAAGTCCTATTGCAGTGCAGGGACCATACACAAACAATTTTTGTTATTATATTCCCAGCACAATTTCATGGAGGTTTTCCTGCTCCTAAAATATAAACATGCATTACTCTCCATATGAGAGCCATCTTATTTTGTTCTTTTTAAAATTCCAATTCTTATTAAGTACTGCATTTATAATGTAAGCTTGAAGGAAAGTCTTCGGTGGCAGCTAAATGGAGCTGCATTTTACAATTTTCCATTTCCCCATCCAGAGCTGTGTCTTGCCTTAAAAATGCAAAACTTAGAGCTCAGCCAGCTGCTTGCACTACGTGGCCATGTGGAACTTGTCAGGAGCCACTGCTGTGTTGTCACAGGGATCTCAACCTGAAAGTTTCTTTTCAACTTTGTTTTCTCTGAAAGAGCATTTGGTATTGTCTCCTCCTGAAAATGTAACTTCTGTGCCTGTACTGAACCCAACCTTATTTCTGTTCTGATAATCATAACTGATGGAGAGGTAGAGGTGCTGCTGCAGATCTTTCTGTACTTTCTCTTTCTGGCCATTAAAAGTGATCATGGTTGGGCTCATCAACAGATACAAAGATATTTGGGTTCTCTGATACAACTCAGGATTTCAGTGGCTGCAGTTACCAGACCTTGCTCAATTGTTCTTCTAGTGACAACCTCAACTTTTTCTCAAAGCAAGGAGAGCTCCCTCCATGGGAAAGCTCCTTGGGCTCACAGCCTGGCATTCAGGGTCAGAACAAAGTTTGCAAATGTTATCCAAAACCTGAATGTTGTTTTCAGGTTCCTCATCGCTTCCTCTTGCCCATGACCCAGCTCCCCCTCCAATTCCTGTTCCAGGTCCGAATGGTAACATAGGTGATATTTCATTTTATGTGTATGTGTAGAATGTGCCCTTCTCCAGTCCCCTGCTGAGAGGTTAAGAATTGGCTCTCATGGCCTGTATTCCACCATGAATTCCATGTCCCCCACCTTTTATTCTTGAGAGTTTGCTGGCTGTTCAAAGCTGAAAGGACAAATCTTTTGCTTTTTAATTCTGTGCTGATGACACTGTCATGTGATGCTTGTGTAACAGAACAAAACACTTCAAAGTTTTACAGTCTTTCCAAGTATTTTTTCTCAGAGCTGACTGCTGCTGAGGATGCTGCCTGATCTCTCTGTTCCTGTGACTGTCACTGTACAGTCTCTATACAGGAAAGGTAAATAACTGGAGGGAACTGAGACTGTTCTTTTCATTGTCCAGAAAACCAAAATACAGAAATGGTGCAAACATAATGGTGAGATCAAAGAATGAAAGCACAATGGAAAAGCAAGCCTACACAAAAGGTGAAGAATGTCAGACACCCAAAAACATGTAGGAGTCGAAGAACAAAGTGGGGAATTAGGTTGGGTCAGTGGCTGGGGATCCTGAAAACCATTTTTAAGTTGTTCTGAAACATATTTTTCAGTCTTCCACTGAAGGAGCATCTGCAAGCTGTGCCTACCTCTTTGCTGGTCAAACCATTAGCCTCATGTAGCAGTTGGAAAAACATCCTTCTAATTTTTTTATCACAGACAAGACCATGCTTTTTTTCTTTTTTGAGGTGAAGAAGACAGTGGCACTGCTCAGCTAAGTCTTGGCCTTTACAGCATCATATGGAACTGTTATCTGGTTTTAATTTTTTTTTCCTATTTGTCTTCCTGTAGGGAGTAAATGCAGTAAAATGTCCTTTAGGGACTGAAGGCTTAGTTTTCCAGTCTGTACCTGCTGATTTGTATTATTTTTAGCTCAGAACAACCCAAAAACATTGTCAAAACTTGTTTAAAAACCTACTTGAAGATTTCCACTGGCCTGTTTTGAAACTATTCATAAATAAGACATGAAATAAAGAAAACTAAAACAATTACAGAGCAAAAGATGCCAGCTCTGGTAAAACATTGTTTGACTATTAAAACACAGTGAGGCCTTAGCAAAGTATAAAGGCTCAGGCTTTAATTACTTTCATAGCTCAAGCCAAGTGGCAATGGGAGACAGGGATCTCTGAAAGACAAACACCAAATTTTTGTCAGAGGGAATATGAGGAGGGTGGTTTAGTTTGCCTCTTGCATGAGCTCAGTGAATAGTTCAGAACAAAAGTAAAGAAACACAACTGGGATTTTCAGATACAGCTTCAGCTTTCAGAGTTCCATGCAAAGCCTTGACCAGGTGATCAATCCACATATGAAAGCAATGAGTTCCCTTCCACTGCAACCTGCCACTGAAAAGGGCACTCCATGCACCAGCATTGTCTCCTGATTTACCCTTTTCCTCCAAAAATCAAGACAAACTATACCAGCCAATTCCATGGGTGACCCAACACTGCTCATTCCTTTGTTTCTGCTTCTCTGGCCTCTAGTGAAAGGCCTCCCTGGTCTAGAGAAAGGTGTCCCTGCCCATCCCAGGAGGCTGGAACTAGATGATCTATAAGGCCCTTTTCAACCCAATCCATTCTAGGATTCATCTCTTGCTTGGTCTGTATATCTTCTAACCAGTTAGATCAACATGCTGGAGTGTGAACAAAGTGTTCACTACAGTCAACTGCCAATTAAGAAAAGTAATAGGAAGATTTAAGAAAATTCATTTAATCTGCTTCTAAATTTTGTATGAGGATTTTCTTCCCGATTCTTAGCTCCCACTGTGTTTCTGGACACATTCCTGGTGTATGAGGACATTCAATCAGGTCTGGAATCAGAATATCTAGTGAATAACACCTACAATTTGTACAGAACTCTTGGGGAAACTGATCAAATACCTGGAAATATTTATCTGCTTGGCTGCAGCTGCTTTAGCCTCTTTGAAGTGATGCTGTTCACAGGCAACCCAGTGATCAATTCATTCAGATAATCTTTGGGAGGGAATTATTGCAAAAGCAGGAAGCATATGCTAAAGCATATGGCTAAAATTTTAGCATGTGGCTAAAACAAAATTTTAGCACGGCTAAAGAAAAAAAAACAACCCCAAATTGACTTCCCCAAATTCCCCCATGATAGGGAGGGGTTAGGAAAGAAAAGGTCTGTCCATCTTTAATAGGATGGGGTAGAGTAAATCTATAGACTCGCCTGAGTAGTGCTTTGTTTTCCACATGATGTTTTATCAGGGGATATTGGGATGAATTTCTATTAACAGGGAAATTCTGCTATAAAATAGAGAAAACTAGAATTTCACTAGTGTACAGAAAGCAGGGCACTCTGCCTACACATGCCCAGGTGACAACTCTGTCACTGATGTAAGGTCACAGCTTCCAGAGCTGGTGTGGGAGCTGGAGGTGGGAAAGCAGGAGATGGCACAGGGCTTCAGTACCCCAGGTTGGAAAGGATGAAGAAGCAGCTCTGATTCCCCTACCAGAGCCCATCTGGGGCTCAGCACCACCAGCTCTGCTGAGAGCTGAAGCAGAGAAGGGGAATGAGGGGGCACAGCCAGTGCAAGTACAACCATTGTCAAGGGTCAGCACATAAAAACAAGTCAAGCAGTTGGTTCTCATGGGAAAAACCTTAAACATTTGATGCTGTTATGGTTTAGGAAGGAGTTACCTCCCCTTCTTATCTACTTTATCAGTGTTTTATTTTGTAAGTCTGCTAGGCATCCAAGCTAACTTTGTAAGTGAAGAACATGAGGACTTCAAGAATCAGAAATTTGGCTGCTTTTGGAAACTCAGACAGGTATTTTAATAGCAACCCTCTTAAAGTTGAACCCAGATGCAGTTACCTGTTGGTCTAGCCTGGTCTTATAGCTCCTCAGAACTGAGCTCACTGGGGATGATGCCTATGATGATGGGGAGAACATTTCTCCTCACTAATTTTCCAAGAAGATGAACTTCTGGATTACTGCCAGCAGCACAACACAGGATTTGATGAGATAAGAAAAAAGATTATTCTTTAGCTGTCTCCTTTAGAAAAAAATAATTGAAATTTACTGCAATGCACTGTACCTTGGAGTTCTGTGAAGACACCAGAAGGGGAAGAGGAATCCAGGCTGTGACTGCCAGGACCTGCTGGGAAGGCTGTGCCACTCTGGTACCAGGGTGACCTGCAGGGCTGCAGCCGGTCCCTGCCACCACCTCTTTGTAAAAATGAAAACTCATGTAACAAGGGCAGAACTAGGCCAGCACAAAAAGACACAGCCACACATCTGTCCTTGGTCTGGAAGAGACTGACTGCTGCACTCTCCAGCACATCTGTAGTGTAAGGTAGAAATATCCCACCTAAGGCAGAAATTTCCCAGACACCTGACTTCAGCCTGCCAGAGGGTCCCAAGGAGAAGGGACCATGCACAGCTGTGGGTCTGTAGTTCTAGCACTGGCTAAACCACAGGGCTGAGCCTCTGGAGAAGATAATCTCGTGGACAACTGAAGAATCGAAATCTAAATCTAAATCTAAATCTAAATCTAAATCTAAATCTAAATCTAAATCTAAATCTAAATGTCTCTTTAGATCCAGGACTCAGTTCTCCATGTGTAAATCTGTGAGCTGTCCCCACCTCAGAGGTGCACTGGGAGGAAAAATACCAAAAAAGATTTGTGATGATTTCAGATGCTGCAGCAGTGGAAGTCACAGAGCTGGCAAGAACTGGGGAGAGCTGCCAAACCTCATGGATGTTTGCTCATGTCTCTGCTCAGTAGCTTTAGTGCTGTGAACACACATGCATGCAGAGACACATGGGGAGGTTTATGAACAGCTGTTATTTCTTTACATAAAGAAGAAGTATTTAGATGAGCCAAGAAATGTAACTTCTTCTGTTGGTTCACCTGGAAAATTCCTAACATGTACCGGCCGAAGTGGGATCAGCAATTTGTGTCGTACCTAGACCTCAAAGACTGCGCCTAGACCTTACACTATGGTTAAGGACCAAGCTGCTCTGTCTTCCAGGTCTTTTAACCACTACAGAAATGCTCATTTGAAGAATATGGAGAAGAAATATTTGAGAATTTAGGAGCTGACCATGAATTATCAATAGCAGCTCCTTTCAGTTGTGTAAGACATGAGTTAAGAGACCAGAGAATAAGCACAGACCACAGGCTAAGAGAAGACTCTAGATGGCAAGAATACATCAAGAGATTGGAGGAAGATGGATGGGAAAAGAGAAGCCATGCTTCTTCTCCATAAACACTCATCTGGCAGGGTCTACCTCTAAAAAAACATTCAACGTGAAAAGTTAATCTTTATATTCACATTTGTGGGGAATTAGTCATTAACTAGCAGGAAATGAATCGATTTTCAATCCCAGCTTTTCTCTGATTAGATTTGGACAATAAGAAACTTAATTGAGCTGTGGTAGTGCTATAGGTCAATACACTAGCAGCTCAGCTATTACTCAGTGCTAATAAAAAAAAATCTTCAGGGAGAATTCTCATCAAAACAATTAGTATTGCTAGTGCTTAACACCACAACTACCACTGATTAAATGTTATTTCTCTTTGATCTTCCTTAACTGAGCAGCAGTACTGGAACACTTTATTTATTTTAAGTTTGGCACAGTCTTCCACTACCCCAAGGTCAGCGACAGCACAGGGCTATCAGGATCCTGCTGTATTGTGGCTCTGTCCTGGCCTAATTACAGCTTCAGTTTTCTTGACACCATGTTATCTCTCCAGGAATCTGGGAGCTCACCAAATGGAGAATACACTGGGATATATATTTTTTTCCCCTTCTTTTTTTTTTCTCCCCCCCGCAGTAAAGATCATCTGACTTCTTTTCATTTCTGGAAAAGACATTTTTTCCCAGCGAATTTTAGTTCCCAAGCTTCAGAGTATTAACTTGAATGCTATGCCTGCTGTGTTGTGAAGTCCTTAGTGCAAATTTCCCAAAAGAACAGGGCTATAGAAGCATCAGTAAGTGCCATTTCCAGCCAAAAAGGGATTTGAAACACGAGTCACTAAAGTCTGAGACAGCCATCTCATGAATATACAGATGGAACTACAGAAAAAAATACTTGTGCCTGAAATATCTGACTGTCTCATATACTTATGTAATGTGTCCTCCTAAAATTCCTCCACATATGGAGTTGTTATAGCCTGGTACTGCAGGAAGGAAACTGCAGAGAGAGAAGGAAAATGGCTGTAGCTGGACCTATCAGAGAACTGATACTTCCCAAAAGGGAGAAGAGATAAGAGAATGGAACGGACCCCAAAAGGGGAGAGTTGGATGGCAGCAAAAGCAGCAATAGTTGACATAATACAGAAGAGACAGGTGGGCAACAACTTGGTGTGGTCATTTTTTCCCCTGTTGTCCCTAAGCATATCCTATTGACTTTTATTTTCAGTATTGAGTTTGAAAGCAATCCAGCAATTCACAGAGGAACTGTACTGAAATGAAGTCTTGAATAATTTAAAATCAGGCCTGCATTTTTAACTGCTGCAAGGTGTATCTTAAAGCTTTTGTTCTGCAATGAAGCTGAGAGCAGACAGGTTTTCAGGTAGCCTTGCAAAAACTCTGTACAGCCTGACCTATGAGATTCATCCCTCTGTAACCCTTCCAATTCTGTTCTTATGAAGACTAAAATCAATAAAAAGAGACTCTTTTCCCACAGTGCAGTTTTAAGAAGACAGCTTTCCAAGATAAGAAAAGATGTATTTCTGTCCATATCTATCCTTCTCAAATAACATAAACCCTTTCAAAGGTCAAGGCCAAGACTTACAAGCCCAACAGGATATAAAAACCTTGAACTACCAGCATTCTGGTGCAAGGGATCATGCATTTATACCTATATATACACCTAGAGAATCTATATGTGTATATCTGTAGAGACATACATCAAGGGGATGGACTAAATCAGTTCTTGTTTAGAAATGGGACAATACTGTTGAACTCACTGATGTTTAAGAAAATCCACTTTTATTTACATGAAGTGCACATTTTCAGTTCCACATGTTATTATTGCTGTTATTGACAGTCACAGTATCTAGGAATCTTGGTTGAGCAGCATTTGGATAACACCTAAAGCATTTGGATAACACCTAAACACGTAAGAAAGAGGAAAATACAGTGCAAGGAGGCTGGAAGACATTTATTTGTGACTTGAAAGGATTTTCACAAGAGTGGGAAAGAAGACAGGAATGGTGCAACCCATTGTGTCACCTCCCGGTAATTAAGAAGCTGCAAGGGCAGGCCTGGAATAAACCACAGGTATTTCAGCAGTGAGAGCTCTCAGGTGCACTTGGCTTTAGCCCCACAGACCAGCTCCCCTCAGGGGAAGATATCTTGAACAAAGACTTTCAAAGGATATCTGGAATCATAAAAAGGAGCATCACACTCTTGTGCCTTGTGTAAAATGGTGCAAGAAGGGAAAATGCTCATAATGCACAATTTATTTTTTCTATCATATGTGTTCTTTTCTTTCTGTAGAAAGAGAAGTAGAAAACCTCCCTGTGGGCCATGTGGATAGCTGCTTTCACACAGAGATGCCATCTCCCTGAACATGCTGTTGCTGTGCTGGCACTGGCTGTGCTCAGCCAATGCAGACAAAATGTGGATATTGATACTAGTGATATTCAGTACTAGATGGTTCCCAAAGGTGTCCCCTTTTTAGGGAACAGGCCAGCTAAAGAAGACAGTGTCATGCCACAGGGTAGAGTTCCTCCCAGATTTCATCCCAATCAACTCCAATCAACTCTTGGGGAATGCAGATTTTTGTGATATTCCCTGAAGTGGATCTTCAGAGAGGAAAAATTACCCACAGATTCTGTTTTCTTGGCAACTTTTTATCAGGGTAACTTTGTATTATCAGCTTCCAGTGGGTCACTATGGGTTTATCCACTCTTCCAGGTAGCACACACGATCACAAGGGCTCATTTTAGGGAAATCCATAAACCTAAACTATGAACTGGAACATGGTGTTTGTTGACTTAGAGCACTGAAAACGAGAGGCAAGATTGCCTCCTCTCTGGCATTTGCCTGCTGATATAACCTAAATCCTTCAGTGCATGGTAACTTTGAATTTCGGCTTCTTTTTCTTGTGATTAAACTACCACCGATGCAAAAATCTATTAATAGAGTAACCTCTTCTGTTACAGAAAAGTCAGCCAGCAATGGGCTTACCTGCCCCTTGGTTCCTTCAAGATTTTATAGTTATTTATATACTTAGTCTATGAAAAACTTAACACTAGAATGCAGAAAGACCATAAAAGGGGATAGTATAGGACAAATTCTAAAATCTGCAGACAATGAGTTACCTTTAAGTAAAAATTATCTTTTTCTAAAAAGTGAGAAGGACTATACTCACAAAAAAAGCATCAATGTGCCTGCTCAAAAGAAAACTACTATCTATGTGCATTCTTCCAACACGAGGATATCTCATTGCATGCACTATTTGACATCATTACAGTGCCCCAAGTTTCAAAAACATAACTGGGAGTCATCTGTGAGGAAGACACAACAAAAAGAACTTGAGCAATACACTTCTCTGATGTTGATTCTTTGCTGCTTTATTTATCACAGAAGCTTAGTGTAGCTACATGTTTTCCTTTGGATTAAGTTTCCCTCTGTGCACCAGACCAGCTGAAGATCCCTGCATCACTTCAGTTGTGCATAAAATCCTGAGCCTGACAAATGTAAAACTGACATCTTCACTGGAGTGGTGAATGAAATTTCTTTTCAAAATAAGATCTATTTGAATTTTCCCCATCATTTTTACAAAAAAAACCCTCTAAAAACCTGGAAGTCCAACTAAATAAAATTGCAAGTAGTAAAATGCAAGATCTATTTATAAACATGGCAAAGCATACCTAGAGGGACGTTTCATAATCAATGTTTCCCATTAACAAACATTATCTCAAAAACACGTTCAAAAATGTAGAATGATGCAATTTAAACTGCCCAGCACTATAATTATAGCAACCATCTCACACTGGGGAGCAACTTTTACTTTTCCATGCTGATTAATGATTATGAGTAATAGATTTTTGTTCCTCCGCCCCCTCCAAGTATTCTGGTAAACATGTTAAATAAATCAGATTTTAGGGTTTCATGAATACACAACAACAGCTACTCAGTCCTTAGCAAGCACACAAGAACACAGTAACAACAATAATGGCAAAAAAAGAGTTCAGTATGGGGGTGAGAACTCAAAGGAGGTTTGCTTAGTCATATGTACCTTCAGAGAATTTCACTCTCCTGTCTTGTGAGAGCAGCACACTGTATCCTCCTTAATATTCTCGTACCCCAGAGTCAATGAAGATGATTAAAAAGCTGTATAGACATTAATGGTTGAACAATAAACAGTGTAATCACAGCCAACCTATTATGCTACCAACTGCTTTCCAAAAGGATTCTGGTTTATGCTTGCCAAGAGGGAGCCTCCCAGGATCACTGTTCTTGGTGAAGCCAGTTCCCAAAGCATCCTTTTAAAGTTTACAGCTGGGGGATACAGCCTGGCTCCTGACATCCACAAGTTCTTTCATATCTCCTCTGAGAGCTGACTGCACAGAACGCTCTCTAGAGACAAATTGTTCCTAGAGGCACAGTAACAATGCATATTTTACACTTACTTGATGGACACACATTTCATACCAGATGTAATTAAGGGTAAAATATAACGTGTTTATTCTAGAAAGGTGTTAAATTCTCAAACAAATGAAAAACATCAAAATCAAAGTCACAAGAAGATGAGAATTAAATGAGAAAGCATTCTCGCAATTGTTTGCTATTTCACAGAGGTAAGAAGTCTTTTCTCCAGCATGGGGGCTTTTATGAATTTCCTCCTCTATTGCATTTTCCCAACACACTCCCCTATCTTAGAGTCTTCTTGATAATCAAAGGATTTTAGAGGTCAAAGACCCTAAACATTTAATAACCCATGTGTAAGAGGTGTTCAATGAACAACCACTCTCTTATGGCAGCTGTCTCTAGATTGCAATGAGTTTCACAGACACACCGTGTGACATCTTATTTAAAAATATATGACAGGGCTGGCATTTCAGCTGCTTTAGAGTTCATGTTCTTACAAAAAAAGGGCAACCTCCTCCGTCTTATAGCATGAGATCTTTATGAAGAGGCGACAACATCTTCATAACTAAAGTTACAATCAGATTTCCTCATAAAGAAATCTCAAAATTCTTTGCATCTTTCCTCAGTGGCATCCCAACACCTAAGGGTGAAATATGGCCAGGAAATGACCTTCTACAAAGCAGCCAGTCTCTGAGGAAGTAACAAATACTGTTCAAACAAGAAACACAGGAGAATTGTGTCTAGTCCCTGCTAAAAAACAGGAGAGAAGAAACTTGAAATATGGACAGGACATGTGTGAAGAGAAACTACAGCCTACCAAGCTAATGCGTAACAATACTCTGCAGTGCTGTCACAAGCTTATGTGCCAGGCTGGGGTCTAGGGCCCAACTAAAAATCACAACACCAGCATTTCCTGCTGTACCTGGGATGGAGCCCAGAGGATACCCAGTCCAGCTGCCCGGGCAGATTTAGCAACATCATCTGCTATGACCCTGGGAACAGACACTGCATGAGAAAGAAGGAAAAATCCTAAAACCACAGCTCCAGAGCTCTCAATTTCAACATTTTAAGCACTCACCCAAGAAGACACCATTAGTGGTTAGGAACAGTACTTTAATTCTCTGAAATCTATGAATGTCAGTCAGAGACTGCTTTCTGAGGTAGCTCAGCTCTTCCTTTCTTACACCAGCGTTGGCAAGAGCCTGCACCTCCAATGGCCCAGCCTCTCCTGTTAGAATGTCAGCACACTGCCAGCTCTTTGGAAGCTCCCAGAGCTGAATGACATTTTCACAGAAGTCTGCCAGCTGGAGACTCCTTGTGTCAAGGTTTTGGCTCTCATCATTTGGGAAACAGTGAGCGTATCAAAGCAAGCACTGAAAAAGGTAGATTTTTCACAGCTGCCCAGATTATTCATGAAGAAAATTGTCTAAATTCAATCTAAATAAAGCCCTGCTGGCAGAGAGAGAAGGTCTCAAATTTAATCACTTCTACTGGAGTCAGCATCAATACTTTTCCCAGCCTTCCTCTAAAAAATGTTTAAATCCGGCTTCTCTCATTCAGTCCATTTTGGACACTCTCTCAGCTGTGGAAAAGTCCTGGTATCCAACTGGTGGCACAGGACCTTCACATCTCATCTGGGAATGTACCCTCTTTTCTTCTGCTAGCACTGTTCACAAAAAAAAAAAAAAAATTCTGTGACTTGTTGTGTTTAAATGGTTTGGCCCATTTAGCCCAACAAACACCAGTTCAATGCTCCTTGCTGAATGAAGAGACATGCTGCCTCAGTGGGGTGATAAATCCCAAGGTGGGTTATAAAGCCCAACGTAGGCATGACCCAAATCCCGTCCCAGGTGAGAACTTTGGGATTTCTTGGGGTTATGAAGATTTACATGACTACAGGCTGAATACATTAATATCTCAGTGAAGAGTAGGATTTTAATTCTCAGCTGAAATATAAAGTGCTATTTCCTCATTCTGTACTAAACTGATGATGTACCTCTAGTTCTTCCAGATTTACCAATGAACAACAGTCCTGTTGCTTGTCCAGTAACATGCATAAATATCTGCAATCTGCAACTACCTCTTTCATGTGCTGACCTGAAATTACAGGGAGAGAAAGGGATGGTGTGGTGCTGAAGCTTGAGTGCGATGTAAATTTGAGGCCACAGCATCACATGTTTGAGACCTGTCATGAAGCTGAAATACAAGTGAAGCTGTCACAGCGATACAATGACAGCACAGTTCAGCATGCTCATGAAGAGATTAAAATCCAGGATGACTGCAGAGCCAAGGGGAAAAAAAGACTGTTTTTTTCCCCTACCCTGTGTACCTAAATAGGAAAGCTCTGGTTGTCCTGTGAGCACATTGAGATGTCAGTCTACAGCAACAACTATCCTGAGGTATAATTATAGAGTGGCAGAATATGTTGACTTTTCAACTGAAATGTATCTTGGCTGTTTCTCTTGCAGCAGAGCTGTGTTTTCACAAGAGGGCAATGTACATTTTCTAGTCACAGCAAACCAGTTTGTGCTTTTCCCCTGACAGATATCAACATTCCCATTGTCTCAGGAGAGACAACAATCTGTAGATGCAGCCAGCTATGCCAATTTGTAAGATGTGTACTTAATAACAGGTTTTCAATTTAAAAAAGAGCTGTTTTCACACCTACAGAACTCTGAGTGATCCCAAAGTGCTTTGCTGGCATCAATCTAATCCCACAACCTACGCACATGGGTGGACACCAGAGAACCTGCAAAGCCAAGCAACAAAACAAATGATCTCATGGGATCACACATAAATAAGCCATCTACCAGCTTTTATACCTGACCTATCACTTTATTATTTTTTGGATCTATCTGCTTGGGACTATCAGGGGAAAACAGCAGGGAATTTAAGTAGACATTATGAAAACTCAAATTCCCAGATAAAGGATCATCCTGCATTTCCATTCTGAGTCCCCAGTGAGGCACAGCCTGTATAACACATACCAGGAGCACCTGGGTGGCTGCCCATGCACTGCAGTCAAAGAGCACATGAACAACATGCCCAGGACTGATGCCAGAAGGTGCAAGCTCGTGGCTTCAGTGCAAATCAGTTATACAACACATAGACATCAGTTACACAACATTCAGACATTGGGAGGAGCCACCTGTTATTCACACTGTGTGGTGTGGAAGCACGTAACTCTCCCCAGGAAGATTACTGAGAAGTCCAAACACAACTACGAGAAACAGCATTTTTTGAATTTGGATACTGGAAACAATTATCACATCTGAATCATCTACAGCTCTCAAGCCATGAAAGCAAATAGCACTCTACTGAGAGGGAAGGCAAATTTCTGGCTGCTCTGAAAAGCTCAGGAATTACAGTTTCCATGTAAAGCAGGTGAGATCTTGGTTTCCAAATACTTTGGATCATGAATCTGATCTTCTTCCAATTTCTCCATGGAAAGGTTGGTTTTTGGTTTTAGGCATTAGCAACAAATGCCAAAGCCAACTGATGAGCTAAGATGAGGCGTTTATGTCTGTGTTATGTTTCTGAACAAGTCCCTTAGTCATTTTCATTTGAATACTGTGCCATTCATTGCTTTCCATTGCACTGTTTAATGCCAGGTTTTCAGCTTTACTTAAAGATTGTCCAAAGGTGAGGGAGAGTATGAAGTGTGAAGCATCTTCCAGGAGCTCCCACAGTGGGGGGCCAGTTTCATACTGTCTCAGCACCTGATGCTGCTCAACACTTCTGGGCTGCTAAAAGCTAGGCAGCATCCCAAGAAGCTTCAGGGAACTGGCAGAGCTCTAGGGCCCTGCAAATAGCAACCCTTTTCACTGGAAGCATTTATGACACTGGAAGGTAGGTCGCCCCATGTTCCTTAGCTTGCATCAAAATCCTGTGGGCATGTCCTTCCCTGCCTGGAGAGCGGATGCAAGGAGGCAACAGCACTGCTGTACCTTCAAAAGCCCCTGCCACCATCATCTCTTTTCAGTTTAACTTGAAAAGATAAAAGCAATTTAATCTTTCCTGCTTTCAACTTGAAGGTTTTGTTCTAAATATATTTTGACAGCAGAAATAAAGACAAAGTTTTAATAGAACTAACTGAACCACAAACTGAATTATGTATTTCCATTTCAGGAGACAATCTTGCTGCTAATAACATCACTCTCCTTCCAAAAGCATGCATGACAAAATTCAAAGCATTTCTCTGTTCCTTCACGGCATCTGGTGTCTGGCAGCAGCTATGCAGCACAGAGGGCTGCCTCTCACACGTGTATGTGTCATGTGTCACATGCTTTGTCCAGGAGCTGGGGTGGAACCACCTCAATTGCTGAACCAGTCCGTCTGGAAAATTTGTATGCTAGAGGATTGAAATGCAGGCTGAACCCTGGCAACATCCCTGCTTTGGAACTCTGCCTAGAACCTTTATTTCTTCAGTGTTCTCTGGAAACATGCAGCAGCTGCAGGCTTTCTGTAGGACCCCCACTCCAGCAATCTTCCCCCTGAAAGGAAGCACGTGGCAAAGCAGGTCTAAACTGTACTGACAGCCTGGAGCACCTTAATTTTTCAACACTGGATTCTTCATTTGGTTCCCATCTTACAGAAACAACGGCAGTCAAGCAGCTTACTAAACCAGGGTCAAATCCTGAATAGATGCCTTGCTCATAGATTTGTTCTTAATTAGCCAAACTCCCTCTGAAGTCAACAAAAGTGCCAATCAACCAAAGACACATTTTATTTTGTGACCACAAGGAGAGGGATTGAAAGAATTTACATCGGCTGCTAAGCATATGCTCTAATGACCACCACTGGATTATTAGAAGTGACCTAGATGTAGAAAGCTTTGATCTTCTTACTCCTGGTTTATTATCCAGTTTCTAGATCTCTTAAGGTCAACCAGAGTGAATAAAAATTAAGATGGGGAGAAATTGTGTGTTATCCAAGAAAGAGGACCATGAAATATCAATCCCAGACATTTTACTGACTAAAGCAGGCAGACACCAGTAAACTTGATTAATAAGAGCAAGCCAGGAAACAGCATTACATTTCAAAGAAGTCTAGGGGTGAATAGCTTGAGGAAATGAGATACAAAGTCTTTCACATGTAGGTCACCCCTTTAATCCAGCTCTGCTCATAGCAAAGTCCAGTCATTAATATCTGACAGCTGCCTGGCAGCCACGTAGAATGAGATGGTGGTCTTTGTTTAATTGCTAGTGGTATCTGCAAAACATAACATTTCAACAGAACTGCAGTGCTGAAAAAAGTCTAAGCAGGAAGGTCAAGGACTGACTGGGCTTTGACAGAGGATCTCTACCCCCTCACCAAAAAGCTTCATTTCCTATTAGTGTCAACCTGATATATCTCAAGGGTAATAAATCTTTGTGGGTGAACAGAGGATAAAGAGAGCAAAAAACAGTTCAAAGAGAGCTGTGGTAATTCTGCTGCCTTGAACTCAGACCAAGGGCCAGCTCCCCAGCTGGAGGTTGCACTGAAGTGCCAGCACAACACCAGTCCACACTGGCCTGGGGCTGCTCCCTGCTCCTTCCACCAAGGGCACCACAAAGCCAGGAC
Organism: Passer domesticus; assembly: GCF_036417665.1. Lineage (NCBI taxonomy): Eukaryota > Metazoa > Chordata > Aves > Passeriformes > Passeridae > Passer > Passer domesticus. The sequence goes on from NC_087476.1 coordinate 11,693,603, forward strand.
CAGCAGATGCAGGGGCAGACACATGGAGCCAGGGAAGGAAGGCAGAGAGCAGATCATGGCCTCAAAAAAGAGACTGAGAAGGAAAAAGGTGATCTGAACAAGATTAGAGGATGACAGTGCAGAAGATGACCTTAGCATGGGTCTTTCCCCATATGGAGCTGGTTTTCCCATCCCAGTGCAGTAAGAATTTGAGATGTGCACTGTTGGTCCCACTCTGTCTCACAAGGGGGTCACAGGGGGCTCCAGGGCTGCAGAAACAGCCTGGCCACAGATCACTGACCACCCTCAGCCCAGGGTCCCTCTCCAGAGTCTCAGCAACTTGTCCATTGAGAAGGACAGTGTGGGGAGAGGTTAAAGCTGGAATTCACGTGATTGGAATAAAGGGTCCACACATAAAAGATGAGTAAACAGAATTCCTTACTGCTGCCTTTTCGAAGCCTTTTCTTTACAATAAGAGAAAGGTCTGGACTTCCAAAGCCCATGTGAAATACCTGACACTCACCTCAGGAAATGACAGAAGAGATTATTTTACAGCTTGCAAGACAAATCTTCCCAATTGCATATCAGAGCAGAAAGCTCTGATTTCTATGCTTAACAAAAAAAAAAAAAAAAAAAAAAAATTAGGTGGGTTTTTTGGTTTGTTTTTTCTTAATTTTTTAATAAAGGCCAGGTTTAAAAATTCAGTTTTGATTCATAAGAGCAATGGTGATTTTTTCTTTTTTCTCTAAAAACTGAGTCTTTGTTTTTGGACAAAATGTATCTCATTTTATCTGTTCCAAACCCAGGTTTTCCATCTTGGTTACTTATCAAGCTTCCCTCAATAGTAAACGAAAAGAAGCAGTCACCTCCAACAGGAGATTGTTCTTCTTAAACTAGGAGCATATTTGGAATAGGTAGGATGAATTCTCCTCTCAGGTGGTGGTCCCAGGTGCCCAATGTATACCTGGTTTGGACTCCAACATGACAAATAAGTTGATCACGATCTTTTGTAACCTGGAGTGACTCTTGAAGCATTTTATGGACATTTTGCATGGGTATTTTAGATTCTGTCATGACCAGTGTGCACTTGATGCTATTATATAAAGCACAGTACTTTTATGTTGTCATACATAGATTGTCTGAAAGTTATCTGTTTGTGAAAACGGAAAATAAAATATGTGTCTAAAAAGGATAATATAGAGTTTAAAATGATGGGTTTAAATACTTCTTCTTCACAACTACTAATGTTGTTTAAACCACTCAGAATAAGAAACATGCCAAAAAGGGAGTCATGGGTTTTGTTTGGATTTTTAAAAAGTATTTTCTTTTTAAAACTCCTCCACTTGCTTTTGGAACTGTGTACATGACATTCAAGAGTCCCATTTGCAAGTATTTTGCATTCAGCAATATCTCATAAATACCAGTGATCTTTCATATTGCATTTTTCATTCTATACTGATCATTCACATTCTCCAGCTTTATCCAGAGACAGACTTCCCAACAGATTTTTTTTTCTTTGAATGTTTTCACTAAGTAAACAAATAAATGATGCAGAAATGCAGTGAGTTACAATAGCCCCAGGTGAGAATTTTCCCAGTTTCCAGGATAATTCTGCATAGTGCTCTCCAAACTGCTACCCATCAGGCTGGAGGGTAACCACCACTAGATGGTGGTGGTGGATGCCACACACAGGGCACCTGGCACTTCTTGGTTGGCTTTCTCACAAGGAATAGTTGGGCACACCGTGGAAACTCCACTGTGCTCTAAGCCAAACATTATCCTGGACCCCACTCCAAGCAAGAACCAACTGCTGTAACTTGCTACAGGCTGTTGTATCACTGTCAAAAGCTGCATAATGGAAAGCCTTAAAACTTTGGGAAAATGTCATGCCCAGTGCGAGACAATTGAGCACTGCAGGACATTGACAAAAACAACAATGAGGAATTTGGGAGTTTCACTGGATTTCATTTAAAATAATCACACTCTGCTCTGTCATGGTTCAGTTGCCTTTGTCGAATTTAGCTCCATAATTGGCAGTGGAAACCTTTTTGCTTCCTCTCTTATGGAATTTACATGTTCTGCTGCTCTTCCTTCAAGCAATGTAATTAAAAAGCCTGCTTAGCATAATTAATTTGCAAACAGGTTGGATGAAATGGGATTGTATCCCAAAGGCTTTTTCAGCATTAAGTAGAACTACTTCAAGTATACTTTAATCTAGAGTCTCCTGTACATAAATTTCCTGCATTTTGCATTTTAAAAGCTCTTAATTTTAAAAGGTGCTACAGTTGGCAGCCCAGTTCTGACTTGGTATGGGCCTAGATTACACAGCTCATTCTGCAAACCATGTCCCCAGAGCATCCAGTCCCTGAGCAGAGGGAGGCTGTGCAGTCAAGAGCTCCTCCACGTTGAAGAGGGTTTTTTTTCTGAAAACAACTTATCTTCCTCCAAAATCCTCTCTCCAACCTGATCTGAAACAGCAACATGGCATTTTAGATGTTAATGGGAATATTAAAATCAGTCCTGCACAGCCAACCAGAGGAATACTGAGGGAACAGGGAGGGAGGAGAACCTTCCCACAGGGAGCACTGGGACCTCTGCTCCTGTGCCACCACTTGGATCAGCAGCTGTCATTCCCCACTGAGAGCTGTTCTGCTGCCTGCACCAAGACTTGGTATTATTCCTCCTTCATCTGCAGGCTTTATTTTAGGTTGGGTTTTTTGTTTTGGTCTGTTTTTTGTTTGGTTTTTGTGTTTTTTTCTTTAAACTGAGAACTTGTCCCCTTCGCTTCATAACAGAGAGATTTCAGCTCCCTCCCATGATAAACTCATTTCCAAAGAGTGATAATAAATCAATAATTCATGGCATTAACAGCTTAACTCTAGAGACTTTTAATTCCAATACAATCACCAGTAGCTGGTAACAGAAGGCAAATGGAAAGCCCTAAACCCCCCCCCCTCCCCAACCTCATTTAAAGCTTATCATCCCAGATTAGAAACAAAGAAGATTATTTCAGTGATCTAACCTGAGAAAAGATCATTTGGGTAGTTTGACAAAGAGGGAAGTACATTTGTGATGTGACAGTAATGGACAATTGGTGCAGTAAACAGTCCAGTCTCCTTCATCACGATCTTTCAGCCACTTGAATTTACATGGACACTAACAGATTTGGCCTGTCAGTGCAAAGAATAAAGATTATTTTCTGCTAATATAAACTCAGGTATTGTAGGGAAGCATCTATTAAACTCAGCTGTCATGCAACAGAAGTAATTTAGCAAGCTCACAGTTTCTAGTGATTATTGATATTACTGGCCAATAATATCTCTATTTATGCCCTAATTGTACTGCTTTTATAAGCAGTTATTTTCTAATACAAGCTGTACAGTTCATCAAGTAGTGAACTGAGTGATGCTGCTCAAGATATCACCAATGGAGAATTTGGGGAGAGAAGTCACTGGACTTCATCTCTTGTTTCATGACTGGAAGCAGTGAACATGCAGGATGCTGTCTGAGGCACTGAGCTGGTCATTCCTCAGAAATCAGACATGAATCCCAAATAAATGTCAATCTAACAATGCTTCTAAAACATGCAGACATTTGAGCAAAACCAGTTATATTAAAAGACCTACTGCCTTTATTAATGAAGACCTCTTCCACACATAAACACTGTATCACATCACTGGGGAGTTACAGAATATGTCACAACTAAAAAACCATGAAAATAGTCTGCAGGGCATACCTGAAGCCTGGAATTACAAATGTATAATAGACATGAAGGTTTATCAAGATCTGTATGTAAAGCTACTAATCATAACCTACTATGGTTTAAGCAATAAATTTAAAATCATGATATGACAAAAATAATGTAATACATTTTATCTTGTTTTAAATTATTAATAGAATGGGAGAGAAACAAGTACTTGATTGCTTCCGTAGGCTTCATAATCTTAATTGGTTAATATCAAATACTTTATTGAAATTGTTAATAATTTAGTTTCATTATTAAGTATGATATTGAACAAGTTATTAAGCTTGCTAACAGGGGAAAGATAACCTCTTGAGCACCAGGCTCAGAGAAACTCATCACTGTGTCTCACAAGTGAGTGCCCATGGGAATTATCTGACACACCAGAAGGTTGCCAGCATGCACAGCTCAATCACATCATCTGCATTTTGTTAAGAAAGGAGACAGCAAATATTGCCCAGACTGATATGACAGACCAGCCCCAGGCCCAGGCAGTGGCCTTGGCCAGCAGCTGTGGCCCAGCTCAGCCCAGCACTGCTGCCCTTGCTCAGCACTACAGAGCAGAGGCTGAGGGAGATGACAAAACCACACCAACACCAAGGGTCAAGGGGACCTTAATGGGAGCTTAGAAAACCAAGTAATACTTTCCAGTGGTGGTAAGATTGCATCTCAGCCCCCAGGATACTTCAAGGCACTACTTTATGTGCTCTAGAGGAGACACAAACACAGCTCTTGTGGAAAGGTTTGATTTTGCTGTGGTGCCCTGCTCCAGGAAGGGCTGTCCACCCAAGGAATCAAAAACTGACAGACACAGCTGTCATGAATCCCATGATTCCTGGGAGCACTGCTAGATGTAAACCTCCTCTCTGCACATTTTTCTTTGGAAAATCAGCATTTCCCTGAAAAGATTGGCTCAGGTGACTAAGCTGACCCACACATTGAGCAGGCACCTACAAAAACACCTTGTGTGAAGAAAAAATGAAAATATATTTCTCCTTGAATCTATCCAGTTAGGTTAATTGTACATTTTTTGTTTCTTTAACATCTCCATTATGGTACACCCAGGATCTCCTGTGGACACGCTGTTTGCACAAATTTTTCCCAAAAGTGCTCTTCATCTATACAGTCTGTTCATGCTCCTTTTCCCAAATTAGCCCACTAGAGCAATTCACAGCTTCTTGCTGTGGAAGTGCTTCATTACTTTGAGACAGACTGTCAGCACCTGGATTTCACTTCTGAATTCTGAGTATAACAGAGGGATGCTTAACTCATAGACCTTCTTATCTTATCATCCATCCTGGGTCCCTTTATCTTGGCAAAGGCAGACAAAGAATGAGCTGGTACAGAGAAAAAGATCAAGCCCAAGCACAGATGCTGTACTAAATTAGACTCTGATTTGTAAAAAGTAAGGCTTACCATGCAGAATAGCCACTGCTTACACAATTTATTGATTATACGCAGTGCAATCACTACTAGCAGTGGAAGGTAAAATAACAACTACATGCTGGTTGCACACAGTGGAGGGATAGCTCACTGATATCAGTAAGCCTTCTTGCCAGAAAGATTCTCTTATATATAAAAGGAAGATCTCTTTTAAGGACTAAGCCAATGAGAGCAGGCCATCCTTTAAGAGTTAAAAAAACTGTCTCACAAGACCAGACAATCATTTATTTCTTCTTAATTTAGTGATGGTTGGTTCTCCAGAGGAACTCAAGACTGTTTTGGCAGGTGAGACCACCTCAGCTTTTGGACTCTTTCCTCCAACCTGTCTGTTACCAAACTGTCCATCTGACTCTGACTTCTCCTTGTAGTTGTAATGGTTCCCATTTCACCAGTGGACTATTTCAGCAGGAGGTTGCTTCTACTTCCTCTGTAGGTGAAATAGCATTGCCAGCTTCACAGCACTGTTCCTGATTCCTTCAACACAGAGGAGCAATTTGCAAGGATACTTTTGGGTGGCAGCTGGAAGAGGACGGGAATAAAGGCTACCTGCTCTTTCTTGATCTGCCCTGTGGTCCCAGCTTCAAAAACTGCTGGTTCAGGAGTGACAACATTACCCCTGTGCCCTGAGGAGTCCCAGATGGGGTCATGGTGAGCACAAATTCTGCCAGCACAACCACCGGCAAACACAACTTCCCACTGTCAGAGCAGGTGCAACAGAGGCTCCGCTCTCATCCAGAATCAGGGATATTAATGGATTAATTCTCTTGGATAGTTAACCCAAGGACACACAGTTCCTCCATTCCAACAGTACTACTGGAAAGACTGATGAGTTGCTTTGATTAATGTCATCCACATGTGTTTTTTATGGAATCATAGAATCATTTAGGTTGGGAGAAAAACTTAAGACCATTAAGTCCAACAATTAACTTGACTCTGCAAGACCATGACTAAATCACTTCTCTAAGCACCATGTCTACATGACCTTTTTTGGCTCTTTTTTTTTCTTTTTCTTTTTTCTTTTTTTTTTTTCTTTTCTTTTTGCTTACAAGTATTTTATTTCTGACCCATGATCTTATTTCAACTTGTATTTCAACTTCTCCCTGGGCACATTAGCTCAAACTTCTTCAGTTAAGTTAAAACATGTGGGTGCAGGTAAGAACATTCTTTGGAAGTGCTAGCATGAGGAATAATCAAAATATTAAGAGATTTATTTTTTTCTCACGGTTTTTCTCTACTGGTGCTGATGACACAATCTCTTTATTCCAAACACTTCAGGTTGGCACCTTCAGGTGCTGCCATTCAAGAAGTAATATGATCCTCCTCTATGAATCATAACACATATGAGAAAAGAAAAGGTAGCCATGCTCTATGAGACCGCAATTACTGGTCTGAGAACAGCAGTAAGATTTTCAAATGAGATAGCCACTGCCTCTCCTAAAGCTTTAAACGTATCCTTAGGGGAAAAAAAAAAAAGTTAAGGCTAAGAATACATTACCTTTCAAAACAGCATTAACATAATATAGTTAAAAAAAAAAAGTGTACTTTTTTCTCAAAGTTCCTCTGCACTCAGTAGAAATATCCTTGTTCTTGGTGATTCTAGGGAGAATTTTCGTCTCTTTTCAATAACTTTTCTATAAAAAATCTAGGAGACACTAATTTCAGTTTGGTGAAGGTCTTTGCTAGATTCTTTGGAAAGTCAAGGAAATGGTATTAACCATGTTATCTTTACACAGATGTTCACCTACCCCATCAGACACCTCTAAGAGGTAAGGAAAGAATATACAGTGTTGACTCTTCCCCAGCACACTGTAAATACATAAATAGCAATAGGTACATTTCAGACTTCATATTAGTGATACTAGACAGGGGAAGTATAACTGGACAGAGTTACCTGAGTGCTAAAGAAAAAAATTTTCTTCAGTCAGACTGAACCATTGATATAATTTGAACTTTTTAATGTCAATTTTCCATGTCATTTGCAATTTTTTTCCTAAAAATACAATATGGTTTTATTATAAAAAGGTAAACTAATGCTGAATTTTTTAAATTATATTAAAAATCCAGTTGTTCTTATTGCGCACAGCTATAATTTTGTATCTTTTTTATTTCTGCATAAAATTTAGTTTTAATGTTTTTCACAGTCTAAACATTTTGCCCCAAATGTCACAACAATTTTGTTGCCTCATTTCATTTCAACAGTTTTGTTAGTAAAGCAGTATGTACCTAAATACCAGCAATACATGTGAAAATGCTTTGTCTCTTACAACAGTATTATTCCTAAGGGATAGCATGTATGTAAGTTGGTTTCTAGACAACCGAGGAAACTAAAGAAGAAGGAATTTATTGCATAAACTGCCTGGCTAAAATGACATTTCATGATGTTATATTGTCATTAAACTCTGTCTTGAAGTGCAACCATTTTTTAGGAAACTTCCCTCAAATGCTTTAATAAAGATTAATAAAATTTTAAAAGTTAAATGGCATATAGTGTTACTCTAGAGGAGGGAATGCCTTAAGGAATTATAAAATGCCTTCAAAACTACAGAAACATACGAACAAATTTTAGAGGAGAATAAAGAACTTCTGCGTCTGTTGAACATAATGAAAATCTGTCATTTTCGCTGTCCAAACAGTTTGAACTAGCTCACTGAAAATTTTCTCTGTCCTACAGAATTTGTCTTCCCGCTGTTAACAGCAGGCAAATACTGCTGCAGAATTCATTCATCTGTCCTGCCAGTTGAACTGCAGCCTTCATGGTACCTCTTTCTTCACTCTGCCAAGGCACAAATGCAGACTGGGTCTTCACTTCAAGCAGTGGATGTTGCCTGTTACCAATCACACTTTTGTTGCAAGCAGCATTTCCCACTGCAGGATGGTTCCTCCTTTTCCAATGTCTCCTTGGAGTCTGTCTGTTGTTCCCCAAGGCTTGAGAATTAGGCAGGTGGCTTTTGGGTGTGACTTCTGGGGCTCTTGGTGTTGTTTCACTCTTCACATTTATTTTCATGGTCCCTTTCCCCTGTGCACTGCCTCCTCCAGTGCAGGCTGTTTTGCAGGGCAAAGACCATCTTTGTGCCTTGTGCTGGTACAACACTGCTGATCATACACCCTCAGACTGAGATGCTAATGCCATTAACTGCAACAGCATTTCTAACATCCAAACCATTTCTCAGAAACAGTCCCACCCAAGTGAGCCAAAGCTGACACCAAAAACACCGATGGAAAAGAAAGCCAATCAAGCCTTTGAAAAGCACTTGAGACTGAGTCATTTCTTATCCAAATATAAATACATTTGTCTCTAAAAGGAGAAGCAAAATCACTATGCAAAATACTATGAATCAAACTTGGCTGGAGCTAGATGATCTTTAAGATCCCTTCCAACCCAGGCCACTCTATGATTCTATGATTTAGAAATACTACATGCATTAAATTAAATTGAATTTTCTTGGTGATATTCTCCCTATTTCTTACTCCCTATTATCCAACATTGCATATATACCTAACACTTCTTGGTGAGGTTTGGCAAAACCAAAAGTGTTGGCAATCTGACCACACTCTGTTTTCAAGAACAAATCACCAAAATACAATAAATTGATTGATTTTCTTAACTTTCTCTAACACATTATATAATCCTTATTCACATATTTCTAGAATGGAATTGTATTCTTCTTATACCTCCATTTCTACATATTTCCAAAACCACATTCCTCACTTGTTATTTTAAGTGCATTATACATCTGTGTTTCTATCCATCCTCTTTACAGATCTGGGATTTAACTCCAGGCTTTGGCAGGTAACAGCCCTGTTGCTAAGCAGCAGCTGAGGCACATGTAAATGCAATAATGGAAATTCTCATGGTTTCAAAAGTGGAAAGCCTTTGCCTGCCTGCTAAAAGCGGATGTTTATAAATCATCTGGGAGTGGAGTAAGTGGCGCCATTTCTTTCCAGCAAAGTACACTTTGGAATACACATCCAAGTGGCCTGACACAAGTAATAGAGACTGAGGCTAAAAAAGTAAGAGTCAATATTTAATTATGATTACTTTTACATATTGATTCTTCCAGCATTTTAACTATGCTATGATTACCAGTAAAACAGGCCACTCTTAATTTCATTTAATGGGTGAAATAACAGATTCACAAAAGTCAACCACAAAACTTTCACCACCTTTATAGAACTGGAATTTATTATTTTCTAAATCTGTTTTCATTAACTCTTATTCTGAAAAGCATTGATCCAAGTGTCAATGTGGATCCATTAGCATGCCATCTTTGCTTAAAAAATACCCATTTTAATCTGCATTTGACAGATCTGTGTGCTCACAGAAACATGCAGATTACAACCTAAGCTTCTTAATTTGACAGTACCAGCAGCAGAAGGGAACCTAAAATGATCTCCAAACTGAAACAAATTAACTTGAGAATAAGCCCTGTCAATGATCAGAATGGTCCTTTTCTACACGTGCTTCAGTATTTTCTGCATTGCTGGCATGTAACATGTTGAGGGGTGAGCCCACACTCCTCCTGCAATTTATCTAATTTGCATCCCAGTTGTCTAAGTCTAAAAGACAGATACAAAACATGAAAATCCCTCTGTAGTAAAAGGAGAATGCTGTTTCCATAGCATCATTAATTTATTTCAAAAATAAACGTTTATGGTCAGATTAATTCTGTTGAGAACTCTCCTTTGGTCCAGCAGGTATTAAAGAAACAAAGGTGGTTCTGCATAAGGCAGACAAAAATGAATAATCCCATGGAACTACCTCTATCTTTCCATTGACTCTAGTGCAACCTAAAAAACAAACCAGCCTTCAGATGACATAAATAATCCCAGCCCTTGATTCTGTGCTGAAGCTCAATGGCAGAGCTCAGTGTGGGTGACTAAATAACCAATGATCTACTGGAGAACACCCTGGGTTTTAAATGACAGACTCTGCATTCCCAGAGGTGCAAGTAATCTCCTGAAAATTAATTTATGTCTATTCCACCTCCAACCCAGACTGATTCTTACAGGGTGTAAAACAGTTATTTTGATACACAGATCTTGTTCAGGACTTCGTAGACCTAAAGATAATTTGAAACCTCATATTTTGCTCTTCAGCACCACATTTCCTGAGTTCTAGCTCCATTTGTTGTTTATACATTGCATATTTATATATGGCACAAGACTGTTTTTCTTCACTGAACTCTGTACAGGAAAAGGATGAAATAACAGATTTTCCTACTCTAAATATTTGACAAAGGTTTTTATTTATTTCCACAGAATGCTATTTATCTATGATTTTTTCCCCCTTCTAAGTATGATGGTTTGTCAGCTTGTGACACTCATTTTCTATTTATTTTCATCAGCTGTGTCTCTGGCTCCCATGAGAACACTTTAATTTTGTTGCATGGCCCAGAAATATGATAATCAACAAATATTTCTAGGCCAAATCCATTGTCACAGTGTCAGCAGGCTCATGTGAAATACTGATGCAATTAAACACTGATTTGCCACTCCATCTCCCAGCAAGACGGATATAAAATACAGTTTGGTTTACATAGATCTTTTTAAATTATCCCCTTAAAAAACCTTATGAAAGATAATTGTTTATACTGAAGAACTGAAACAGGAAAAATGCTTAATACTTTTACGGTGTTTTGCATTTTACTGCTGTACAAACATTAACTAATTAAGCCTCACAATACCCAAGTGAGGAATGGAAGGAAGCATTATTATGGTTATATATTATAATTATACTGTCTCATTTAGAATTTCCTGGGTTTTGACTTTTAAAGTAATTATTGTAATTATCACAAAACTAATAAAAAGTCAGAAACAATCTTTTTTTCCCAGCATGAGTATGTTCTAAACTAAGCAAATAAATAGTTTACAAATATCTAAAAGCACACTTTTTCCCATGTATCTCAGCTTTTGCTTTCCCTTTGTCCATCTCAGTCCACAGAATTTGATCTTGTTTCCACCAAAGGGGAAGAAACTCTTTTCAATGACTACAGTGGATACTTGAATTTAACAACAAATATATAAAGAATGTGTGAAGTAGGATTATCTCTGAGATTTTACCATTTGCTAAAAAAGTATTATGAGACCTTGATATAAAACATGCTTATATGTTCCAAACAACATTACAAAATCTATATGACAGTTTGCAATTGAGATAATTTTTAATTGTTATTATGCAAAATAATAACAATTGCTTTTTTCTCACCAGAGACCTCTTACAAAGGTCTGGGTTCCTCTTCCCAGTTCTAGACATCTCACAGCTCACTGGCACCCCTTAGATACATGTAGATAGGCTCTTTCCAAGAATGATTTCTGCCATGTCTCTCATACATCTATCCTGTAATGAGATGATTTCCCACTGAAAATGCCTTTGCTTTCCCCTAGTAGCCAAGTCCATGCATTTTTCCTATAATACTGGAATTTTCAAGGCCTATAGGGACAAAATTCACTTTCTTAGCTATATAAAATTGTGATACAACATTTGAATGTTCAATTGGCTCCATCACAAATAGCTAGTCTGCAAATTCTTAGAAGTCAACCACAGCTTGATTATCCTCTGGGAGAATATTCCAAATGATAATTTGGAAAAGGATCTCAAGTAATTTCTGTTTAGTTGGAAAGATCGTTTCCGTCTTCTTTTTTAATTATGTGGGAAAGACCTAATAATAATAATAATAATGTTTGTAGAATGGATTAAGCAGAAGAGAAGAAAGAGAAGTCTAATTAACCCAAAATATACACAATTCTCTTCTGTTGGCAAGTGCTGGAAAAAATTTAAAAAAACAAATAAAGATCTGATAATATATCAAGCAGGTCAGGCTGAGATTAATAGAAGCCACAACAGAAGGATGGGACACCATTAGGAGGAACCTGACAAACTTGAGAAAGGGGCCCAAAAGAACCTCATAAGTTCATTAAGGTCAAGTGCAAGGTGTTGCACATGGGCTGAGGCAATCCTAGACATGAACACAGACTGGGAGCAGAACTCGCTGAGAGCAGCCCTGCAGAGAAGAACTCAGGAGTTCCTGTGCATGAGAAGCTGGACATGAGCTCACAGCACAGAAAGCCAAATGTGTCCCGGGCTGCATCCAGAGCCCCAGGGGCAGCAGGGCAGGGGGGGATTCTGCTCCCACCTGCAGTGCAGCATCCAGCCCTGGGTCCTCCTCACAGGAAGGATGTGAAGCTGTCACCAGCAAGCCCAGACGAAGCCTCAAAGGTGCTCAGAATGCTGGAGCACCACCACTCCTGTGGTGACAGGCAGAGAGAACTGGAGTTATTCAGCCTGGAGAAGACAAGGAGCTGGGGAGACCTGATAGCAGCCTTTCAGTACCTTTAAAAAGGCTTATAAAAAAGAGGGAGAAGGACTTTTATATGGGCAGATTGAAATAGGACAGGGGCAATGTTTTTTAAGTGAAAAAGGACAGATTTAGATTAGATGTTAGGAAGAAATTCTTTACCAAGAGGGTGGTAAGGCACTGGCACAGGTTGCCCAGAGAAGCTGTGGATGTCTCATCCCTGGAAGTGTTCAAGGCCAGGCTGGATGAGGCTTTGAGCAAGCTGAACTAGTGAATGCCATCCCTGCCCATGGCAGGCAGGGTGGAACTGCATGACCTTTAAGATTCCTTCCAACACAACCAACGCTATGATTCCATGATTCTCTTATTAATAGATTAGTGTTCCACCTTGCAATCTAGTAACCAACCGTAGCTCTACTCAGCATGATAGTTTCCACCTACCCAAACCATGGCTGGAGATGGTGCTCAGTTCATTGGCCTGTTAGAAAAGGAAACTGCCATCAAATACCATCAACAGGAGTTTTCTGGAATGGAACTCTTTTCTGCATCAACCTGTCAATACAATCCTTGTGCTAGTTATAGATAGTATTTTGACTGCACTTTCCTCATGACACTAGAAAGACCATCTGGCTAAACAGATGTGGTAATCTGATTTGTTTGGCCAATGAACTGAAAAAACCCACAATGGCTTGAATGGGAGTTCCCAGGAGTGCCCAATCCAGCATCTTCCCTGTGCTTCCAGATATTATGTTTATGACTTCAGAAACAGCTTGGTAATGGCTTATTTGCTTGTGGGAGTTACCAAGAAAGCAGGAATTTCCATACAAGAGACAAAAAGTGACCATATTTTCATCAAAAATAAAATTAGCCATATGGCCATCTGTTATTCTTTTGCAGTGTTTCATATGTTATGAAACAAGAAACTGAAAAAATGCAAGCCAAACCTTGGTTCCTCAGAAGGTGTCAAATCTCCCATGGATTTAAACAGCACCATTGGCTTTTTCATCTGTTTATTTACAACCTTATCTAAAGGCTGCAACTGCAGGTCTTCTCACAACCATGTGTTTTATTATAGATGTACAACCTTAAATATGGAATGGCTTGTCTAGATAATGTCCCCCTGACAACATAATCTTCATCATCTGTCTTAATTTTTAAACCCCTTAGGTTCATAAACATAAAAGTAATTTTAAACCTTCCAAAGTCTACGGGAAGTTTACACTTACCCAACCTCAATTTCTTCTCTTTTAAATTTACTTTCATGTCTCAAGCCTGTACTGTTTGATATCACCATATATGTAACTTGCATTACTGCCAAGTTAAAAAAATTTAAAAATTACAAAGAATGACCCTCACCCAATCTCTGGTTTTATAAATTAGAAATGCATTTGTTTAAAGATTAAAAGGAAGGCATTTCAAAAATCTTTCTGGACAAATTTCATTTTAGTTCAGGTAATAGAGTCTGGATAGTTTATTTTCTCAAGTGTTTCTCAGCACCATTAACAATGAATGACAAACACTTAATTAAGCCCATTCATTTTGCTTTGCTATGTAGCATTTTGCCAGAGATTTTAGACTTATATTTTAGAGAAGTTTCCAGATATAGGGTTCTTTTTTGATAAAGGATTGGGCTGGCTTTCTGATATTGGACTGCCCTTGTCTTGAAGTAAGGAGAGAGACAAATGAAAATAAAATGACCAAGCCCCAGTCTTAGGCTGAAAGAGCATGACTAACAGCAAGCTGCTCATTATGCTGAAGTCACAAAGCCAAGTTTGCAGAAATTCAAAAGCTGGAGAAGAAAAGGACAGAGGTACAGACATCCCATCAGGCTTCACCACTCATCTAGCTAGTGCCCTAGGGAAGAAAGATATGAGCTAGCTGGGAAGAAAACAGCACATTACAGTTAAGAAGAAGGTGGGGACATATCTAAAGATTCCATATGCCTGACAGCCAGGATTGTACAGGAATTTGGAGATGCCAAGGTTGCATCTTCTGGTGCACTCCAAGAAGAAGGAAGGTACTTTGTTCCTTTAGGAGCAAAATGTTTATTTTTTTATTATATTGCATTTTGTCAATTTAAGATAGGAAGACAGCAAGAATTGAGGCTTTAATGCAATAAATGAGTTCGGGCAATTGAAAAAAGCACATTTTTAATTCATCATGGATTATATTAATGGAACTATTCTCACTTTGGGCAAACTCTTGTCCTCCACCATAATGCTTCCACTCCACTGCAGATGTGATGTGCACTGTTACCACTCCCTCTTTATACAGGGTGTGATCTACACGGTAACTAGGGACTGCATTTCATGTAAAGACATCTCCCTCTGTTTTTCTTTTGGCTCCAAGACTGCCTGTCTGCATAGCAACACAACTTCAGCTGTCCCCTGACCCAGCTATGGCACCAATGTGCTGGCAATAAAACCTGTGAGACTTCTTCAGCCAGGGAGCTACGTGAGCTCACTCACAGCACCCACACACAGCGCTGCCACGCGGCTTTTACACCCTGTCTACACAGAAGGGAAGGAGAGAAGGCACAGGGAATTCTGGCCCGCTGATGTACTCTGCACTGACATGGGCCACGCCACAGAAAGCAGTGGTCCTTTTAGGACTCTCACAGCATTATATGTAGAACAATATTTCTATGAATCTGGAAATGTAAATATAGCCCAAAGTACTCTGGCAACATGTAAGATGCACACGCACGAGCCCAGAATAGATGAGAGCAAAGAAAATGATTGAGATGAACAGTCACGTGGAAATAAAAACACTGGGAACATGTATAGAAAATGGAAACAAATAACTGAAAACTGCCTGAAGGCATGTACTACTGGTGATAATCCAGGGATAATGTTTTCGTAGGGATTAACTGTTCTGGAGCACTTTTCCCATGTGTAAAGCACAATATACTTTTTATTCAGATAGGTTGATTTGGCAGTCTCTTTATTTCTAGCAAAAAATATTTATTGTGCCTGTGCAGAAAAAATTTCCAGCCTTGGACAGCCAGAATTCAGGGTTTTTTTCCTCTCCCACTGACAATTGCCTTCTGGATAGAGCTCAAGAGCTAATTTCCCACAGATAGTCCTCTTCTATAGAATTATTAGAAGCTTGTGTGCCAAACTAATAATTTTGAATCTTGTATTTTTAATATATTTGGCTACAAGTTAATGTAATTTTTATACTGAATGTGTTCAATTCATTCTTTGGAAACAGATTTCATTTCTTTGGCAAAATGTCATCATTCTTACAGAGAAGTAACAAAGAGATACATCACTTTAAAAGAAACTGCTGTTCACAAAGACCAGCATTTACCTTTTGTTAGCAGTATTTTTTTACTCAGTTTTATTGCTGTGGACCTGCTGGTGACTTTCTGTATGAGAAACTAAATTTTCTGGGAATAAAGATATGGTTTCCTTTCAGGTTTTTTTCAGAGCATGTGCTCTTTCTCATGCTTTTTCATGTTTCCAAGACACTCCAGGGTAGTAGATACAGGAAGCAGAAATATCCTTATCCCTACAATTCTTGGGTGTACATTAGAATAACCCCAGAATTTATGTCTCTGTGAAAATAACCTCAGGTCCATTAAACACCATTTTTGTGCTACACAGAAAAGCTCCTGGGGAAAAGAATCTTAAAAATAAATGAGTGGATAGACTAACACACCACAGGGGCTAATTTGCAGCACTGAGCAAGCAATTCTAACACAAGGTCACCAATTTTTTGCGTTTCCCTTGTCATATACTTGCCACAATTGTGGCAAGAATTAATCAACAGATAAATAACTGCTTCTTCCAGCCAGGACTCATATAGCACTTTTACTATTAAATATGATGACTATTATTATAAACTACTTTTTTCAGCATCATGTTCTAGACTTTAACCACAGTTTTCTTGCTGAGATTTTAAGAATCGCAACATAGAACTCAGAATGTGAACCTTTCTCAGTTCAGGTGTTATCTGAAGTATTACTTTGTTTAAAAAAACAACAAACAAACAAACAAACATCATGTATGGAAATCATATTCTAAAATAAATAAATATTTAAAATATTTAAATATAAAATATTGGGAAGTTTGACTTCTAAGAGAAATAAATAGTGTTAAGATATCCCTTGTTCTGTAAAAATGTGCAACAGAAGAGATGAGACGAAAAACAATTGTGCATGAGATAAAATCTAATGATGCTCAGCTGTATCCTTCTATAGCTCTGGATGTACTGACTGTCTCCCTCCAAGAAAACTGTGGGATTTGGTCATCACTAAGCAACTGTGAGCTCAGAAGTGATTGCCACCTAAATCACTTGTCCTAATCAAGAAGCTTAATGTGTGTCTATAATGTTTGCACTGCGTGTACCAACGCACACGTAATGCAAGGCTCAATGTGCTGAAGATGCTTTGTACAGAAACGTAGAAATTGGACCCTGAGGACAGGAGATGTGTTTTCTCCTGAATGAAATTAGCATTGTTAATTGAGCACAGGGCTCCTGGCCTGCCAAGGTGTGGGTGAGAGGGTAAGTGGGAAGCAGAAGGTGGATGGCAAGCAGTGATTTCACAACTCCATCCTTTCCTGCCAGGACTAAGGTGTGTGTGTGAGGATAGAAAGGCTCAGAAGGAAGCTAAGGACATCTGCATTTCACCAGGACCACATCCAAAGAGCCTCATCTTCCAGAGACCAGCATTCAGCAGCTGGATGAAAAGCAGCTGCATGGAGTTTATTCTGATGAAAGCAGATCCATGCTAGCAGGAAGTACATCCTCTAAATTCATCTGCATGCCACTGATGTCCTGTGAGGCTGTCACAACACAATTTCTTGTTTTAGCTGATCCATTCTTAAACAACTCCATCATTTCAGTTAAATGTTTTAAGCCATAATTTTCTCACCAACACATAAAATTAGGGCACAATAATTGCTACATTAATAAACACCAACACAATTAAAGGTTTTCAGAACCAAAAAGGAATTCAGAAGAGGGACACAGGTACAGCCAACATGGATATTAGCAGTACAAGCTGGAGCCTGCAAACACAAAAGCAAATTCAAGGACTGTTCCCTTTGATCAATCCCTGTGTATCTGGTGTTAGCACCAGGGACAGGAACCACATTGTCAAAATTTATGTATCTTGGAATAGGGCTTCATGCATCTCCTACCCTGATGGTTTGACAGGGAGCAGCAAACCTGAGGATATCTGACAAAGAAAGCTGTAGAGTCATAAGTATGCTTAGAGGTCTGTAATATCCTAATAAGGGATAACAGCAATCCTAGGGCATACCCTACCAAATGAAAGGGGACCTCTAGAGGCATCCAGAAATAACTCCATAATTGAATATACTTCTGAAAGCTGCTGACAAGGACCACACACAATTTTATTTCAATTAATGACATAGGAATTTTTAATTCCTTTTATTGTTAACATGGAAATAATCCCCAACTGATATTCACTTTGAGGTGAACTGCAGTATTGATTTACACTTTTGTATATACTGTTCTTTCTCTGGACTACAGGGGGATTTTATTTAAAGCTGCATGTTCAGTTCTGGGCTATTCATGCAATCAGAGAGCCAGCCTTCACATCTTAGCCTGGTGGATTTCACACCATGTTTTTCTGAGAATGTTTCATACATATTTTAGTAAAATAGCAAAATCTCCTTCTGTCTAATTTTCCTTCTGTTGATTACTTTATCTTCCAAACCTTATGTTTTTCTCATTTTGCTTTGTTTGTGATTGAATATAAAATTAAGATAGTTACCTAATTCTCATGCCAGGTAGCAGTAAGTCATCTCAATTTGGCAATCATTAGGTTTGTCAGTGCAAATAGTCTATTCTTATGAGCCTTAATTAAACATGAAAAGATGGAAATTTACTCTCATTGAAGAAAAAGGAGGTTGATATCTCAAGGTACTGAAAGTGTTCAGACTACAAGTAGTAGAAATCTGACTGGAATGTCAACTAATGTCTATACAATAATAAAAACTGTGTTTGACTTGATAACTAACCAGACTCCCAAATGCTTTCCCATTCCACAGTACTCTGAAAAAGCACTTTTAGTTTCATTAGCTGCATAGCTGTAGCTAGAGTGCAGTGGTAACTGACTTGCCATCTCAGCACAGCACGAGCAGATGGAGCAGGCTGACACAGGCAGTGCCTGCCTGTGAGTGCCATGGCTCACTCCAACCAGTCCCCTTTCATTTTTGAGATTTTCACACCCAGCTACAGTGACTCACTCCATCAAGTACATATTAGTATGGTAAATTAACTTTCTGCAGGACTGATGAGTTTCCTGGGAGGAGAGAGGGAGGAGAAGGTGAGGCAGGGAGTCAGAGGCAGCACAGCGAGTTGAAGGGCTATGGTTCACAGCACCAAGTTCCTGTCCACACCTTTTGAAACAAGAATACTGTTTTCAGCTCCAGGCTTTGTACACAAGTGAGATATTGAATGCACGCTTTGATACTAGAGGAAAGCACTTTAATGTTTAAAAGTAAAAAAAAATTAAATCACAGTAATTCACTCCAGTGTTGAAATGAAGTGCCCTGCTTTAATGCTTCCTTCAGGAGCCCTGTAAAACTAAACAGCTGCTTTATATATATCTTAAACAAACAGCAATGTTTATAATTTGAGAAATATGACAAGAAGAGGTCCCCGAAAGACCCTAGTTCACTTTGTCTCAAGTAACAAAAACACATGCTTACTAGCCTTCAGAATAAGGCTAGTATCATCCAAAAAGGATGCTCTACATTTCAAAATCCAGGTCACTGAAGACCTAAAATACAGGTTTCCACTAAGACATGGCCACACTTTCACTACAAGGCCCAGAAAGCCATGTAGATCTCAACTAGATATTTGATTAACATCTGGTCAGAAGTGCCATACTGTTATGTGCATGAATAACTCCAGGAAGGCATTGCTAAACCATCCTGTAGGGAAAAAGAACAAACCCTCACTCCAAAGAAATTAAGTAAAGGACATTTATATGTTGACCCATGAAGTAATTGCAACCCTGACTTTGCTAAAGTTGACATGAAGCACATGGTTTCAACTGTTCATACATAATTAGAGACTTTGTGTGCTTCATTCATGACAATTTGATTGCAAGAGAAGGGAAGATCTCTGAAGACGTACAGTCAATATTACCTCTCTGTCTTTCTCCTGCACATACTCAAGGATTTTCACTGGTTTTGTGAATACTCTTCCTTGTGATGAGAACGAAAGCACTGAGGTGGGATGAAGGAAAGTAGGAAGCAGAAGTTTTAGGATGACAAAAGTCTGAAACACTTGACTTTTGCAACAGATTGTGTAGAGGTTGTGAACCACTGATCAGTCTTGATAGCTGCTGTGAGGACTGTGTAACAATGGTAAAATAAGCATTGCTATAGCAACTAGTAGATCTAAACATGATAACAACTATGAGATGTGATGCTGACAGTTCACTGTTTTTGTTTTCTTTGAGCTCTTTAGTTCTTAGTGTTAGCAGTGGCTTTATCCATCCAAGCTGCAGTGCTCCTTTATTACCCTTCAGATAACCTTATTAATGAATTCACTGTTTTGCTTCAGAAATAATCACAGTATCCCAAATTCATTGTTTTGACTTCTCAGAGGAATAAAACATAGATCAAAAGGTGAGCTGCAAAGGAAGAAGGTCTCTTATAAAAATGCATGACAGTTTTGGGAACTGGTGAACTTTCTTCAAAATAAAAGATGAAGTGAAAGTAATTTGCATGTTATTGTTGGAAAATTTACCCAGCCTGCATTCTTTTATCAGACTATGCTGGAAACTGGGGCATGCATGTAAATGGTGATATTTTTAAGCATTCCAGGCTGGATCATCTTGTCCTGTCTAGATGTACTCTCTTCAATGCATTGGGAGTCAGTTTAAAATGCTTCCAAGAACCACATATAGCCACAGAATTACAGATATATTCAATACTTGGTAATAATCAGAAGTTTGGACTAAATATTTGCATTCCCACACATCTGCTGACTCTGTAAGCCCCGAAGATGCCTTTGGACAGTTGGACTGCTTTCTGGATTCATGTGACCATGATTCCTGCCTCTTCCAGACAGAGTGTCAGCATATGACTTGTTCAAGCATTAGGAAGATTCATTCCACTGGCCTGGATACTCCACAAGCTACTGTTCAGAGCAATTAAGATGTAGCTGTTTAGATTTCATCTCTTAAAATTGTCTGACTTCCTCATTTCCCAGATTTAGAGACTCCAGAGGAGATTGTCTAGAGGATATGAGCCATTATATGCTTTGCAACAGAAGCAAAAAAAAAAAAAAAGAAAAAAAAAGAAAAAAAAAAGAAAAAAAAAGAATTTTAGCCTTCAAAATTAGCCACTAGCCATAATACTGCAAGGAGAAAAGGACTTTCCTTCTTTGCCTATGAAACTTTTTTACCAGCTTTAGGACCCTTACTTTCACCCCTTCCCTCCCAGATTTAGGTTTTAAACCATTGCTGCCTTTAAATGACAGCTGCCAGTGTGCACATCTTCACATGTGGTGAGAGGAGCTCTGCACACTGTGGATCCAGCTTGTAGGACTGGACACTAATGGTTAATGGAGCCTGCAGCAGACTTCACAGCGCTCGGGTCTCACAAAGATAAACAATTTTGGGAGCTCAGTACAGTCCTAAGCGCTTAAGTAAGGATCAGGAATGAAAATTCCCATTAGCTTCACTGAGATTAGTGTTTCAATCTAAACTGACTCCATTCCACATTGTTAAAGGCTCTTAGTATTCAGTGTTGTGATTTACAGCCATATTTTCAGAACTGTTTACTACCCAACATGCTGGTCCTCTTCTGGAAATTACTGTTCCCAATTTGCTTTGCAGCTTAAATGAGAATCCGTGGTTTTTTACTGTGGATTGTTTTTGGTTTTTTTTTTTTCCAATATGGTTGCTGATCTTTAAAGATTTGTTTACTAAAGACAGATTTTGAAATCTGTTCCACAAAATTATATTAAGCCCAGACATTATTTTTCCTGGGATAAGCACAGAGACAGAAATGCAGCAGAAAGGCAGAAAGGTACGTTACCAGTATCTTCCCCTTCCCTGAATTGCTCAAAGTCAGCTTCAAAGTTAACACTGTCTTCAGGGCTTGTTTGATTTTGGTTTTATAAGTAAGGAGCATTCTGGCCCTTTGTTTTAAAATTCATGGAGCACAATCTCAGTTTCTCTTTGAAATATATAATAAGCCTTTTATGTGGTTTAGAAGTAGACCTGCATTTTGGCACAGGACCTGCCTATTCATGTCTATAAGGAGAAGAAAAAGAATAATGGCAAAAGCAGTTTTGTATGGAAAACATCCAGGCAGCAAGACCATCCCATTTTTTTCTAGCCAAGTCTTGTTTGAAAAGCAGTTGCAATCACTTTTGGTTTTAAAGTTATCAGAACCCAGTTTTAGCACAGTTTTGGAGCACGGAGAAGATTGCTCACCCTGAAAAGCTCTCCCCAGTGATAGTGCTGGGCCACAAGCCCAGCTGCTTTTCAGCACACTGCCATTTAGATTCTGCTATATTAATTTTGTTTTCATAGCAACCTCATTGAACCTCTGGTGAAAAAGAAATTTTTCTAATGATTTATAGTAATTGTCTCAGATGTGCAGATTTGTATTAAGTGCTTAAGGAATGCATTAAGAATCTCTACCTCATCAACTGTTTTACAACCCCCCACATGCAAAGCTGAGGCAAATAATGTTACTGTCCTTCCTTTCCAGACTTTATCTGCCCATCTAGATATGCACTCCTCCATATTGTGACATCCCCAAACCAGTGCTATTTGTTGCTCTATTTGTTTGCATCAAAAATTTCTAAAATAACAGCATTAGTTTTTTATTCCATATCAGTTTGAAAAATTCAATAACAAAGCAGTAATATTAATAAGTTTAAACAGTTTTTTTGAGTTAGTCTTTATAAATAAGTACATATGATGTTTTCTGTGTTGCAGTTAAATTTAGGTAATTCATGCAAGCCAATATCCTGTCATACTGTCCAGGAATACTGCTGGCACACCAGATGTGATCTTCTGGAAGGTAGCAACAAGGCTAAAATGATTATGTGAGTTGGGTAGATAAATCAATATTTTTTATAATCTACATTATTTCAAGACATGCTGCAGTTCTACAGCAACACAGGATTGGTATAATATGCTAAATATATCAATTATACTTGGTGTAATATACTTAATATTGGTATAATATACCTTAAAAGTATTCCTGTTATAGGGAGAGCTTAAGTGGCCAAAGCACACTCATAAAACCAGCACAGCTCTACCAGTTAAGAGATGATCCCAGGAAACATCAATTTCTGCCAGTACAATTGCATCTATGTTTGGGACATCTGTAAACACAGCTGTGCCATTCTGGAATCCTACTTTTTTACAGCCACTAAGAGCCTGAAATCCAGCTCTAACCTGATATTTTGAGGAGCTCTGTGCCATCTTTAGAAAGATGCTAGTCTGTCTTGAAAGAGGCTGCAAATACACCCACTTAAATTTCCATAGATTTTTGAGATTCTTTTGTTCTACACGTATTAAAATGAAGGACTAAAAATCAATTCCCTTCAAGGCCGGAAATGTGAGATAGAAGCCAAAAATATGACAAACCATTTGATTCCAATTAATGAAATAGCATTATTTTTTTTTTCCCTTTCATTTAAAAGTTATCTATGAAACTCCAAAACATATCTAAATAATATAGGGGCAATAAATTGACAAAGTAAGTTACTTTATTAATGTTAGCATTATATTATGATCATTCCTAACTCTACTCTTCCAGCTAGATGACCATTGGTGCTTGCTTCTATTAGAGCAGAGTTATGCTTCTCATGTTCAGTGACCCAGTTCCAAGGAGTATCACAATATAGAAGCCTATTTTCCACTTAATAAACATGCATAATTCCTGTGAATATTAGCAGTGATTATGCACACTTACACACTCTAGGGCATATTCATCTAAACCCAGTGAATTCAAAAGATCTGAAGGAAAATGTATTTGGCCCTCTAGACTGCAAGAAACCCTAAAGAACGATAGGAACACTCAGAGATTTTTATTGGTATCTTTTATTTTAATGACAGTTTTGTATATTAATTTCTTAGCTCTCTGCCTGCAATGATAATGAAGTTTTATGCAAGATAAAAGAATTAAGGACTTTTTAGGACAGCAAAAGGAAAATTAAGACAGCTAGTAAGGATTAAGCTTAACAGTTAGAGTATTCTCTTTGAAGAAGAAAATTTTAGGTTTCAGCTTGTCTGATGCTATTTCCTACAGAAAAAGAGGTTAATTGGGATATTGCCAGCAGCTCAGAAGGTCACATCTCATCACAGGTAGATAAATGAGAGGGCAAGCAGTGCAGATTCAAACAGAGACACGATAATTCACAGAATGGATAAAGTTAGAAGACATCACAGCAGATCACCTGGTCCAACCTCTTTGCTCAAGCAGGGTTATCCCAGAGCACATGGCACAGAAATGCACCCAGAGGGTTCTGGAATATCTCTAGTTGATATTCCAGAGGGTTCTGGAATATCTCCAGTGAGGGAGACTCCCCAGCCTCTTTGGGCAACCTGTTCCAGTGTGTTGTCACTGCACAGTAAGGAATTTCTTCCTCATATTTGGGAGAAACTTCCTTTGCATCACTTTCTGCCTCTTGACCTACTGCTGGGTACCACGGAGCAGAGCCTGGTCCTTCCTCTTGGCATGTTCCCCTCAGATACTGACAAACACTGATGAGATCCCCTCTCAGTTATTTCTTCTTGAACAGGCCCAGCTCCCTCAGCCATTTTTTCATGGCAGAGATGCTCCAGTCCCTTCATCATCTTTGTCACCCTCTGCTGGACCTGCTTGAGGAGCTCCATCTCTCTCTTGCCATGAGAAGCCCAGAAATGGACACAGCTCTCCAGATGCATCTCACCAGGGTTCTGTAGAGGGGCAGGATGACCTCCCTCAACCTGCTGGCAATGCTCTTCCTCTAATTTATTTCGCTTTCTACAGCTTAAGGAGTATATAAACCACTGTGATAAAGGCAAGGCAATTACGTTATTTTTGTCACTTAAGAGAGAAAGCAAAAGGACTCCAGTCAGTTGATTTTGCTTTTTCTACTGTTCTAGACAGTTCTCTGCAGTAGGAAAAAGTCACTTTCATACCCTGGAGAAATTTAGAATTTAGCACCAGCTCCTGTCCCGAGCAATGCCTTGTGGTTTTGCATGTTTCTTTACAAAACATTGGCTTGAGTTTTAGCTTCCTCAGAATGCTATCCACAGACTTCTCCCCCTCACATGCTCTGTGCAGACTGTCAGGACAGCCAACTCAGTGTTTCAGTATTTAGGACTCTGTGGCTCTGGGCTTGCAGTATATAACCAACTCTTCAATAAATGATTAAAAAAACTGCAGAAGCATTCACTTCATTCAGCATCATGGAGGGAAACATGAGCCCTAACAGTTTGCCACAGATTTTGTATCCCAAGAAGAATCTATCTACCCAAAAATGGATGAGTATTTTCAATGAACCTACTATACTGCAGAAAATGTTAAATATGCAACAATATGAAGTATATTTCTGCCTATTAGCTGCTTGTTTAAAAGAGTTATTCTTGACTAAATATTTTTATAGACACTTGCATTAAAAGTGCTGCAAATAATTTTTCTGTAGAGTCCATTGGTAAAACTGCTATTTATTTTAAGCACTGGATGATTTGCATTCATAATGGAAACTTCAATAGCAAATGTTCCCAAGCCAAACTAGAGTAATTCCCCCTTTAGTCAATACAGTCTTCATCTACATCAGTAAACAGTACAGTACAATTGATGCAAATGTGTAGAGTTGGAAGGGTTCATGTTGAGGACCTGACATCCACATCACACCTGTTCTGGAAGTTCCCTTTCAGACCAGCTCAAGCTTATTAGCAGCAATTAGATAAAGTAACACATTATGTGTGATACCAGGACACATCTAGTTATGTTTCATAAGAAAACCAAAACCCAAACAGTTTCTATGCCCTGAGATTGTGCATCCCACTCTGTAATTCTGATGAAAGAGAAGAGCACATAACCAGGAAATTCACTTCAAAGTATTGCTAATATAAAATGTTTTGTCTGTTTAAGCTGAGGATATTTTCTATTCTGTATTAGTAAAAAATAAAGGAGTTTCCTTTGCACCTAAGTTAGATGGCCAACACCTTTTTATCAACACACATGAAAACGCACCCCACAGCTCTCACAAACAAAGAAACAATGTCACCTTAAGTCAACATGAATTGGAAATGGAGGAAAGTCTTGTATTTCTTTTCAAAATATATTGATCTGTGGAAACCTTCCTCAATAAAATCTAGTTCAGACAAACAGATAAATGTCATCCCTTCCAACTAGAAGTTTATGCAGAAGAATTACAAATCAATACATGCTTCATGTATTTTCACCCTGAATATATTTCAAGTGAAGTGTGATGCTATAAATGTAATGATAATAATTCGGGTCTCCTGCTAGTAGCTCCTCCTGGAAAGATTAAATTTCACATCTGGGGTTTAATCTGCAACCAGAAGCTGGGGTAGACAGAATGTCCTACACAGAAGAAATTGCCACCATGGCCAATACTCAGACTATGAGCTCCTCAGAGACATTATTTTACAAGTATTTCTGTGACACAGAGAGAAGTAAAGCTCTGGATTTACTACAGCTAATCATATTTCTCCTTGCAAGATTAGTATTTTGCCCTGAATAGACATTAAATGTAGGATGACAATAAACTGGAATAAATATATGGCAGTGCCATTACATAGCAAAAATCAAACCCCACAACTACCAAAGCAAGGCAGAGAATCACATTTCATGTCCATGTCTAAAGATACATGAGGTCATAAAACTAAAAGCTGGATATTGCAGCTTAGTAAGATTACAAAGCTGTCTTCAAATTTCAGGAGCAAAATACTGCTTGTGCTCTTCATGTTATTTTTTTGCACTACCATTTCTGCAAATATGAGACTGAATTTACTTCCTGATGCATCTTCACAAGTAAAGTATCTTGCGAAATATCTATGAATGCTTCAAACACCTGCGTGAAGGAGGGAAGTCCTGGGAATTCTGAGTTATTTCCAGATATTTTTCCTCACAGCATACAAAATCATAAAAAAAACCCAAACCACCACCCCACCAAAACAACAACCAAAAAAAACCCCAAAAAAACCCCAACCCACAACAATAACAAAGCAAAAAAAGCCCCTGAACAAACAAACAAACAAACAACAACAAGAAAAGAAATACAAAACAAAACAAATCCCCAGAAAATACCTTTACTGCGATTTTCCAAAAAGAAAAAATTCTTTCTGAAGAGCTGACAGACTTTATTAAGAATTTTTTAAGGACTATTTACTTTGCCCAGAAACAAGTATGAGAAACTACTGGATGTCTGCTCTTGTTGGATGTGCAGTGAATACTGTTTAAAATGGAGCTTATAAATTATCAGTTAATAACAAGTACAACACCTGAGGCTGTACAGATTCTTTCATCTGAAAATATAATTAATTACAAACTCATTTGTTTCTTAAGAATAGGATCGTGAGGCAACATCTTCTTCAGCCATGAATATTAAAATATGAAGACAGAAGCTTATTTGTGTAAGCTGAATTAGAAGTTTATGCAAGAACCATTCATTAGAAAGGAAAAGGATCTAGGTAATACTTTGCAGAGTGATCTGGTTCAACGCGGAAGAAATTTAGGAAAGAACTGCAATGTGCATTTGAGGAAAACAACTTGTCCCACTTGTCTGCAAAAATTGCCAGTGTGCTCAATAGTAACTACTTACATTTGAAAGGTTGCTTTATTTTTATTCAGCCTCACATTGTATTTATGAGCTGTTCTGATCCTACAGTTCATCACTGCCATTCAATATTTGTCCTAATTAACATTACTTTGAAGTGTCTGACCTTCAGGTCGACACGCAATTCTGAATTAAAATATAATTATCTTTGTAACATGAATACACTTTTTATGCTTCCCCCATGTTCTTCTTGTTACAGAATAAATACATAATAAATGTAAGGGAAGGACTGCATTGAACATGACAAAGTAATGAAAAATAAGAAGAAAATAAACAGATCAGCCTGCTTTCCCTTTCCAATAAAACAAGAAAAAAAGTGACAGCAGGGAAAAAATAAAGGCAATACCTAAAATTTATGGGAGAAATCCTTTGTGCACTGTGCATAATTTATCTGCAGGTCATACTGTCATGAAACTTCACCACTTTCATATAACTATGTCCAGAAATCACATGGTATATATTGAACAGGACCATGGCCATCCTTTAAAGGTGAACAACATCACCTTTAAAACTGGAAATTCATGTCATTAATTTCAGAGCACAGAGAATGTATTATATTTGTTCTGAATAAATCACAGCTTTTTTCCTAAACTTTTGGTTCTTGTCACTACAGTTACACAAATCACTGGTGTGAAGAGGGTAACTCTTCCCACTCATTGCCTCACCTTCACCATTGCTTCTCCAAGTAAAGTTATTCCTCAGTCTAAATGACCAGCAGCTCTGGACTATTTGCTTTACATTACTTCATAACTTTTTCTACAGTCAAATAACTTACTTTTAAGCCAACAAATAACTCAGTAAATAACTTACTTTTACGTAGAGCTGCTGAAACTCCTCAAGGTTCAGTCTACCACTTGGACAGTCCTTTAGAAACCCTTTGTACCACTGTTTTAGCTCGTGTTCATTGAACTCCGTGCTCTTCACCAGATCCTCCATCACCTCAGGGGCCAGCTTACTGTTTTGTTTCCCCATTTTGCCTTAGGAAGAAATAAATGAATACAATTAGCCAAATGTGAACATTTTAAACTGGAAATAGCCACATAACTTGAACAATTGTTTTGTATTCACTCCTGCTTTCAGTCAAACACAAGTCACAGATTTGCTAGTGAACATGAACCCAAGTTATGTTTCATTAGTGGAGGCTGAAAATAGTGAAAAAGGCAACATTCTTCTTTCATTTAGGAATCTTAAGGCCTGGAGACAGACTACACTAATTTTCCTTAAAATTAGACAATTTACAGCTTTTCTGTACAGTAAGATTGAAAAAGATTACTTTTTTTTTTCTTTGAATGTAACAAAAAAAAATCACAGATTCAGGGATGTCCAAAGAATTGCTCTTTATTTTTGTCTTGAAAATATCTTCTGACATGACAGCCACATTAGCAGCTACTCCTCACATGTCCAAGGCTGTGGACAGGGAAGGAAGCAATGCAAGAGTCCACAAACTTGGTCTCAAGAAATTATGAAACCAAACTGGAAAAACAAATTTAATTCTTACGCATTTGTACATATACATGCATAATACAGGTGTATAAATAGATGTGTATTTATATATTTAATGCATAATTAATAAACATTAGATGGTTTACATTTCATCACTGTTTACATTTAATTGTCATTAACTCTGAAGATATTCACTGCATTTATTATATACATTTTGTATATATTTAAAATATTAAACAGAAATACAAAATTTGCATGTGTGTATAGATAAATATAGGAATTTCAGTACTACTCATGTTGGCCCGTTGAGACACTTTCAGGTGCTTTGACATTTGACTAAAGGTGTTCTTTGAGAGAACTTTAGAGAAAACCTCATCTTTAACATTTCCCCATTTTGCTACAGTTTTTTTTATGACAGATATCTTTCAGTTACTTTTTAATCAGATGACAGACAGCACTTAACTTGTCCTGTAGAGAACTGCAAAGCAATGAATAATTTCTTTCCAGAGCCCAGATTTGCATTTCCATTTTTATCTCTAGTTTAGCATCTGTGTCTAATGACTGCACCACACTGAATGCATGGATTTCTAGTCCATATCACCACCCATTCCCAATTTTAATCTATTGCTTTTGGCATCTTCCCCTATTTCAAAGCAGAAATTTCTTTCTCCTCAGAAGGACATACATTGTTCTGTTCCAACAAATCAATATATTTATATAATTTCCTTTATGGGAACATTCCTTGAGCAGGTGCAAAGTTAATAATTCCTCTGTGTGTGGTGAACATATCCCCTGGTGCCACAGTGCCAGCAGCACTTTCAGGTCTGCTCCTGAAAGACCTCATGGCCCTCTCCCTGCTGGCCATGGTCCTCCCTGGTCCAAACTCACTCCATGCTCTAAACTTTGAGGCTCTGCCAAGCTCCTCTTCACACATTTTGGTAAACTTAGCACAAATATGTGAGTTCAATCTTCCAGTTAATTGCCACAGGTGAAACTATACATACAGACGTTCAGAAATCAGCTATTTTGACTAAATGATGGGTTTGGAATTTATGGTCTTTAAAGCAACTGCCCCAGCCTTATCTCTGAAGTTCCCATTTTCTCATGACCGTGAGAAGTGACCATGACCCAGTTTGGCACATTCTGAATTTAATTCCCATGGAAGACTAAAGCATACTAATGCAATTATTTCTCTAGCTCCCACTCAGATAGGTTTTACAAGAAACAGTGACTTTTTAATATTTGTTTTATTCTTTATGGGGCATGTTTACTTCCTCTTTTTTATTTACACTCTGCTACCTTTTGAAGTCATAAGGTGCTTTGCTTAGGTTTCAGAAAACCCCTAAACACACTCAGCAGTTATAGTAACTATGCTAGATAGATTCAAAAAGCACCTTTTTTTCTCTCTTAATTTAACCAGTTGTACTTTTGCTTGACTCTTCACCTGGATTCATATCCCCATAAATATTTAACTCAACAATATTTATGGATGAAAAAAGCATCCTCAATGGGCAAAAATCAGGTGCTTTTGACTGATCACTTTTCTGTTATAGCAGCTTTTTTATCTTCATCCATGTTAGCTTCACAGCCCTTGGACCTGGCGCCAGTGAGAGCTGGAACAGAACAGATGTGGTGAATCTGAGCCACATCTGCCAAAGTTACCTGTGCTGTTTTCAGTGATGGGAACATAACCCACTGCACAACACCACAGAGCATGGAGTGGGCCTGCAAGTGTGTAAGAATACGTGAATAAAGACACACATATCCACACATAACCCATCAGCAGAGAAACAAGCCAGCAGCTTTGTGGCTCTGTGACCCAGGTCCCTAATTTTGGGCAGCTGCCTGTCTGTCACAGGTTGTCCAGTAAGTGCCAAACACCTTTCAGCCATTTCTGATGTACCTCACCACAGAATATCTCATAGTAAAGGAAACCACAGCTGACATTTTAATAAACACTCTCAGAACCAAACCAGTATTTGAGAAAGGTATAATTGGTGATTTATGGGTTCTGTACTCTTATTTTCTGCTCCAGCACAGCACTGTGAATAATCTGCTGGGATCTGTTTGGGACAGAGTACGCAAACTGACCAAGCTGGACACAATGCTTTGCTGGAATTAGAAGCACTCATTCTTTCTTTATATTTTAAAGCTCTTTTTTTTAGAGAAATTGAATTACAATCTGCAAGAAAGCTCAAGAGTCTCATATAATTATCAAATATAAACTCAGACTTCTGGCTCTGGGAGATCCATCTTATTTGGGAATAAAACTCAAATACATAGATTATCTAGTTAATCATATCCTAACATCTTCTAGAGCTTCATTGAATCTCTTATTATTATTGAAAAAGTACAATCAACCATTAGCAATGAGTATGCTACTGCCAACACATTAAGTTTTCTAAAATTAAAACTATTTTTAATTAACTTACAATCACAGTTTCCCAAACAAGCTTTTTCCTTGTGAAAATCTACAAATATGCCTCAGGAAAAGACAGGAGAGAACAGCTGCACATTCACTAAGATTTCAAGAAGAGGAAAGATCACTCTGCAAGCATTTTTTTGTTTAGTAAATTTTATAGTTTTCAACTATAAATTTGTTCCTAAGTGCCATATTTCCAACCATGCTATGTGACAATCCAAGCCCTGCTATTCATACTTGTGTTTTTGTGTTTTCTGGTTGTGTTTTCTGGCAAAAAATCACGAAAGGAAAAAAACAAAGGCTTCATGTGGGGGAGAGATTCCTGATAACCAAGGAACCAGGTATCTGGGTGCCACATTATAGATACCACATCAAGTCTGTTCCCAATGAGATTGCTCTGGCAGGAGCATGCTTATTAACACTAGACAGGGCAACACAATCCAAATTAGAGATCAAGAGAAACACTAAAACTCTACAGTTGTGCTACAAGTAGCAAGAGAAACGAAGGTGGAGTTTAAAAATATATCACTTTTCTGAAACACTTGAAAAGGCAGTCAGCCATCCAGAGAAAATTGCTTTTCAGAAATACTTGGTAGGCTACTCCAGTATTTCATTAAGTAACACCTTAATTGCTGCTTTTACAGGCCCATAGAAAAGTCAGATTTTGAAGATGGAATTTTATTAAACAGCCAATCCCCAACCTGAGGCAGTGCAGGCTGTGCCAGCAGCAGGTGGGGCAGTATGAGGATGGATCTGCCTGCTCTTTGCCTTGCTGGACCTCAGGAGACCCACACCAGACAGCTCCTGCAGCTTTGAGGCCTGGTATTGTTTGTTTGATGTATTTCCTGCAATGCTATCATGTCCCACATATGCTTGTGTTGTTTCAAAAGCTCTCCACTCAATCACCATCCAGACCTCCTGGCCAATGGCAAGGCTTTTTCCCTAGAATATTCCACAGCAGGTCCTGCACAGGTTTATCAAGTCTGCCTCTCCCACTTGGCTTGCCAGCAGTAAAATGTCAATGCGGGCACAGTTTCACAAAACAAAGTTTAAACTACACGACTAAGAAATAAAAAATTTAATTTGAATAGCAAAACATGACTTACAGAATCTTGTTTGCTTTTTAATGATCTCAAAAGACCTCCCCCAACTGTTGCTTACACAGCTCCATTCCCAGTCTTCTTTCCCCTTCTCTCATTCACTGTCAGCCTCCTTGGCGTGTGCTCAGTGTTCAAAGGGACCAAGAGCAAACAAATTGAACTCTGTCTGTTCCTAAGGAAGAGTAAACTGAGTGCTGCCAAAGATCTCCTATTTGTGCTGAAAAAGGACCCAAATTCCACTGAGAAAACAGCACCAACAATGTCCTACAATGTCCCTACAACCCAGCCCTGTGCTGTTTTGCTTGCTTTCCTTAGACATAGTTACACAAACCCATTCTCTTTCCAAGCTGCTTTAGGAAAAGTGTTGCCAGCAGTTTGAGGGAGGTGATTTTTCCCCTCTGCCCAGCACTGGTGTGACAGCTATCACCATTCCCCAAGCTGCTGTGTGCAGTGCTGGGGTCCCTATATTGGGCTGACATGGATTTACTGGAGTAAAGCAAAGGGACACAAAAGTGATGAGCACTGGTTATAGAAAGGGAGTCTGAGAGGGCTGGGGCTGTTCAGCCTGCAGGAGAGAAGGCTCAGTGGGGTCTAAATACCCAATGAGGGGAACAAAGACAGCAGAGCCAACCTCCTCTCAGAGATGCCCAGTGAGACAAGAGGCAATGGGCACAAATTAAAATTCAGGAAATTCTCTCTTGATGTAAGAGAACATTTCTTTACTGAACAGCTGATTCAGCACTGAAACAGATTACCCAGAAAGCTTGTGGAGTCTCCATCCTTGAAGATATTTAAACTGGACACAACTTTGAGCAATCATCTGTAGTTGACTATGCTTGAGCAGGGGCTTAGACTTGAGCATCTTTGAGCGCCCTCCAATCATGGTGATTCTGTCATTCTGTGAAACACAGGGAATGTGTTTCACACATAAATGGTCAGTCACACCACCTATTTTTGATATCCACAGTAGCTGCCTAATTTCACTAAATTCTCACATGGGTAGCCAAGAGAAAAAGTGCTCTTCCAAGGCAACCTCTGGGGAAGAGGTACTGGTGACTCAAGCCACCTTCCTTCCCTCACTGATTCCAGGAGTGCAGAAAGATTCACCTCATAACCCTGGGTAAAAGCACCGAAGTGATTGAGGCTACCCCAACTTATTCCCCTGTACTCTGGCTGCTTTGACACGTGCCCATGCTCACACACTCACCTTCCCAGTAATTTGCAGGAGTTAGCTAGCTGGTAGTCAACCAATACCTCTGCAGCCTCGTGAGATCTGTGCATTAAATGAATTCCCTTGTATGGTTCATGTTTTTCTTGCTCTTCCCTGGCTTTGGGAAGTGGGAATGAGTTGTGTGGACTATGCCAGAGGCAAATGACAACACTCACTTTGCCAGCTCAGCTGTGCTGGCAGGCACTCATTAGGCTGGAAGGAAAACTGTGGTTCATCCCCACCCCTCTGCCCACTCCCAGCCCACGAGCTCCCACAGGAACGTGCTGACTCCTGGGCACGACATGTGAGATCCAGGCACTGAGCAAGCAAGAGTGGTGGGTGTCTGCAGACTTTCACCCAGTGCAAATTTATAAACAGCACATCAGTGTATAGACTCCAATGTACACATACATATATAGGGGTAACAAAACCCCAAACAATTAATGCTGGGAAAAGCAGAGACCTACAATCTATAATCTACAGTATCAGAATAATTTTCACATTATTTTTAAGCAGACTGTTTATCAAATTTCTAGCCTTGTGCTGATAATTCCTAACAACTCCCAGCATTGCTCCTTCCTGTTCAGGTTGTGTCAGATACTGCCTTTTCTCTACTAATGCCAGCATGAAGGATAGATACAATGACTATCAAACCACACAGATGCCTCATTCCTTCAAATGCATTTGTTATTTCACAGAAGAAATCTGGAGCTAAAATCTGTCTTTCACACACAAAACAAACAACAGCCTCATACCCAAAGCCCCATGGAAATAAGTATCCAATAAACTATATGTTTGGAAAATAAGAGGAATTTTGCCATCCCCATGGAGAGAGATTCTTTACTAGGAGCTGTAATGACATGACAAAGGACATTGGTTTTCAGCTGAAAGAAGGTAGATTTACCCTGGATATAAGGAAGACATATTTTACAAAAAGTGGTCTTCCACTTTCAGGGATGGGACATCCACAACTTCTCTGAACAGTAACTTGTTCAGAGAAGTTGTGGATGTCTCATCCCTGAAAGTGTTCAAAGCCAGGCTGGACTGGGCTATAGGCAACCTGTTCTAGGGAAGGTTCCTTGCACATGGCAGGGGGGCTGGAACTAGATGGTCTTTAAGTTCCCTTCCATCCCAAATTGTTATACAATTATATTTTCCCTAAGCCATTAGTGAAGCACCTCTTCACAGCAGTTGTTGACACAATTTCTAAGTCAGCTTGCATGTAACAGGGATGATGCTAAGCTCTGTCCTATACCTTGCACAGTTGAACCACCCAGAAAAGCCCTTTTTTCTCCCAATACACACAAAAGATGAAGGTATTTTAAAGGAGGTTCTGGCACTGTGGCATGATACCAGCTCTGAAGATTCTGACATAAGTCCTACACTATGATTAAACCTTCTGAAAATGTGGTCAGTCAGCTTAGAAGGGACTTTCTCCTCTCACTGTCTCTCCTGGAAGTGGCCTTTACTTCATGATGTCATGGCATCTGCAGCTCTCCAAATTCCCAGAGGACAAGAACTGCCTCACTCATCTCATTCCCATCTTCCTACTCTTTTCTCAGAAGCCCTGGATCCAAAGACAGAGCAGCTCCACACCTGCACTTTGCCCACGAGAAAGAAGAGATGCAACAGCCTGTAGGAGTGAAAGATGAAGGCAATCCAGCTCCAGGTGTTTGCTGTCAGGACAGAAAAGGCAGGCAAGGAAGGAGCAGCATGCCAGACACTGGCAGAGGTACCAGGGCAGAAGGTGCCCAACACAGCCACAGCCAAACGGGGCTGGGCAGTGCCAGGCACAGTGGCCCTGCTCCAGCTGACCCTGCTAAGTGGGGCTGAGCACTACACACTCTTCAGAAGTCCCTCCCAACCTCCACAGCTCTAAGAGTCAAGAACTGCAGACATCCTTTCAATAGTAGTGGGAGAAAACTCATTATCAGGTATAGGTAGATAAATATGTTTTCATATTGTTATATTGGCCATAGCGACCTCAAGACCTCAAGGGTTTTTCCCTTTACCCAGAAACAAAACTGACCCTGAACTAACAGCTCCCTCCTTCATACAAAACTTAGGGCTCTATTTTAAGTTTTTAACCTGCCATGACCAAAATATAAGAATTGACATGTATGTGTGTATGAGGAATAACTTCTTTGTTGTGCAGGTGACCAAG
Source organism: Passer domesticus (assembly GCF_036417665.1). Taxonomy (NCBI): domain Eukaryota; kingdom Metazoa; phylum Chordata; class Aves; order Passeriformes; family Passeridae; genus Passer; species Passer domesticus. Next base: position 11,729,206 of record NC_087476.1, read on the forward strand.
CACTGGAACAGATTGCCCAGAGGGTGTGGAGACTCCCTCATTGGAGATATTCAAGAGCCATCTGGACACAATCCTGTGCCATGAGCTCTGGGATGACCCAGCTTGAGCAGGACCAGATGATCCACTGCAGTCCCTTCCAACCTGACCCATTCTGTGAATCTGTGTTTGTGTAACACCATACTGAAATTAGAAGCAGTCATGATTTACTGCTGATAACATAAACCTCAAACTATGGATGAAAAAATAGGCTAGGTTCCAATTTATATGGCACTACAGCAAAACTGGAATAAATCCAGTGATTTCAGATTACTTTACTGGCTTTACCAAATATCAGATTCAGGCCTGTAAGCTCTCTCTGTAAAAGAAATGGGGGAAAATAGAGAGTAATGGCATTAAGGAATGCAATTATCCAACCAAATTGAATAATAAATGCAGAAAAGAGGTCTAAGCAAAAGAAGAGAGATATATTTTTTAATTTTATTTGAAATGAGATGGATATTCAATTAGATTCAAGCAATAAAGAAAGCATTTGAAAGGGTAAAACCTGTACAGGGGGCTGCTCTGACATAATAATGACTGATGTAGGACTGTTTTCTCTAGGTGACTAGAAAGCTAACACTGAACTTATTTCATTAAAAGTATGTATTTGTTTTCTGTTAATTCTGGAATAAAGCAAAAGGGTGTTCTCTACATTTTCAACATGAGAATCAAGGGCCATTCCAGACCCATAAGCAGCTCCACAGTTGATGCAGCCCTGTCACAGTAGGGCTCTGTTCAAAGCCTGATGCTGAAGGCAGCAGCTTGGGTAGAAACAAACCTGCAGACACATGGTCTGAACGACATGGCAGTGTCTCATTTCTGCCCCCTTTTCTCACTTGGATTGGGAAATTGCTTGCAAAAAACCCATAGTTGGCTTTCCTCCTTTACAAGTGGACAGAGATGACAGGACAAAGTGTAATTTACTTGGGTTGTCCAATGAGACACAAGTGCTCAGAAGAGTTTCCAGGCTCTGCCAGTTAGTTTTAACCTTGGAAAGTCAGGGACAAAATCCTTCTTTGGCTTGTTCTTTCTCTCAGGCTCTTTTAGACCATATGGAGGATTGTCCACCTTTCTGGAGAAACCTTAGGCTCTGAATGCTCAGTTGTCTTTAGGAAAATTTTTGCTTCCCCCTTACCTCCGTTATTTGGCTTTGATACATCATAACTCAAACTTGTTTGTTTCTGGTTTATTTCTTCCAAGTCCCCCTTTTCCCAGCATTTCAATAAAATTTAGCGATTTATATGTTCTACAGAATTTGGTGATTAATTTCTGACAAGAACAATCAGCTTGTCAATGCTGAGTGTCAGACACATACGTGAGTAAAACTGTTGCCATAGTTTCATTTTGCTATTGGTCCAGTGTCTGTAGACAGCAGTGATAGTAATTAACAAATAGGTGTGTTTTAAGGAGGAAGACTGATTTTTCAGCAATGGAATGAGTATTTTCTTCACTGGACTGTTGTCCAGTAAATTCTGTCCTTGCAAATAATTATCTTAAAATACCTGCAGAACTTTTACCTTTCTCTAATAATTCATATGATGAACAGCATTGCAATCACCTAATTATCCACAATGCTCCAACATCAGACCTTTGCTGTGACAAATTTGTTTTGTTCCTTATACGAAATATAAGAGTTTTTGATTGCTTTCTCTGAGGTTTTATTCTAGAATACAGTTTCCAATAGTCTTTCCCTCAAGAGATGAGAAATCTGTAACCTCCTGGACATTACTACTTCAAAGTGGCCACAGGAGAATATTACAGCAGCATTACATGAAGGTCACTTTCTGAGCCTTGCACTTCAAGAGTGTTTTATACAATTTTAGATATGTCAGAGATCTGTCCAATATTCACTACTGAACCCTTTTTGGGATAGTTGCTGTAAACATCTCTTTTTTGGGGGAAGACTGACAGGGCATGCCTGAACATTATAGCTTCCCTGAGCATGTTCCAGTTTTCTGGAACCAGTCTACATTTGTGTAGATTGTAAACAAAGTTTTGTTATGCCCAAGTGTATCAACATTTCCTCTGCCTGAGACACAGATTTTTTTGTTAATTTGTAGAGACTAGTGTCAATTCTAGCATCAATTAAAATGCTGCTTTTCTTTGAGATAAAGATGATTGAAGGTTCACGCTTGGGGATAAGGTTTTTTAAGACTTTAGCCACTGCCTTGACTTCATTTCCATATATGCACACATTTTTTTTCTTAGTTTTCATTTGTTTGTAAATAAATATTCTCTGTCACAATGCCATTAAAAAAGTAAAATAATGTTATAAAAAAGTTAACATGCGCTTTCTCTCTTAAAAAACTGTTTGTTAATTGATTGTGCCTTCAATCCTTAAATTACAGGACGTTTTATTTGCTATCAGTTTGTTTTATTGTTAGTTTGAAATGTCGTTTTACTTTTCTGTTTGATATATGCAAAGCCACATACCCTAAGCTGATATGCTTACCAAGAAGTAACTTTTACTGTTCACCTTCCAGCCTCATTTTAATTTGAATTTGATTCCATCGGGTGCCTTTTTAGGACTGCACCTCTGACTCATAAGTCATTGTCTTAATAGTACACACTTCAGTCTTCACTTATGTCCATATTCCTCATCACAACAACTGCCCCACCTTCTGCAAAGGTGGATTAATCAAATCTTTGCTGTTTAAAAAGTCAGTTGTCTTTGGTCTCTCTGTAGTCAATGGAGAGGGACAGAAATTTCAGTGATTCACCCCGTGCAGGGAGAGACGTCTGAAAGAGGCAGGATGAATACATGCATGTGTATTTTAAGACAGAATGAATCAGCAAGTGCCTCTTTCTTTCTGCCACTTGTAGAGGCAGCCCTCTAAACCTTCTTGGATCTGAAACTGGATTTCTAAATGCTTCAAGTGACGCAAGAAAAATCCCACCTTGCTCATTGGCAGTGGATAACCAAATGCTGTTCCTGATCTCACTAGGAAAAACATACATTTGCCAAAGTAGATTGTTATTCCTATGCATCACAACACTTATTCAGGTGTGATTAATGTCATTACAAGTGCAACATGCTGGTGTACCAAATGCAATCCTTCCCACAATGCTATTTATGTCCATCATAGCAGTGGAAAAACTCTCTTCTGCTTTTTTCCAGGCCCCCACAAACCAAAATAGTTTTAAATAGCTGAACTGCAGAGATCAAATTGTTCAGGATTGTTTCATTATGCCCTTGTCATTTCCTGCTTCTTCCTCAATATAATTATTAACCAAGTAAAGTCCTGGCCTCTAAGAAAAATATTTTTAATTACTATTAAATACAATATTCTTTTGCAACAAATTTCACTCTGACCATCTAAATGCTACATTAATTTCTCCAACTCATCTCTAACCATCTCCCTCTTTACCCAAGAGTCTCTTTAACAGCCACATCCAGTGGTGTAAGGCCCTGTCTCACTGCTCTGGATTCTCAGGGAGCAGCAGGTAGGGTGAGCACTGTGTGGCCCTCCTCCAGTCTGCTGGGAATAGCAGCAGCCAAGATCAGTGCTCAGACTGTTTCTCTCTGTTCCCAACTCACACAGCAGTGACAGGGTCTCTTTTTCATCTAGTTCATGCTCCTGTGTCCTGTGATGACAACTGTGATTCGCAAAGGGTGGAGTAAAACTGAGCGGTGATATCAGCACATGGTCTATAAATAGCATGATAACTGAAATAAATATAAACTAACACATACAGACACACTTCAAATCTTTATTTCCATTCCTTTTCTGCATGAAAAGGAGCACTCCAGACCCTGGTGTTAGCCGGCTTTTGCACACCCGTGACTGCTGTGCATGAGCTGATTTCAACGGATCATTTTGACCTATGGGCTAAACACTACACTTCTAAAAACCACATGGCTGTGTTACAGCTGATGATAACAGGAGTGGTTAGCAGGAAAGCAGATTACAGCTTTTTATTTTACTAAAAACCTTTCAAATTCAAAATAAAGTGTTTGTATCATTGTGGCTGGTGATCCATTGACGCAACGCTCCCCCCAAACTCATTACAAATGAATCGCCAGAACTATCCCTTGTGACTGCTTCAGATGGAGCCTGATTAAATGCAGAGGAAATATATTACTGAGAAGATGAATCATAATTTTGCAGAATGAAATCAATGGCTTTACACCTTTGAGTTGGACACAGGGTTGATCAAAAATGTTACTCATACAAATGAGTGAAGAGATGAATCACGTACACAGCTTGGACAGGAAAAAGGGATCTAAAATCCAATCAGAAGTAGCCTTGACTATGACAGAGAGCTAGAAGAAAAACTGAAAATATTTTCCCTAAGGTAGAAATTTCAAATAAAAATTCTCTTTGCACTGTTATGAAATGCATGGTTTTTTCATAATTTTTGATATTGTGGTTAGGAATAAATGTAAAAATTTTACTTAGAGTGGTGGGATGGCTCATTTGAAATAACATTTTAGTTCCTTCAATCTAGCTCTAAGCTGACAGGCTGTTAACAAGCATGAGATGCCCTAACAAGTACCCACTTAAGCCACTCCAGCTGCAGAGACACAGAGTGTCCCATGTGGATATCTCAGACACCTCAGGTCCTTTTAGGTGGCACTAGATGCCTCCACTTAAGCAGATGGACCAGCCAAATGAGATCTTGCCCTCCAGACTTAGACACCTAACTTAGAATAATAAAATCTTTAGCTTGGAAGAAGTGTGTAAGATCAATTCCAACCTTTGCCCCAGCACCTCTCTGTTCACCACTAAACCATATCCCCAAGGGACACATCCGTGTGCCTTTAGAACTTACAGGAATGGTGACACCACTACCTCCCTGGGCAGCCTATTCCAATGTCTGATCACCCTTTGAGTGAAGAAATTTTTCTTCATAGCCTATCTAAACTTCTCCTAATGCAACTTGAGGCCATTTCCTCTCACCCTGTCACTTGTTACCTGGGCAAAGAGACTGACCCCCACCACCAGCCTGAACCTAACAGTTAAATGCTGCAGTGCCCTGTTTCTATAGCAAAGTCATTGCAGAGAAACCTTGCTCACTGAAAATGATTTATCAAGATTATATCTAAAGGCTCTCCCTCTGGAGTTTATGAAAAATTTTTTTGTTTGCCTTCCCTTAATCCCTATTTATGCTAAGCAGGCAGCATCTGAAAGCTGGGAGGGAAATAAAGTGTTTCTGATGTCACTTAACACACTGGTGCTGCTGTGCAATGCTGTATTAGACATCAAGCTGTGAGCCTTCCTGCCCACTCCAGCAAGCACAGACCCAACCACCAAAGAGGGCACGTGCAGCCAGCTGCTGTGTCAGCAGTGCCCAAAGCAGAGCTGCCAGCTCACCTGCTCTTTGTGCCTGCCACATCCAAACACAGAACCACGGAATCGTTCAGGTTGGGAAAGATCTTCAGGAACATTGAGTCCAACCATTAACCCAGCACCACCAAGTTCCCTCTTCTACTTCACAGAATAATGCACAAGAAGTCCAAATCACTACTGATCTCATTTTTCAACCTTGACTACTATCCTTAATGGATATTGGAGCAAAAAGGTCAAAGCTGGGAATGTGTGAAACTGAACTAGTCCCACCAGGATTGAATTTAGAAGTATTCACTGACAACTGTGCTTCCTCCTTTAGGACATTCCCTTTCCAGAGCTGCTAATCCAATTTGTCATAAAGCAAAAAATTGATTCAAATTTTAATATGGCTTTAATGCAGACTGAGAACATGAGTTCTTTAGTGCAGACTGACTCTATTACAACGGCAAACCCAGCATCAAAAAGAAATAATGTGTTTCCTCATTAATTAACACTTTGAAATCACTTATAGATAATATAGATGAGCCTCACATGAAATCACTCATAGATAACATAGATGAGCTTCTTCCTGGAAAAATGTAAGTATTTTTACAGATGACAGAGCTACTAGCAAGGTTATATATTGAGAGGGAAAAAAGAATGCACTCTGACATTAATATTGATAGAAAATGCAAAATGAGCAAAAAGGACAAAGCAAAAGGAATGCTGGCTGTCTCACAGGAGACTCTATGTCCCCAGTACAGGAACCTCATTATTATTTAATGACCTTAATGGCAAGCCCCTGAGCCTCGTGTATATCCTTCATAACTAAAGACTAATTACAATTACAACCCAGTAAATCTCAGCCATGAAGCATTTGAAAGCTGTTAGCTATTTCTTCTAGTTTTGACTTCATTTATACAGTACAACAGTTCTGCAAGACAGCATGGTAAAACATACAACATTCCATGGGTCCCAAATACAAAGCACAGCATATGGTCTTTCGGTTAAAAGATGCCAGAGGGAGACAGGGAGAAAGTCATTCGTGCTAAAGGACAGCACAATTTCATCATTTCATACATTAAAAGTAATTGGAACAATTTTTTCCAACTGTTTTTCAATGAGAGCTCTACTGGAATAAATTTTTATAAAAACTGGCTACTATTGCTGTGCTAATAAAACTGATAAATTGTTCAGATGAATCCACATGAATGCAAACATGCTTTTTTTTTGTGAAATAAGAAAAGGTATACAAAAAGAAAAAACACAGAGAGATACAGTCTAAATTCCAGTAGCATTTACCATGGCTAAGAATAATAAAATCTATACTGAAGAAAGAGGAGAATACAGAAAAGACCCATACAACACACCACACATTTGTAGTACCACATCATCCATCTTCATCCAACTTCTGTGCCTCATCCTGCAAAGGACAACAGGTTTGTTGTGTTTTGGGCTTTTTTACTTTAAAGAGATGCCTACTTTTCAGATGACTTTCTAAAATGCTTGTTTTTCTAGGACACAGAGTTCAGGAGTTATATTTTTGGTGATGACATAAAAAGGTAAGCAACATTTTTGACTTGGGTTGTTATCAGTGCATGCAGAACTCCTTCAGAAAAATACGTGGAAAGTTGCTACAAAGGACAGTTCTGGGATAGGACATGGAAATACATTCAAGAAAACGGAAAAAAAGCAATGGTGAGGCAGATAAAAAATGGCAGATAAAAATATGAAGGAAAACAAATGAAATCTATATAAACACCTAAATTATTATAAAATTCACAAAAACTGTTGTCTGAATTCCTTCAGTTTAACAACCACCAGGATAAAGCAATTGATGGAGGTTGCTAAGCACAGACAAGCTGACTCAGAAATCTTTCCAAAGGTCTCAAAATTGCAAATCTGAAACAGCAGCCTACAGTTCCATTAAATTGTCTAGGAAAATATAATTTTGTTCTGATTCACTGTCCACCTTTGGTAGATAAGGACCCACCGAAGAAACTATTTTAGAAAAACAAGCAAGACATTATTGTAGGCTATGAATCCTGGAAAGCATGACATACAACTCTAATTCTTAAGGGGCAGGATGTTTTTTCCTAATTTAGGGCTGTCTGTCACTGACCTGTCCATGGGAATAGCTGAGGTCTGTGGAACCTAACTACAAAGATGCTGGATAAAAAAAGGAAAAGTAACCATAAAAAGGCATTTTTATTTTCTAGCAGACCTGCATTTGCAGAGACAACCTCAAGGCTTTTGCCAAAGCTGATCAAGGAGGATCTCTCCAAATTGAGGGGGAATTGTAGGAGGTAAAGGCAAGGACAAAGAGCCTGGACAGCCTTTGCATGGCTGTGCCTTTCACAGCAACTGCTACTCCCAGGTGACAGCAGCAGGTGAAATATTTTTATTCCCAACCATGATACTAAGCAGGAACTGCACTGGCAGCTACCCTGGACTATTTAAGTCTGTAGAATCTGGAAAGCTAGAAATATCAAACACTGCCTCCCTTGGCATTACCTCATGATTACTTCACTCATCACTGGAGAATGTGGAGGCAAAAAGGTTTAATATAAAAATGGTTGTTGCTCTCTCTAATGATTCCAGAGGCTGAGAATGATATAACCTCTTCGGGGGTGATATAATCTCTTTCATATTTATTATACTTCTGCTATAAAGCATACAAATTAAACTGATTGCAGGAAACAAAAAAAAATATCTTGAATGACAAATAGGAAAATATCCTTTCTTTATAATCAAACACCCTCTTCACCACTGAATTGCACCCACAGCTTTTTTAATTGCAAAAATACCCCACATCTTCAGTATAGGAAAATAACATCTACGGTGGGATTTAAATCAGCTTGCTTTAATGCTCTCAAATTTTGGTGTCTGTACTACTTTAGCAGTTTAGACCAATAGAGACACAGTCATCTCCATGTAGAGACTCAGCAAGTTGATCTAAGGCACTTCTCCCAGGTTGGGATGAGTCATACGTTGGAGGTGCTGTCCTCTCTCCATTGATTCTCCAGACTATCATGTCTAATCATCACTGATTAAATTAGCTTTCCTGAGTTTGTCTGATCCCTTTTTGGCCACATTTATATCTTGGTCTCCACAACATCCTGTGGAAATCAGTTTTGGAATTTAATTAAACGTTATACAATAATTTCATTGGTGACCCTCTTTCTGGCACTGGGAGAAAGAGTGACTATTTCTTATTCACCTGCTCCTCATCAGACATGAAATAGTCAGGCTCTGTCCAGCCTATGTGCCACATTTCTAAACAACTTTACTCCCTTCTTCCAGGATTTTTACAAATTTACTAATTCTTTATGATAAAAGTGACTATAATTACAGATGGAATGCTCCACATGCTTATAAAATAGAATACATTTCTACTGTCAGACTAGTTCCTAGATATTTTAGCTGCTATTTGATATGAATTGGTAATTTAAGATCTATCATCACTGATTTCCATTTCCTCTCCCAATTTCTGCTTGGTATAGCTATCAATGTATTTTGTCCCACAGGCACTGCCTTCCTCTTATTACCAATAAATATACCTGACATTTTATATTCCCCATATTCAGTATTTTATAATTATGTTGCAGCAATTTATAGTCATATTTAAATCCAATTGTTATGAGTAATCTCAAGTCATACACAAACCATCTCACTTCACTAGACAACTCCACAAGTAATTTATGAGTACTTTTCATTTTTTCTCCCATTCTTCATAAATTGCAAAAATATGTGGTAACTGTTTTTATGTCTGCTGCCTTTTACCATATTATGTGTATATAAGCACTACACATAATTTGGAAAATATAAAACTAGACAGAAAATGCCTTAAACATATTGTTATCATTAAAGGCTAAAAACTTGATAAAATACTTCATAGAGTCCTGTATTTTAACAACCTAGGAAGAAGTGTGGCAATCATTTAGGGCAGAAAAAGTATGATTTCACACCCAAATTCCTGGTTTATCTCCAATATTTGTCATTGAACAAGAATACAGTTTTTGGATAAGCACCTGGTCTTGATTCAAAGTTTGAAAGCAACAGATAATCTTCAGGTCTGCAGCTGGATCAGGCCCTGCTTACGTTAAATGCTGCACTGGTAGAGCTGTTAATTCTCTCTGGTGTGACAACACAGAAGAAAAGTTGAAACAAATTAAGGCTGTAGTTTAGGAATAAGACAAACAGTGGAATAAAATATAATAATAACAAAAAAATCCCCAAATCCCCGGAGTCCAGCATCACAAAACACAGTAATGTTAAAAACTATAGTGGCACTTTCCAGGAGTTTGGAACACACACTAAATCAAATCAGAGGACATAGTATAAGAAGATATCCCTGCCAGAAGGCAGAACTGTTTGAACTAGTTATACTTGTAGCAGGGTTTGGTTTTTTCCCTTTTTGTTTTTTATTTCCCTCAACTATTCCCAAAAGATTCAGTATAAAGAGAACCTGTTACAGAATGGCCTCTGGAAGGGAACAAGGTTCCAAATGATGGGCTTCTGGTAGCAATATTTTTCAATCTCCAAGAAAAAAGGGAGTACAGAACAAAAGATAGTCAGGAAACCTGCTTTTCCATAGTGAAAAACAATCCCTTTATCTTTCCTGATCAGAATAGCCCTGTTACTATAACCAAGCAAGAATGGAGGGGAGCTGGTGCATGTCAAGAAATAGATTCAAGAAAAGGGATCAAAAAATCTCTTTTCTTGCTTATAAAAATCTGTATCATTATTTTTTGGTGGGAAATGTGCATATCTGGAAAGGAAAAATGTAGACTTCAAGACAAGTGATATAAGGCCAGCTTTACAAAAAACATGTAAGTGCTCCTGTGGGTCTGGACTACTGGCTAATGTAGGTACTGTTGTCTAATTGCATTGTTCATTTCTATTCAAGTAAATCAAGGTGATGTTCAGTAAAAATGTATCAAGCATCCCTCTGGCAGCTTGAGTGCTCTTCAGAAATCTCACCAGGTACCTAAATAGCTATGCAAATCTCATCTCAAGTATTTAGTTGCTGCATTCCCTGCTCCAAATGCAACTTAAACTCTGTCACCTTTACTTTCTAAGAATACAACACCAGCATACAAAGCAGGCCAGACACTGAACTTTATCAGGCTGTGAATCCGTGCCTTGGTACCTCACGTGCTACCACTTCTCAACATTCTGAAGGTCCCAGTTTCTCACACACTGCCACTGCAAACCTGTGAAAATTCAGGTTGGCATTTTATTCTTCATGAAAATAGCCAGGCCTGTGAATAATCCTGTATTATATCAGAGTTAGTCCTGGGTAACTGTGAGTGCTAAGCTGTGAGTGCACAGTAACAGAGTGTGGTACAGCACGTGCCTGAGCAGCCTGGTGAAAGGATGGGCTGTAAGTGCTGCTGAGAAACAACACCACATATAGAGATGTACACACACAATAAATATAGGCTAAGCTGGTTTTATTATAGAGATGTGCTCAGCTTAAGGATGCCTGCACAGCATTAACATGGCTCTGCTGTGAGACAGACACATAGGTAACAGCAAATTGATGGTAAATCCCAGGCCCAGGTTGTTCCTCTTCTTTGTTGTCCAATCTTTACCCTGTACTTTCAAGCCAGTCCCACTAAATCTGTACCAGCTCATCCTGACTCTTTCTCCTGCTCTCCTTCCCTCCTTCCTCCCTATCTGGTTCTTACTCCCTACCCAAGGCCAATTCTCATCACCCCTGGTGTTTTATCTGTACTTCAGTCTTCTCCTTCTCTGACTTTCCATCATAAAAGCAGTGAGAGCAGTGATGTTCATAGCATGCAAGATGGATGCACAAGGACAAAAACCCAGGTATGCTTGTTTAAGCTACAGTGGAATTCATCTGGGCAACATCTTGTTGACATTTAAATAGTCTTGGCATCTTCAGGCACAAAGATAACACAACCACTCCCAAAGAGCAGAGAGGGATGCGTGCCCAGGCTGCCAGCAGGGCTGTCAGCATCACTCAGAGAGGCAGAGGCTGAATGGGAGGCACAGCAGCAGGGTGCAGAATGTTTAAAGGATGCTGAAAACTCTAACATATTGGAGAGAATTTTATGTCAAAAATAGATTGTAAAGCTTAGTGATTTGTTTTGTGGAAAGGCTAAGAAACCCAAGCCAGCCATGAAAGAAACACCATGGTTTACAGTTGGGGGTGGGGGTGCACATGAAGGAGGATGACACTGACAGCAAATGCTTCCCTCACACCTGGGCAATCTCCAAGAACCCTAAACCACCACAGACTAGTCAGAGGAGAAAACACGGACTGAAGAAGAGAGCTGAGGTTTCTCAGTAGAGGCTGGAAGTGGCCGTGTTTGTTTTCCCCAGAACAAATGCAGAAATGAACCTGACTTGCAGTTGCTGATGCCAGTCGTGTCCTGATCAAAGGATACAATGAAAATGGAAATGGCAATGAGACCAGAGATGTCATGTCATTAGCATTTGTACTTTCTGTTTTAAAAACCAACTTAAAAACTTAAAAAACTATACTTCTCAAAAAAAAAACAAAACAAAAACCAAACTTTTCAGAACATCTAGGAAAGACCTTTTTTAGGATTAAGAGCTGCATTCTATTCACTCCCCTGCTCTGCTTGCATTATAGATCTGTTTAAAAAAAATTAAAAAAATCTTAGATCTGACATGCATGGGAAAGCCCTGAGGAGCTGCAATCTCCAGAATTCCAAAAAATTACTATATTGAAGTTTCCATGAAACTAGTGACAGCCTCCAAATAAAGCCATTTGACAGTTGGCTTATTCCTCACTAATGTAATGTCATGCTCCCACCCTATTTCACTATCTGTACTCCAAACTTTATTATAAACATTTTTCCTTTAACTTGAAAAGAGTCACATTGATTTATGACTCCAAGAAGCTGGTCAGAATGCAGAAAAGCAGCCAACCAGCCTTTAACTTAATCTGTTCCATCATGAAAATTATTTAGTGCTTTTTACAATATTCTTAATGATAACAGTCAATAACAAAAATGACACAGTTTTTAAAACTTTTGTATGATCAGGAACAACAGAAAACTGAGCAACTGTACTATTAAGGACAAACCATTTGAAATTACTGCAAAGAAAAACAAGACAAGACTCTACTCCTCTAACACAGCATCCATAAATCATATACAGAATAATAACAGGGAAGTCATTATAGTCAGTAGCAGAGAACTTGATTAATCCAGGTTATTTCTACCTGGGTGGTAGCCATTAGAAGTTGGATATCTAATCTAAACTAGTCATCAAGGCTCCAATGTGCAATGGAGAGAAACAGGCACCCATTTCAGCAAGAAGCAATTCATTCCATGCTAGAAGTATATATAAAAGGTGACTGGCATTAATTGCTCTCTGGAAATACTTACTCTTGTCTGACTAACAAAAAAAGTCTACACAATTAGTTTAGACTAAACATTTAACTCCTAGACAGCCAGAAAGGCATGAAAAAATATCCTACCCCCTGAGCTCAGACTGAGATGACTTTCCCAGTTTGGGGACAACTGCAGAGCCTTCAGCCAAAGTGTGCTTCACACCTTGTGACCCAAACCTTGGCACTGCCTGCTTGGTGAAGCCCAGTGAAGGCAGTGGTCCTTTGCTGAGTTTGTGGGACAAAATAGCAGCTGAACATTACAGCAGCCCCTGCACACACTCTTCCCAAGAAAATCTTTCTGCCAATACAGCCAGTGACCAACCAGCTTCAAAGAGCAGATGTCCTAAAAATCACCCAGATTAATTTCTCTGAACCATGTCATATATTCATGCAGATAATAAGCTTCTCTTAGATGACAAATGGGGACTATGTTAACTTAATGATTTTTAAAGATGTTTTTGGCAGGTTAATACCATTGCTGACACTTCCATGGGGAATGACTTAATATCAACTGGTTCCAGTCCTTGGTAATTAACCTACAGGAAAGAATACAACCATTTCTACAATATTATGTTTCTATAATTCTATAAAATATTTTTTTTAATTAATGTATCAGTAAAAGTTAACTTTAGAAAACCGCATCTGTCTGGTATTACATAAAGAATTAGTTGTGACATCCTCACTGCATCTACAGTGTTTAGTTTGGAGCATCAAGAGATAGGTAAAAAATCCAACTTCTCCAAACAGCACAGGTCATTTTGACATTTTTAAAGAGGACTAACTTACTAGGCATCTGAGTACAGTGTAAATTAACTAAATGTGTTGAAGCACATCCAGTCACAGCCAAGGATTCCAGTTCAGATTCCAGTTCCATGTAACTCTACTTCCAGGTCTTGTGACATGTGTCTCAAGATTCCTGTTTTTCTTAAAGAATTGTCCTCTGAATATAGAGGCAACCATTGCTAACTTCAGCCTTACTTAAGCTTCTTTGATTTGCTTTCAACCATGACATATACTCACTTTGTCCTTGCTTTTGTTCTCTAAAGCAGTTTATAAAACTTGAAAAGAAAAGGAGTGCTTTGTATCATATGGAAAATAACTGTGCTGTAAGGAACAATACCAAGGCTGAAAAGCCTAAAATTAGACCTGCAAGCTTTGCTTTCATTGGCAGCGATGTGTGAACATTCATATTGTCCCAATCCCACATTCTACCTCTTTATTCTTGCTAAACACACTACTTTCTGTAAAACACTGAAGTTTAAAATTAGCAAACCTGTCTGATTCAAGGGTATACTGACCTTGATGATGGGCTATTTTGATCACCTTTAGGCCTTTAATAGTGAATTAAAAGATCAGCTATTTTCAAAAGAAGCAAAGAAAAAGCACTTGCAGAACAAAAAGCTGAACATCTCTGAAATGGTGCCTGGATTAATACTGCAATTTCTAGCTCGCTTTTTTTTTTTCCTCCTATGAAAACTCAAAAGCAAATCTAATAGGTGTATTTTTGCTGAAAGCAAGCTAGTGAGGAGATATGCACTGTATAAAGTTCCTGGGGACGACAACGTGGGACTAACAGGGATAATTTAGTCATAACAGGTTAGCATCTATGATATACCCATTCCCTCCTCAGCTACACTCACTCAGCTCCTACTGCAGTCAACAGGGAAGCAAAATGTATTCAGAAGGTCAAACTTCATGGATTTTCAAGAAAGCCACAGAGAGGCTAAAGTGAAACCAATGCTTGCTACTGCCTTAAGTATAATTCAAGCAATTGCTAGTGTAGTGTTTATTTTGAGTGTCTCCTTGCGGAATTTCAGGATAAAATATGAGATTGGCAGTGAGCCTGAAGGGGGTATAGTCAGAGCAGTCCAATTTCAACAGACTATCAAGATGAACCGTGGGGAGTTATTTTACAGGTTTATGGCTATAGCTCACTCTGAAGCAGAGTGTTATTAATATTTGTAGAGCACTATGATATAAATAGCAACACTACATCCACCACCTAGATACCTGCGGTATGCTCTGACAGAGCACTTTTTAGATAACCAAATACCACTAAATGTGCCCCAAATGCAATACTTGAGATAGGATATTAGATAGAGACATAATGCAACAGTTATTTATGCATCAAAAATGTTGATGCAGATCTCTAATGCAGCACTAACATTAGCAGCCTTAGGCACTAACTCCAGGGTGATCTTCCGTCAGAAACCAGAATTAATTCTAACACTGTTACAGCACTACAGCCAAATAGTTTCTTGGAGTTAGGACCAGTGGAAGCCTAGATAAGCTGGTCCTGAACTGTATTCAGTGTTTCCCATTGGAAAATCTGTGGCCATAAAAAGTAATGTTTTCAAAGGAAGACAAAGAGCAGCTGGAGAATACTATTTATTTCATCACACTGATCTTGTCAGTATTTCCTAATGTTTCCTACACCCTGGAAACAGCGTAGGCTGTCTGTCAAGCTTTCCTTACCAGCAGCAAGCTCCACGGGTCACATGGTGGCATTTTAGACAAAGCTGAGCTTTTGGGAAAAGAACAGGAGCTGACTGTGCCACTGAGACAAAATGGAAGATGTTAACCACCCATTCACCACCAATTGCCTCATGAGTAGCAAAGAAAGCCTGAGAAAGGTAAATACACCTTTCTCAGGATCAGGGAGTTTTGTCCTAGTTCCAACCTCAAGATGAGGTAATTTCTTCCTGGGACAGCCCTTCTTTTGTGCCTAATAAAGCCAGGTAATTACATCCTGGATTTTGTGGGTAGGAACAAGATGTGAAGCAAGACCATTTATGGAGCTGTGGCTTCACTCTCAGGCTAAGCTTTCTATTCTTACATATAGAGAAATAATTTTACTTCCTTGGTAACTGGTATTTTTCAAGTTTCTGTAATTCCTTCAAATGCTTCTAATGATTTAATGACTATGAACATGCCTATACTTGAGCAATAGTTCAAATTAAAATCGGTAGTGGATATGAAATACACAAGGCATTTCTGAGAAATTCAACATGACAATATTCTCATTCCTTCCTTATCTTCAGAAAAGTATCTTGTTAATACAGTTATGTTTCCAATGAATAATAATTCACTAGACTCAAAGTACTTACACATGGAATAGCATATCCCAAAGAATATCAGGAACAGGAGAACTTCTCTTTGCTATTCACTTTACTACAAAAATGTGGGCTCTCATTTTTCATAGAATCATGTAATTTGGCTTGGAAGAGACCTTAAAGATCATCCAGTTCCAACACCCCTGCAATGACCAGGGACACCCTTCACTAGATCAGGTTGCTCAAGCCCCATCCAGTCCCCCTGAACATTTCCTGGGCTGTGGCACCTACAACTTCTCTGGGCAACTTATTACATTGTCTCACCATGCTCATAGTGAAAAATCTGGTGTGGACACAGACAGCCAGCATGAGATGTGAAAAATTAGTGAAAAATTTCCTGCTAACATCTAATCTAAACCTATCCTCTTTCAGTTTAAAGCCATTACCCCTTGTCCTATGACCCCCTGCCCTTGTAAAAACTCCATCTGCAGCTTTACCCCTTTTGGTACTGGAAGGCTGCTACAAAATCTCCCTTACAGAAGGTTTAAGATACACACACCTAGATTCCAACAGTAATAAATTTCATATTATTCATTAATTGTTAAAATGGATTATCAGTAGTAGGATTCTTTACTGTGAGGTGGTGCAGCATTGAAACAGGTTGCTCAGAGAAGGTGTGGATGTCCAATCCCTAGAAGAGTTCAAGACCAGACTGCATGGGGCTTCAAGCAACCCGCTCTAGTGGAAAGGTCTGTTCCACTCCAAACCATTCCACACTGGAAGGAGAATTATCACATAAAAATAACCAAAAGATTTAAAGATGCTGCAGTGAGCTATAGAATTATTTTTTAATATTTAAATTAAATTAAATTAAATCTACTTTAAAAGAATCCCCACAGATCCCTAAATCCCCACACAAGCTATGCACACTGGTGCTGAATATTTTATAAATTTACATACTACATATTCTATCATATGGAGTTTCTGCACAAATGTTGGAGGTAGATCTGCAAATTCCTTCATGCATAGTGTAGGTAAATGTAATTTAAGGTGTCTCAGAGAAAACTTACAGAGAAGTAATGGCAAAATATCCTGAGTCTGTGTGTGACCCAGACAAGCATGAAAATTTTTCTAGAAGATTCACACAGACCTCAGGAAAATGCAAGGTTAAACTTGTGACCTGGGCATAACTGATGTGGGATGTTTATGTCTTAGGGAAAAACGGGACATCATTCCAGCTGTCTGTGCAGTCTTCAGGTTTGCATTCTCTCAGAGGATCTTCATGGCAGGTGCCAGCTGTCACTCAGGGCTGCGTGCTGAGGCGAGTTGCACTGGATTTCAGAACTGCCCCAGCTCCTGGGCTTGCCCAGCCTGCCCAAGGCAGACACCTGATGCTGGCTGGCTGTGCCCACACCAGATGCAGAAACAGGACCTCAGCAGCATCCTCTGTGCTTCACTGCACACCACCTACTTCCCAGCCAAGAAAATATGTATTCCAGTCAAAAGCAGTCTAGACATAAGGTAATATATGCCACACAGATGCACAGGAGATTATACCTGACACAAAACTCAAAGAAATCATCTGATAAACTCAGGAGAAAAAATTGAGACAGTTTGAGTAAGCTACTGACTATATTCCTATCATAATCTTTTAAAAGCTACTTCATCTGCTCACCACAGGAAGAGCTGCTTGCCACTTCCCACCAGCTATATTCTGCTTTTCCACTACTTGCAGCTTGTTTTGATTTTGGCTGAGTGGAAGATAGATATGGAAAATCCTTGCAGGAATGCCAGAGTGCAGGGAGCAACCTTGCCTACTAATGGATGCAAGCTGCCCAGGAAGAGAGGCAGGCTGATCATTTCCTCCCTGCTTGTTCGTTTATTCCCCTGGGAACAAGTTATACTGCAGTGACACATTAGGGCATGTGCTGTCAAAATACTTCTGGCAGAAAAAATAAGTGAAGTATCAAGTGACTGAGTCCTTCCAGCTAGCCATGGGATGCAGGGCTGCTCCAGCCAAAGCAAGGTCCCACTACAGCTGAAGCACACATTTAAATTTTTCATTTAGAGTGATAAAAAGTCCCATTGAGTAGTCTGCTACAGGAGCAGAATAAAACTGGCAAGTTTGTTTGTTAAGAAACAACCAGACTTTGCATTTCTACTTTCAGAATACACACCAAAGCTGGAAAGTTTTCTGTATGAGCTCCTGTGTCTTGATGTCCTGAAAAAAATTGTATAACCAACTCTTACGCATGGCAAATCTTCTTTTGACTTCCATAATGTGGACTTGGACAGCACTTAATAATAACTTGATGGAGACTGATGGAGTTGAATTGGCTTATATCCAGCATGACTGGTGCTCAAATGACTCAATTTTTAAAATAATTTGCCATAATAATAAATGGGAAGTAATGATCACCCAAAGCTGGCCAAAGATTTAAGGGATTTTTCAAAGGAAAAACAGGAAGCACGCAACTTATGGACCATTCCACATAAAAGACATACCTTTCGTTTGCTTCTGCTCTAGTACTTTAAAAAACACAATTTTTACCAGGTATTGGGCTTTACACTGTCACACCCATGCCCCTCTGAAACAAGGAAGAGTGCATAACAGCCACTCCTGCCAAGGCTTACTGCAGTGACAAATCTCAGGTACAACCCATGGATTAGCAGAATGCAACTGGTTATGCCTGTTCTCTGCACTGTACTGAGAAATCCTCACATTTCTCTTCACAGTCACACTGAGTTCCAGGTAATGCTAATGTCCAAGGGGAAAAGCTACAAAGCCTGTCTAAAATGGAATTTGTCTGTACTTTATAGAGCTTTACCATTTAGCTGTATGGTACAAAGCACAGGAGTCAATCTCATGCTTCTTTCTGAAGGACAACTTCAAATGCAAATGAGAAACTGGTCTGAACTTACTTTTTTGTAATACTTTTGACAACATTGCATGCATATGCAATGAGCATGCTGACACCTGCATTTTTTTTATGCAAACGCCTAAAAAGGAAAAATATGTCAAGGACTATGGCTTAGCTATAATAATTGAAATAACTGAAATAATAATTGAAACTGACATAAGAATTGTATGCAAATGCAATATAATGATGAAATTAATCCAATGTAATTAAAACCCAGAGATACCAGAGAGGTGCACCTCCTCCCTATCTACTTAAAGAGCCCAGTCCATGCTCTGCAGTTCACCCCTCATCAGATTTAGTCCAAGTGAATCATCATTATCACAACACTATCCAACAGATCTCACCAGCAAAGGCACAAGAAACTGGGAGATGTGTAAATATCTGCTTGTTTCCATTCCATAAACATTCCAAAATTAGACTGCTGCTAGTACTAATGGTTTAAATGTAAGCTATACAATATTTATTATTTTTATTACTTGTTACTTACTATTATTATTCAATAATTTTATTAAATCTTCAGTTCATCAAGTACACACAAGCACTTGCTCCCATTACAATTCATAAGGTTTGCCAATATTACTGAACTGCAATGTTTAACTTCCTAACAAATACCTCAGAGAGCCAAGAGGAAAGACAAGCCTCAGGAACAGGTCACAGGCTGATCACAGCTCTATATTGCTCCCATGGCACCATGGGATGATTACACACTGATTCTAATCTCATACAATCCAGTTCTCCTGCCAAAAAGGGTTCTACTCTGCAAAGAGCCATATTCACTTCTGGAAAAAACTCCTTACCTAATGTCTTGTATATATCCCAGGATTTGTGTGGTCATGTGCAGGGTAGATAAGAAAAAACTGGTCATGCATCTTTATCCAGCAAAGGAAAAAAGGGTCATTTGGGTGAAGTAAACCACAAAAAAATAGGCCATAAAGCCCTGCCAGGAAAGGCTGGGCTGGGCTGGAGGGGGAGCTCAGCTCGAGCTGGTACCATGTTCCCCTCCCTGCTTCCAGGAGCAGAGATTACCTGGTGCTGGGGCAATCAGACATAGCCCAGACAGACTGGGGCACACCAGAAGTCCAATGGGACACTGCTTTCATCCAAATTTCTAATCCTGCATCTCATTCTTTTAAAACCCCTGATGTGGCCACACCACCAGCAAATCTTGTGCTACCTGTCTCTGATGGACAACAATCATCGATATGGGAATGATATCAGAACTGTGTGAAAACTCTTTGGAGGCAGAGATTGCCCTTTACTGATGTATGACACTGAAATACTCAGAATTGAAAAATTTGCACAAGTTGCCAAATGTTTTTCCATCTTGACTCGTAACAACTAGAAAATGTTTGAGGTTTTGTATAGCCTCTTTACATTTATCAGTGCTAACTGAACTCCTCCCATGACAGGAACTTCAGTTTTAGCACTGTGGTCAAGCAGATGTATAAAACAGGTTCTGCAGTTCTCTAAGAATAAGGGTTTGCAATTCCATCCTCTGCTTTGCCATCAGTTCTCTAAAAGCTCTTGGACAAGGTACGTTTCTGCCTTCTGCATCATCATCATGTAATACTAAGTGAATGAAATCATGTTAAATTCTATAAATATGCCAATATTGTAGTTGCCATATCCCATTCAAAACTGACATCAGCAGTGAAAAAATACACGGCACATAAATACAAATGCAAAACAATGAGCAACTTGTCACATAAATTCTTCAAAATCAGCTCTCCAAACAGGTTTTTACTTCAGAAAAGAAGAATTTTTAAGAACAGCTGTTCAGTCATAAGATCAATGAATCATATGATGAGAGAACATATAAAGTATTATGCAAATACTTCACATTTTGTTTTCCAATCCTTCTCCCCACTTAGTTTCACGTCCCAAATGCCTTTGGATGAGCAAATTCCCCTGCACCCACACAGAGCTCACTGCCAGAGAGAGCTTGCACTGGGGGTGTTTCTGTGGTCATTTTTAGGACTTGTATGTGACTTAAAACCATCTCAATTCTCCTTGCTTTTCTCCAAGAGCTACATCTATCACTCATCTGACACACAGTATAAGAGAAGTTATCACAGCTCAGGCAGTCATTGGCAGTTCAGTAGGAGCTTTCTCTGAGCACCTAACTCAGCTGCTTCTGCCCTAGCACAGTTCTGATACAGCTTTTCTGTCATGGCATCAGAAGGAGCAGTTCAGAGAAAAGTGGCAAGAATCAGATGGATTTATCATTAAATTCAATGTTTCCTGCAAATTCAAATTTTCCCAGAGGAGTTTTCTCACAACACCTAAAAAAAAAATCACAAAAAGTAGTGCATCTGTTAGTACTTTTCATATTAATCACCCTTTTGGTGAGAGACTCCACTCAGTGTTTCCTTGATGTTGACACCTTTGCCTTCTGCTATCTTCAAATGTTATGCTACTCCTTTTCCTTGCTCCCCCCTTCCTTTTGATTCATTTAAAATGAATCTCCCTAGCACTGAAATCCTGACAGATCTGATCCTGCCTACCTCTCTGACATGATTCATGATCACACCTTCTCCTTTTCCGCGAGTCTCATCTCCTTTAGGCTAAGAGCTTGCTGAACACTTACACCTACATTTCCAGTCAACTCCGTGTGTTCAAAGCAACAGATTTCCCCATGTATTTAAATCCAGTCACTCACAGACATGTTTAGCATTTACTCTGCGGTATTCAAATTCATTCCTTGATAATTTTTTTTCCAGTAGGGATCAGACAGATCAGCTCAGAGAATGAGTCCTTACATTTGTATGGCCTTGGACTTTGGTCCAGTTACTTCAGGAAGGGATTAACCCAGAAATCTCCATTTCACATTTAACTCTATGGTAATTTTTTATAATGATCAGCAAGCTATCTTTTAATGTGTTTCTAAATATTTCTTGATGTCAATATTTGTCAATAGTGCTGCTAATGCCACTGCCCACTGATGGCACATGTTTCTTTTCACTGTAGAACCACATATAACTCACTTCTACTATAACTACTACTTGAATTTTTAAAGCATAGCGAAGTAGCATAGCACAGTTGTCAGAGGGTGACTTTGCTTTTGTAACTTGTATGAATTTGGTACCTTTTTAGTTTGTTTGTTTCTCCCAGACTCAACGTTTATGCCAGAGTACCTCATTAGTCAAGTGCCCAGAGTGATACCACTAACTTTGCCCATTCAGAACAAACAAAAAATGCTAATTTCTGTAAACTTCTTGAAGGTACTTTCAAAGGAAAACAGAAGTAAAGACTGAAATGGCTGTAAGCTGCTTGTAGGTCTTCGTAGACTGGAGAATCTCATAAGTTAGAGTGACAAAACGCAGAGTTGGAAAAATAAGGGAATGTGTTAGTTTTCTCACACAGCTTCAGATGTGGAAGACCTTCTGAATATATCAATACTGTCAACAGTAAATGGATGGATTTACTGGGCAATACAAGAACTACAATCTCCAGCTATCTCTGTTACATACAACACCAGAACAACCTTGAACATTTCATGAACTTTCTTTTATCTGGAGATGAGCTGACATTGATATATTGTTATTGGTCTTCACTAATATACTCCTGTTGGCAACAGGGAGATGCTAGCAGCTGAAATGAGTCACATACTGCAAGACCTTGCAATTTATATGGAAAGAAAGTACAATTTAAAAAATATCTGTCTCCTCCTCAGCTGTGCAATGCAAGCCACCCACCAAAACTCAAGTCATAGTCAGACAGTTGTTTTCCATGTATTTGAAGCACATGAAATTTTAGTGTTATTTTTTTTTTGTTTTAAATTGACCAGCTTTAATTCACCAACATTAAAAAAGCAATACAAAATAATGACAGGACCATTTGATACTGAAATAAAAATTACTCTTGTATTTTATATATACCATGGATTTCTCAAGCAACAATACAGATCTTTGTCACACTGTTTTCATTTATTTATAGTTGCATATTATGAAAAAATCTACAGTTTGGTTACAAATATTTGAAGAAAGTAATAATCTAAAACAACAGAAGTAACTAGCCAACAGTTCTCTAGCTCATTCTCATCTAAAGAAAGCAAACTGCTTTGTAACTGAAGGACTTGCAGTGATAGGTCTTGTTAAGCAAATTGACAATGGCGTTAAGATGATAGGTACATACAACAGAACTATTTATAGCACTAGGCAGGAATAAAAACCAGAGAATGTTATGATAAATTACTGTAACATTTTCAGTCTCTATTGAATCGTCTTACCCTAAATTCCACATCCCAGGGAAAAAAATAAAAAAGGAGAAGAACTACATAGGCTGCATTTCTACTCTGCAGATTTCCAAGAACATCTTGGGTCTTGCACTGTGATTAAGAGTTAAGGCACTGAAGAGAGTGATTCAACAGAAAAAGCAGACAGACACACAGAAAGAACACAGCTGTACTCAACATCTGTTTACATGGTACTGTGACTTCTTACAGACTTCTCTTTGAAAATACCAGATACCTTGTACATATCTAGAACTATCTATATACAAACCCAGCTGTTTATGACATTAATTCTAGAGTATATCTACACTACAGCACAAGGGCTGCAGAACAATGTGTGCCTCAGCCAGCTCTCCACTCTCTGGCTTTTCCACTGTGAACAGTCCCATGGGGGGAAGCAGAACATGTATGAATGCATCCTAATTAGGTCTGCAGGAGGTAAACCCAGTCCCTGCTACCAGGCATGGATTGGCTCAAAGTCACTCCATTCCATCCCTGTACATGCACCCTATCTTTCTGCACAGGCTGTATTTCTGCACAGGTTGTATTTCTGCACAGTACATGTCTTGTATGTTGTTAGAATTTTAATAAATTTACCCTTATAACACTGTACATACAGCTGCACTTTCTAGAACACATGCAAAGGTCAGATCGTTGTTTTACAAAGCTCACAGTTTAAAAAACACAAAACCACAGCTAAGATGCAAGATGAAGGAGGCATCCACCATGGTTAAACACACACAGCCAGTATCGCCAGGGAGAGGGAGGCTCTTAGGCAACAGGAGACTTTGGAGCAGAATCAAAGACAGGGAGCAGAGCCAGACAGGGAGGAAAAAAGGCATCAGTAAAAGCTAAGGATGAGATAAGACATGAGGCAGTTAGTACCTGTTGACACTTCAGGATTACATTCTCATACAACAGAGTGGGAAGCCTGATAGAGTAATGTTCACCTCTTAAACCATGTGGAAGCAAGTGTTACTTACTGATCTGTGCTCCAGTAGCACCTCTTTGTGGCAGACACGTGAGAAAAATGTAAAAACATCACAGTCCCTTCCAACCGTCCTATTTTCCCAAACAGAAATTAAAATTATTAAACAATAGCCATTGAACTAAGTAGCTAAGAACTCACCCAGTGTGGGGACAACTCTTGCAAACAAAATCTGTTTATGAAGAATGATCAAGGCTACTTTGTAGTCTTCTTACCATACTTGAGGAGGAAAAGGAGTCTTGGAAGCTACTTCTGTTAAGCACTTTGGCATTTTAATAATAGTGGTGTATTGTTAGGATTTCACCGACAGGAGGCAAGAATATTTACACACATGGAAAAACCAGTTTGTGATTATCTGACTCTCTTTATTTAAGGATGCATGATGTAAAGTTCTAACAAGGTTAAACATGTAACACTGATTTCATACTATTCTTCTAAATGTTATTCTGCATGGATGGCAGGGACCAGATTCCAAACCACCTGGAGTTCTTTGTTGAGCATTGTTCAACCTTACAATGTGGTTGATGTGACATATCCAAGTCAAATTAAAAAAAAAAAAAGACCCAAGTAATCCCCCAACAACAAAAAATTCCCCTCCTCGCCTAAAAAAAAAAAAACAAAAACAAAAACAAAAAAGCCCCAAAAACCCAGAGGAAACTTTTTTAGACATTTGAAGATGCAGTCCTTTTGTACAAGCCAGTCTGGTTTGCAAAAATCATCAGTATCATCAGAGGTTTCATGCATCAAATTAAAATCACTTTTCAGGCTATCAATCTTCCAAATTGAAAGACTTTCATGACATTAAAAACATGAACTTTAAGAACACTCACAAATTATGTTACCCATTTGTATGGTTTTAAAAATGTATATTTAAAAGGAAAAATTACTGCTTAAGAAATAGCATATATTATGCTGTAATGAAAGATCATTGACTGTAATGAAATTGACTGGATATATGCTGGATGTTAACCATAACCGCACAAGTAACTTTTTGCAGGATTATCCATTATATAAGCTGATTTTATTTTCAGTTAAAAACTTCTTAAAATGTTCACTTTCATCAACTTTAGAAAATCTTAACTTTTTCCTCCACATATACCAGCTTCTACTAAAAAACAAAAGCATTTTAATTCTAACTACTAACTAATATCTAATATTTCATTCTCTAAGAGTCTTCAGTTACTTTGTATTTCTAAATATAGCAGATAAGAGTACAGAGAAATATGCTGTATTGTAAGAGCTTTTCTAAACAACAGTTTCTAATTTTAGACTACTCCATTCTGAATAAAGTCTAATTAAACCACATATATTCTCAAATGCAGTTCACAAGAAGGATAATATTCATGTCTCCTCACTATATTTGATTCCATCTTACAGTGAACGACTTAATATCTACTTTTGAGTAAAAATGTTTTCTATAGAGTGGAACACTAAACTTTAATTTAAAAAATAAAATTTCAGTAACATATTACCTTTGTGAAATTATTTTCAGTTATTAAAATCATGTCATAGGTACTCTACACAGATAAGGTTAACAGCTGATCTATTTAATTTTTTTAAAACTGTTTTGGGGATTGATTGTTCAAGAAATCATAATTAAATCTGGAACCATCACATTTAACACTAAGCATAATTAATTACTAAAAAAGCTTAGCAAGAACAGAGATACATTTTCCATTCTCCATGGTCTTTAAATCAAGACAGATTTTCTTCCCCCTCCCCCAAATTTGTATGCAAAAGGAGAGTAAAGGCATCACTGAGTCAAATGCTATGGCCTCTGCCAGACATGGTTAAAATGGTCATTAATCTCCCTTGCAGATTTAAACATTTATGAACATAAGAGCTTTCTTCTCTAACATACAACTTTCTACTTAGGTAGAAGTTAAAACTAATAAAAGTAATTTTCATCAAAAGTTTTAAAGCCTTATGTTTATTAGTCTAAAAACTCTGTAAATTACTGTCACAATGTGTTTTCTTTTTGAGTATACAGTTAGACTTGTACGAAATTTAAGCAACCAAAGCAATCCCATTGGTTGATATTATATTGGTTGATTCAACTCATTAGAAGTTAAAACAAAATATTCTAATTTTTATGCCTAACTATTGACGAAAATACCTTGACAGGACCAAAATTTTTATTTTTAACAACACTTTTAAGTCTTATTATTATGGGATGTCTGTTTTTAGATCTTTTCATAAATGAACTTTGAGAAAGTCTAAGTTAGTGAACAAGAAGTAAATAAAATGGTTTTTTTCTGTTATTTAATAGTGCTGCATGATGCTTCTCTGAAATCATCAATTATTTAAGATTAAATCTGCTTTAAGCCAAAAGTGATAAAAGGTCATTTTAACCAAAAAGTTTAGTATCTCATATTTATATTAGTGTAAAAGCTAAAGGAATCACCATTACATCTTTTTTCCTGCACATCAACTCAGACTTTTTTAATACAGATTGTGTAGATAATCTTCGTCAAAAGGCTTTGTGATGGTAAAGTGATTTTAAAATTCTTTATCTTCCTATTAAGAAATTATTTCATTATAATTATCTTAAAAGACCCACTTGGTAATCTCAAGTTATCACTTCTCACTATTTCAAAGCTTGTAGGTTCTTGACAAAGCTTGTAGGTTCTTGACAAACTCAAGAATGCAGCAAACTCCTGATTTTTCAAAACAGTGAAACTGAGAAAGTTATAATACATTCCACTAATTTTTACAGTCTGGGATTATATATATGACTTCATAGGGTTTATTTCAGGGAGAAAATCTTCAAAAATATCTGTAATGTGTATTCCTTTGTCCTTCATATCATAATTTCAGAACACATCATGCTTAGTTCAAAAAAAGATGCAGCTGTCCTTTCCTTCCAAGGAGCACAATTTATTTCAATTAGCTGTGGTTTTACAAGTTATTTTACTAAACATATTCTGTTCCTTACTTTCCTCAGGGGAATAATCACAAAGAAAAACAGCTTGATATTTTTATAAACAAATCAGTGAATTTGACTATCAAGTGGCTTTTATCTTTTTCTCCTTCAACTGTCTCCTTGAAACTGCTTGCTTTTTTCAACTTTCATCTATGAGACCATCTCTAATAATCTGCCTTAATTTCCTACAAGTATATTATTGTCCTTTCAGTCACATTCACATCCAAATGTGGAAAAGCTCTTGAAAGCACAGACCCTGTGGATAGCATTGACATAGTTAAAAAAATCAAAAACACATACATATTTTAGCACTTTATAACTTAAAAAGTAGTAACAATTTGTAGCACTACTCCAAAATTATGCATTCTGTGAACAAATATCCTTTTTATCATCTGTTTAATTTTCCTTGAAAGGGTTTATAGCTATTACTCTCAGACCAATAAAATAGAAGTAAAAATATAAGACTGTCTATCTATGAATAAAGACAAGTAGTTGGAGCTGAGGTAAGAAAGCGCCGCCCTGTGATGGGAGCCCATCTGGATCCTTACATCTTCCAGCACAGCAAACACTCACAGCCTTCCCTGTTGGTGCTGTATTCCTGTACCACACAGAGCTTTCAGCACTGCCATGGAGACAAGCTATGGGGTAAACCATGATCTTTCCCAAGAAAGAAATAAACAGAAAAGAAAATAACTGGTAAGGTGGAAAGCGATCCAAAGATGCAATGAACATGCACAAAAAGAAGGAACAAAATTACACTCCGAAGGAAGAAAAAGCCCAAGCATGCAGAAAGGCAAAAGGTGTGCAAATGCAGGTAATAGTAACCCAAAAGAAAATGGGGACAGATTAAATGGTCTAGGCTTATTATAGAGTAGTCTGAATCAAAATTGGGCATGAGAAATAATGCAGGAAGATCACACAGTACTTGTCTCTGTTAAAGTAAAACAAAATTTAAGAAAGCAAAGAATCCATGGGCAATCAAACCCACCTGGAAACAAGCTTCTTTACAGACCACTCAAAAGTCAAAGGGTATTTAGCCCCAATGCACGCTGCTAAAACAATACCTATTAAAAACAGAAGGATGAAGACCCGTGCTGACAATGTTTAACATCACAGACAAGGAGCACAGTTGCTCAGGGTAAGTGCTGCGTGTTTCAATTCCTAGGACTTTAAAACCAAATCTGTCTACCATATTTAAATTTTCTAACTCTATCTTCAATTAGTTTACATTGCTGTTTGTTTCACAACTAGAGCATGAGCCAGCACTTTCTGGCCAAGGGACATAAAATTCTGGAAATCTATGGGAAACTGCAAAGGCTGACAGAACTGAATACCTAAAATGGGAGCGTGAGGCACAGATACAATACAAAAAAGCTTAGGAATCCATTGCGCAGACAGACATAACATTACAATTCCAAAACTGAAAAACAGAACCAGGACAACAGCTTGAAATGTAAACAATTACAGAATCACCCACAACAAAGTTCACCACGTTCATGTGTTTGTTACGGGAACCTGTATCCTTAGATTTAGATCCTTCCTGCAGCTATACTGAGTGTATAGACAGAAAAAGTCAAGAGGCCTGTAGCAGCCCAATGGTGCTGCAGCTCTCTAGAAAGACCCTGCTGGAAGGAACATCAGGATCCCTCCAGACCCCAGACATGCTGCAGTCAGCAGGATGTCGCAGCCTGGGACACGTGGCGCCTTTTCCAAACAGCACCAAAGCCAGCGGCCATCCTGCACAGCCAGCCTCATCTCCTCTGCTCTGCCCCATCACATCCCAGCTAATTACACTTGGCCTCATCATTCTGGCCAGAGCAGAGCTTCCCTTTAGCTGCTGCTGTGGGGTGGTATCAGCTCTGACTCTTCTGGTACAATACAGCAGGGGAAGGCACGCAGGGAACCGCGCAACGGGAGCGGCGGCGGCAGAGACATCTCTGGCATTTGCTCTGTGTTGTGAGTTACATAACGCTGTGATACTCCGGAGTAGATGCCGCTTGATGACACAACTGATCTGCTGGCAACAGCTGGATGTTCCAGAACAAGAAGCACGTTGAAAAATCACTGGTGTGCAGGTATACCTTTGTATCAGTCAAGAAGACAGGGCAACCTAGAAAACTGGTTAAATATTGCAGCCCTATGTCATAAAACTTTGTGGATAAATAACAAGATTAAGGATTCAGTCCTTAATTAAAAGGCAGGGATAACACACAACCAAGATGAAGAACATGTTTCCTTACTTTTCCTTGACAGCAACATCAGCCCAGACTACTTCAAGCTTTGCTTGAATGGAGAAAAACATAATTAAAGTTTTAATTAGAATTGATCGCAGTCCACAAACCTGAAATGGATTGTGCTGTATGAACACTGTACTAGAAGATCTTTCAAGCAAACTGATGTTCTTAAATGAACTATGTTCTTTAAAAAGGAAAGGCATTCTGTCAAGTAATAGGGTAGTAGTGAAAACTAATGACTCTGAAAATGCGTGACAGAAACAACTACAAGGAAGTACGTGTTCTGAAAGGGACAGTGAGTATGTATTCTACAGAGACAGCTTCCACATACATTTATTTTTCTGTGTGCTTCATCTGTTGCATATCTTATTCTGGTTATAAAATATGTCCATCTTTTCATTCTTCATAAAGAGATAATGATACCTCTGAGATCTAAACTTTCCAATATATGAAGGATGAGAATGCCTATCCAAAGGCACACTAATAACAAAACATTGCTAAAAATATATCGCCAGCAGAATTGTTGGGAGAAGTACCTGTATTGCTTAAACCCATCTGTTACATTAACATCTTCTGTACAAGAACACAGAATTTATTCATATATTTGGCCTTTTGATAATTGGCTATGGGTTAAATGCCCAAGCAATCACCCTTCAATTTTAATGAAAAGGGCAGGTGTTTTCATCACCGTGTTATCCGCACGTTTGCTTGTCAGCCGAAAAGCCTGGCGGTGCAGGTAAGCCCCCTCCCCGCCTCGCCGCCCTGCTCCGGGTCGTGCGGGATTCGGGAGCGCGGTACCTGCGCGGCAGCGGGAGCTCCGCCCGCTCCGGCTCCAGCCGCCAAGGCGGAGAGCCCCGTCCCACCTCCGAAAAGCTCCTGAACAGGCTCCTCCAGGGCCGGGGAAACGGAGGGTCTGCAGTTGCGTAACATCAACCCCCCCTTCCCCTTCGCCTTTCCCTCCCAATCCCCGACGGTTCCTCCGCACGCCAGAGGCCGGAGCAGCCAGCCCGGGATGGGGCAGCCCGGGAGGGGCCGGGGGGAATACCCAGCAGAGGAAAGGCTCTTGGCATTGCGGACGGGATGCGAAGTTGGGGTGGGGGAACCTTGCGAGTGGCTTCATGCAGGCAGGGGACCGCCTGGCTGGGGCGGGAGGAGGGAGGCGTTCCCTTGTGGGGGCAGTGGGGAGAGCGGGGGACTCCGGGGGGTGGGGACACCTCTGGGCGGGCGGGAAAAGCCTGGCACCGGGGGGGCCGGCGGCACGGGCAGCGCCGCAGAGGGCACCGAGCGGCGGGCACCGAGCAGCCCGCCGTGCCCGGCAGCGCTGGGGCCCCTTCTGGCAGCGCTGAGCCCCCGCGTCCCGGCGCGGCACCACGGGCGCCGGGGAGGCGTTCCCGCCGCAGCGCTGAGCACCGCGCTGCGCCCGCTCCCCGCGGCCAGGACCCGCTCCTTCCCGGCGGGAGATGGAAGAGCAGGGCGAAGAAGCCCTCGGGGTGGCGGCAGGCGGTCCTCCCCTCGCCCCACACACGCAGCGCTTCTCTCCGGGTGAGAGCAGCTTATTTCCAAGCGATGCTGGCGCGCAAAGTTGCGGCGGTCGGGCAGCCCCTGCCCGCGCCCCCTCCCTCCGCAGCCACGCACATCCCGGCCCCCGCAGAGCCCCCGCGCTCCGCTCCGCCCGGGGCAGCGCGGAAATCGCCTCCCTCGCGTTCCGCCCCGGCCGCTCACGATCTGCCTCAACCTGCTCCACCTTTTGTTTTGATCTTTGGAAATGAAATTCTCTCTCCTGCCGTCTCCTTTCCCTCCTCCTTCTCACGCCTTCGTGTGGGAGATGCCCAGGATCGCACACCAGCTTTTGTTATCTCCTCCCACCTCCATCTTCACTCCGATTGATGCCCTAGTAAATAGCAGGAGCGCGGCACCTCCGCCCCGCACCTACCCCGCCACCACCTGCAAACACCTCGCCAGTTGAATAAATGAAATGATAAAATAAAACCATCCCTTACAGGCAGTGTGACAAGCGATAGAGCGATCGCATGGATCGGGAGCACTTTTGCCTCCCTCGTGGTGTGATGACCTTGTGAGGGCTGCTCTGGCGCTTGGTTTCGCACGGTCTTTTCCCCCCCCCTTTTTTTTTTTTCCCCTTTCCCTACTGGAAAAAAAATCACGCCCTTTTCGCTATCCCTTTTTCAAACGAACACGAACGCCAGACTCCCTGTTCCACCAAAGCGTTTCCAAGCGCAAATTGTTAGGCGACAGCTCAGCTCTTCCTCTGGATGCTGTCGGTGCTCGTACCCGGATCGGTGGGGGATGCGGTCCCATCTCTCCACAGTTAACGGCAAATCGCCGCGGGCACGGTTTCCCTCCGCCTCGCCAGCGGAACAACTCCCGCACACCGACCGCGCACACCAACTTTCCCGGTGAGGATGATCTCCGACCGCTGAGGCCGCGCAGCCCCCGCCTCAGCCCCGCCGCGCCTCCATCCCGGGAGGAAAAGCCCCGCGCGGGGCAGCCCGGCAGCCGGCTCTCGCCCGCACCTCGCGGGTGCGGAGCCCGGATCCCCCCCCCGTCTCCCCCTGCGGTCCCTCCCCGCACTTACTGCGGGCGGGGGTCTGTCCGCTGTGCGGAGGAGGGCGCAGGGCCCGGGGTCCCGCGCGCTGCTGGGGCCGGAGGGACACGCGGCGCCGCCTCGGTGCGCGCCCGCCGCCGCTCGCGCCGCAGCTCCTGTGCGCGCCCCCGCTCCGCCCCGCGCGCCGCCCGCCGCCGCCCCGCACTGCAGGACCGCCGCCCCGCGCGCCGCCCCGCGGTCCGAGCATGCGCGCGGGGCCGCGCGGCAGCGGGGGAAGCCCCGAGGCGGGCGGGGCGCGGGCAGAGGGGCGCAGCCCGGCGGGTCGGGCCTGGCGCCGGCGGCTCGGCCCCGTGGTCTCGGAGCCGCTCACGGCCGAGCTCAGGCTCCCTGTGCCCGGCGTCGTCCGTGCCGTGCCCCGAGGGCTGCGCTTCGCTCGGCGGCTCCTTCGCTCCACGCGTGGAACCGCGATGCGCCCGGCGTGCGGGGACAGCGCCGGCGGCGCGGGGTGATCACAGAATCACAGAATCAGTGAGGTCGGAAAAGACCTCTGAGATCATCGAGTCCAACCTGTGACCAAACATCGCCTTGTCAACCAGACCGTGGCACCGAGTGGCACGTCCAGTCCTTTAACACCTCAGGGATGGCGACTCCACCGCCTCCCTGGGCAGTGCACTCTGTTATCCAATCCGCCTTTCTGTGAAGATTTTCTTCTAATGTCCAACCTAAACATGCCCTGGCACAGCTCTACGCTGTGTCCTCATACATGCTGCCTGGGAGAAGAGGCCGATCCCCGTCTGGTTCCTTTCCTGAGCCGCCTGTAGCTGTCCCACACGAGTGTGTGGGCAGGCGTCACCTCCCATGGCAAGCCACGCTTACACCTTGGCTCTTGTCCACAAGCTTCTTATGCTATCGTGGAAGTTGATGTTGCGTAGTTTAGCTTTAAAACATCATTCAGCCCCTGAAATGTGAAATTGAGCTGGTCTTGCCCTTCGGTGAAAAGCCCACCTGAGGCTGCCCTGCCCTCGCTTTGGTCACTGTAGCAGTCGCTTTTGTGGTAGCAATAAAAGATCCGGGCTCCTTCACAAGACACTGCGCAGCGTGTCACTAACTGTGGGTCCTTTTTAAGGCAGAGACACACATCAGTGTTTACTTTCATGCATGACAAGCTCTGTCACTGACTGTTTACATAAATTAAGCATATTTAGCATGTCCTAAGCACAACGCTGCAGAAAGCAGATGGATATAGCAAGGAGGTGAAAGGGATGCGAAATAATGGCATATATAAAAAAGAGTGAATTACACCATGCCTCTTTTCAGCTATCTGCTCATTATTTCAGAAGGATAAAAGCATGAAGATTGTGTAGTAAGTGATAGATGGAAATAATTTTTCATTTACTGTTGAAATGCCCAAAGAATTACATTATAACATGAGCGGATGTGTACAAATGTACAGGAAGTGACAGTATTTTCAGTATGCTAATGTAGACAATTGATTTCATAGGTTATCTTTTTGTGATTGGCGAAAGTCACCAATTTTGCTCCCAGAATTACTTTCTTTTTGTTTAAGGTAGCAATTTTATGATTTTATGCCCTTTTTTTTTTTTTTTTTAATTTCCCAGTGCAGCCCTTGCTCCAGTTCATGTTTTGATTTTTTAGATGTGTAAAAATACCACCTGAAAATGCTAAAAATTTAGTTCTATTCCAGGTTTAGCAGAAAGAAACAAGATTTGATACACTTCACTGGGTATCTCTGAAATTCATGTTTATTTGTTCAGATTAATTTAAATTATTTTCTGTCATCTTCATATTGTGCTACCTCATTGCTTTCTTGGCCTGGCAGATCATTAATAATCATCTCTAGCATAATGAAAGTTAGAACGCTGCAACATCTGCTTCTAAGTTTTAACCACATTGTTCCCTCATATTTTCTGTCTCTTGCTCAGTTCTTTATAAGTCTGTCTTTCACCACCACAGTGCAACATTCATTCTGTGTGACCTATTTTGATCTTGTCCATATTGCAGTTACTGCATGACTTCATCTCATCTTCGTAACTTTTCTAGTGGCAGCAGCGTAGCTATGGAAGTGCAGAGCTCTGGGGTGGCTCTAAATTCAGGTACTTGGTGTCTTAGCTGGGTTTTGTGTGTTCTTCCACAACTGCCAAGGCAGCAGTATTTCAGGCAGCTGGTAGAAAGCTACCTTAGGCTTCATTGTCTACTGTGTGACTGGGACTTAGAGATGATGCCCCTTTCCCCATCATTTGGGGCCATCCTTTGCAAAAACCTGAACATTGCTTACCCTCAAAAAGCAGAAATAGGTTGAATTAAAAAAAAAAAAAGTGGCTAAAACATATTTAAATAGGACTTTTTCTACATCATAGTATTTTTTAAAATCTAATTCAATGGCAGAATTCCCATCAGCTACAAAAAAGGTGTTGATTAAGCAGAAGATACTATGTAGGGCTTTTTCATGTAAAACTTCCCCAGTCTACATTTAGGTAATTCCATATAAAATCAGTTTACCTAGACTGCATTTTCAAAAGCATTTGAAAACAAGATGCTCATCCAAAAAAGGAGGTACTTGACAGTATTATTCTGGGAGAAATGGCTTGTTTTTATATGTACTACATCATAGAAACAATGCAATACAAAATCCCATTTGAAAAGTGTATATACGTATAAAACCTCTCCACTTGAATTACTAGTGCTTAGTCAAAAATTCCCATGAAAAAGCTTCATTTTGGTGTAGATCAACAATTTAATAAGTTACCTCTATTGTATTCACGGTGTATCACTGGAAAGGTAATAATGACATTACCAGTGTGAGCTATTATGGCATGTCTTATACTGCATGCAGCTCCTGGAGGCTTTTGTAAGTTGGTTGTAAAAGTTTACCAGTTCAGATTGTTGGCATTTTCAGCCACTTAGCATTCTTTTTTTTTTTTTCTGTGCAAATAATGTTGTACTTTAGACTGTGGAGAATTACATTCGCTACACTTGCTTCTCCAGATAGATAATGGTAGAACTTTCCATTTTCTTGCTATACAGTTCTTTGGATGTTGCAAATGAAATTTATTGTTGCCAAATAACTGTTGCAACTTCAGATGATTTTTTAACCTAAATAACATGATGCTCATAATGGGCCTACAGCAATTTAAAAGAAGTCAGGGTCTGACCCAAAGTTTTCTATTGAAAGTGTGTATTTTTTATTTTACCTTCAGTGTGAACAGTATAAATATAAGAATTCTTAGCTTATGAATGAATAGCACAACAACATGGGTGCCTGCTCTTTTACAGTCTTCCATGCCTTACATGGGTCTTCTTTAGCCTTTCAATCTCCTGGACGTGCTGCTTGTACCTTTGAAAGATGCCAAGTGAGGCCCCAAGACTCTGATCTTGTCAAGGGAGATAGATAGGCATCTCCAGAGGGACATTCAAAATCTAATGAAATCGAGGATCCTCCTCTCCTTTTTTCTCTCCCTCCTTTGCACTCCAGAGTAGACAATTCAATATTAAAAGACACAGTAGTCTCTGAGAGGACTCGCTATCTCAGCAGGTGGCTTACTGGTAATGAGATTTATTTTTTTTTAAATTTAGCATGATCTCCTGTTTTGCAGACATCAGTTTAATTGCAAAATATTATTTGGGGGTTTGCATTTTCCCCTCTCTCTTTTATGCTCAATACTTGCTAAGAATATATTTGCATATATATATTTACGAGAATCAACAGCAGGAAGAATATAATTAGAAGGAGTTTGAATCTATATCTACATCTCTAGCTATATGCTTTATGTTCTGCCAGGCCTTTTGAAGGAATGATTTTTTTCTTCTTTCTGTGTTCCCTTGGTGCAGTTTTAGCACACCGAGATGTACTTGTCTGTTAGATGGGGAGCTGAAAGCAGCAATGCGGCTGCAAGGATTGGCAGAAGGGAGCTGCTTCAAGGCTCTGTGATTAAACGAAGCTGCTGCAACACACTGCAGTTGGAAAAGGGTGAGATTCTTGATGCTCAACAGCAAACAATGAGCATGGCTGATTTTTTCACTTTCAAAGTGACTAGATTGTCTTGCTACTTAATGCGCTATATATAATTACATGAAAAATGGCATTTTTATATATGTATTGTCTTTCATTTTCATCTCTCATTTTTAAATACATTTTCAACTAATGCCCCTAAGGATATAGATAAAGCAGAATGAACTTATTTTACTAATAAATGCAATTTTTCTTCTTTGTGAAATGTAGATTTCTTGTATGCAGATCACCTTTGTTTGTGTCAAACAAAATAAATTATAATTCAGTTGTTTTATTAATGAGACCATTTATTAGTCTTCAATTTCCTAGGCTCATGGAATGAAATGCAAAGAAAATACCATTTATGTAACATCGTTCTGATGTTGTATAATACAGTCACAACTGGGAGTGTGTGCAATGCCTGACTTTAGAGCCTACATTTGATAGCTAAATACTTGTTTGTTTGCTTGTATTTTCTTTCATGTCAATGAAAATACAAAGAAACTGTAATAAGGTGATTCAGGCTGGGAACCTGGCTAGCAAGAGTCAAGAAAATAAATATTTAACTTCAGGCACCTAAATGAAATGTCTGAAGCTAAATGGCATGAGCCCAGGTTTCACTCCAGTAGGCTGCTTCCCACAGAAGCTGTTCCAGTTGTTCTTCTTAAGTGAGGCATTTGCTCAAGCAGAAATAAAAGGTTGACATTCTGGACCTGAGAAATATAAGCTTCAAGTAAATAATGGGTGTTTAGAAAGATAGGAATGACAAAACTTAGAAGCATTTCATTTTCTACAAATGTCCTAAACATAGCTTTCCTCTGCCATTTAGCTCAAGGCAGAACTTTTACATACACAGAATAATTCCTGTGGAGTCACGCTGGTCACATGGCCTTGAGATGTCCCAACTTTGTT
Organism: Passer domesticus; assembly: GCF_036417665.1. Classification (NCBI taxonomy): domain Eukaryota; kingdom Metazoa; phylum Chordata; class Aves; order Passeriformes; family Passeridae; genus Passer; species Passer domesticus. The sequence continues at coordinate 11,765,739 of NC_087476.1, forward strand.
TGGACTTTGTTTGCTTATTTGATCTGTGAGTGATTGTTCTTAGCTAAAATATTATAATGATGACATGGAAAAATTGGAACACAGCTGTAGAAGCAATAGCAAATAATGAAATTAAAAATGGAGGAAAAGGCCACAAATTGCAACTAGATTAGCAGATTTATTACTAATGGAATTCTTACTTTAACCAGCACACATCAAAGCAAACAAGAGTTTACCTAACATTTTCTGACACCAAATTATCTTACTCAGCTTTTCATTTGTGTCATTATTTTTGTTATTAATGTTTGTCATACAGATATGTATGAGTCATAATACACTTCAATACTGTGATATGAGTGTATTTTCTCCTAAAAAATTGTGGGAAGGATAGATGAAGAATAAGCAGACTGTTTACTTGCTTATGGACAAAATGTATTCACAACTTGGTGGATACATAGGTAGTTACCTTTGTGTAATTAAACTGCACTGTGAGACATGATGACTTCGTATAATAGTCTTTATTTCAGAGGTAATACTTTTTAATATGATTTGGTTTGAGAGAACAGCAGTGAATCAGCACTCTTGGACCATAATCACAAGAGCAGAATGTACTGCTAAGAGCAGAGATGCATCTCAGAAAGTGGGCTACTGGACATAAAATCAGTTCAGAACCAACAGACAGAAAAGAACTATCAGAGAAAAGAGATGTTAAAGAAAACGTTAAAAACTTATTTCATAATTCCATTTTCAATGAAATCTCTTAATTTCTAATGCTAGGTCATCTTTTCCTGCATCTGTTAACCCCTAACATAAGTGCAGTCTTCTGCCCACATCTTTCTAGTTGCCAACATCTCTATTTGTCAAAATCCTGCTACTGCTTCTCTCCCCAGAATACATCACACAGTATCTGGTCTTGTATCTGGTATCAGAGAGATAGCTTAATAAATCTTATCCAAAGCAAGCAGTTACACAATGTTTCTTTTATAAGAACTCCTCTCTGTACTAGTTTCAACTTTAGGGACATGCAGAGCTGGAGTACACCTTTGGATCAGGAACCTTACCAGGTAACTACAAACTGCTTAGTAATGAGTTTGTCGTTATTAAGGAATTTATGTCTGTGATTTCTGTAACTTCCTGTTGCAATGAGTTTTACATTTAACTAAATTTTAGATGTGTGACAAAGATATTTACCCATACCATTAATCTAGAACCCATTTTTCACATTCAGTGGAAAAAAATATACTGCCACATTGAAAACCAGCTATGCAATATCAGCACATTAATTTGAAGTAATGTTGAAAATGCTAATTCATAAATATTTATTCAAATACATAATATAAAAAGATAATATATTAATACTGAACTAACTGTACTGATTCCAATTTTTAAAAAAAGTTAAGCTTCAAAACAAGTGTTCTGTAGTATAGCCTGTCACCATGTATGCTTGCTGCAGAATTCATGGGCCTTTCCCCAGTCAGACCTCAAGAAGTCCTGGGTACTGATTTATTTGTTTGATGTGGGATGGTGAAGAGGGGAAGATGAGGAGGGTTAGTGTTCTCTGAACCCACCTCCTAAAACATTATGAACTTGAAAATCATTTATCTGTGAGAACCATCCTAGGTAATTTAGCCAAACCTCAGACTCTGTTTTGAAGTGTTTCTTCTTCCCTGGGCCTCCCTGAATACCTTCCACTCCCTTTTGAAGCCCTGTGGGTAGCTCTTGTTGTTGAATTTCCATTCATTGGGACTTTTGTCTCAAGTCCCTGTCTGACCAGCCTGCATCACTGTTTACTCCATCCCTGGAACCTCTTGTGCTCTCTGCTGCACTGAGCAACCCCTTTCCATTCCTTCTTCCAGAAGCTGCTTCCTCTCAGAGGAGTCCTATCAAAATTGAGAAAGGGTGACTGTGTACATACTCCATTTTAAATTTAAGGTATAGCTTATTATCTTGTGCATGTATCTTGTTATGGAAGAGAAGGAGAATTTTAATATTTTCACTTGCTCTTGTGACTTTTTCAACATTGATGGAAAATCAAAGCTGAAGGGAGAACAGTCAGGTGTGGCTGTCATAAACAAATAAATATGTAGCAAGCCAGAACACTTAAATGCAGCAGATATTTTGCAGAACTGTTGTCTCAAATAAGCATTCTAAACTTGCCTAGTTATATTTATTGGTCTGTGGCTGCCTAAGATATCTCAAATGTCTCTGGAGAATTGAAAAATATTCACATACTTGCTAGCTTATCCAAATTAGGAATAATATAGCAATAATAAATGTTTGCTCTGTGAATATATTTTTTAAATTTTCAACTGGCTATTTACTTATTCTTTTTTTAAATTTGGTAGTTTATTTCATGTTTTACAGCACTGTGCACTGTATTAATAATTTTCCTCCAATTTTCAGACTCTTTATGATCATGATTTTTGTCCCCATAATTATTATCTGTGTGATGTGTAACATTCTGGTCAGCATATTTCAAGTAATTCTCAGGTGTTGTTTAGTTCAACAATAAAGCCATCAGTGTCTGTAATTTAGGAGGTAAATCAAAAATCATGTGGTTAGTTGCATTGGTTTAAAATCAACTCACTGTGAAAATAAGATTTCCCCTAGTTTTTTATTATATGACTGCAGGCTGCTACTAACTGGGCAGTACATTGTAGCACAACACTATCACAGCAGGAACAGCAAAGAATTGAAAGCAATATTGAGTTGGATGAATTTTAATTTTAATCTAGATCATTATTACCAGAATGATCCCTTTCAGAGGCAGTGTTATAAGAAAGCAGTGGTTAAGTTTTAATGTCATATGGTGTTCTAGATTATTTGTCTTTACAAAACAGATGCATTCATGATTCTTAACTGTGATGCCATTTCAAACTACTAAAGTCCTAATAAGTGTTTTGTCCCATTTAATTTAAGATGAGCAGTAGTGTTACTGAGGTTCTGTTGCTTTTCTTGAGAAATTTATGTCATGGTCTACACAAGTTCAGAGAATCACCAAATCACAAAATGTGCCAGGCTGTTTAAATGTGGGTTAGTGTATATACATAATTTGGGTGTGTGTATGCAAGTACACACAAACACACACACATATATTGTTAAAGCTGTATTATTTACTGCCAAATTTCATGTGTTAAATGATTCATTGTCTTATTTACAAAATTTATTTAGAATTATTTAATTAACTACTTACCTCCCTCTTAGTTGCTCTTTAGGCAGCTGAGTGATTTGAAATAGGCCTTCCTGTAGGAATTATCTTTCCTGTGGATTGATCTCTTTTACCAATTTGTTGATGTTTAACAAAGTATCTGAGATATTTCATAGATGTTTTACAGAACATCTGAGCTGTTTCACAGATATTTAATCAGCTTTCTTTCCTCAAGTTGGGTCTATTAATTTCTATCCACAGTTGAAATGGGAGTTGAATGTAGGAGTTTTGTAAAGACTTACTGGAGTGTCATTTTTAATTTATACCTGTGTTTACACATAAGAATGCCTCATATAAAATTGTATAAATGTACATAACTGTGACATACAAAAATATCTATGATAATTTCATACAGGTATAAAGCCAGCATATATGTCATTAGTCAATCTTTTATGTGAGACAAGATTATCATTTTACAAGATGTTTTAGAATAAATGCCTGCAGACTTTCTTGTGTTGGTGGTTGACCATGTTTAAGACAGCCAAGCAGGAGCCAGAAATCTCTTATTTTGCAGTTGTTCATCATGAACGCTCAGAAAAAGTTCCATCCTCTTAAGGAATTTTACCCCCTAAAGTTTTAATTCATATTCTCAAAAAAAGGACATTGAATGGACATCAAATTCTTCCTGTATTTCCTCCACCAATATTTTTTTCCTAAGCCCTAAATGTGAAAAACATTTAAAAGGGAGAGTCTGTTTTAAATAATTAACTGATCCCTATTCATACCATGAGTATTAATGAAATTCTGTGTCTCTTTCAAACTAGCAGTACCTGAATAGATTTAAATAGATTAGAAAGAAGAATTGCTGAATTTAAAAGTGAACTGCTTATTAAATCAAAGTAGTCTACGAGTTGTTTTAGCAGGCAGTCAGTGTGGAAACCATTTACCAGTTGCTAGGATGTCTCATTTCTAGTGTCGACCTTCAGCTGTATCAAATCACTGCCTGCTGTGAAAGAGAGGAGAGGAGCAGCCAGCCTCCCTGTGGGCTCTGCCTGATTCCTGGGGCTTGCTGAGCACAGGCACAACGCTCTGGCACTTTACAGCAGTGCCAGGGATGCCTGGGATCACAGGAAAATGTACTGCCTTTGGAAACTGCACTCCCAGCCAGCCCACTCAACTGATGAGTGGAAATGATTGGACATTTTACCTCTGTGTTTGTTTACTTCAGCAACTTTTTTCTGTCTTCCAGTGTTTTTCTGTGTCTGTGGAGAAGATTTTTGTAAATAAATAAATGTGTATAAATTAACACTACACTGATTTCATGGTATATATCAGAGAGCATCTTCTACATGAAAACACATGAACAAAGAGCTGCTATTTTTTTAAGATAATGAGAAAAAGGCAGTGTTTTTTTAATATAATAACCTATTGTCTGAATATAGAAATAAAGAAATACGACCACAGAATCATGTATTTTTTAATGTTGTATAACTGGTATTTTACACTGTTCGCATCCTAAAAATGAATATAGATTTTATTTCTTTTATTTCTTTTGGATTTGTTTTTAACAGATGAAGGATTGCTCATATGAATGGACACAGCAATTTTCATCATCATTCTCATTCCTTAATGTACCATGTTACTAGTTTTTTTAGACTTTTCAGTCTTTCAGTCTTTTCAGTCTTGCACACTAACAAATTAAAATACGCACTTTGATCTGAAGTGTTTTATATGTGTTATTAAAATTAAACTATCTTATTCATATCAAGATAGCTTTAAAAGACACTAAGAGACATCCACTATTAAATCTGTGCATGATCATGGTTTTAGTCCTGATATTTATGGTTTAAAATATGGATCATCATATTTATGGTTTAAAATTGATCTGGAAAAAAAATTTTAAACTCCTTTGGTTTCACCTTACTGCACAAGAGGTCAAAGTCTTATTATTGACAGATTGTTTTGAATTGTGCTTTTACAGGGAAAAATATTTGGATTTTAATTATAAGCCATTTAGAGTATTTCATCATTATATCCTAGAGTTTTCTCAAATGCTATCAACAATGTTCCTGCTTAGGAAGTTATGGGAGTTTCAACTTTGCCAATCTCATTTACATCATTCTTCTTTTAGTCAAAAATTTAAATATAGAAGATAATTTATTCACAGAAAGCCACAATATCCTTCCAGTGGTTTCATATTAAATTAATGAAAAGGTGTATGTTACTGAATGTGTTTTGTACTCACATTTTATACCCACAACTAATACTCTGTGTTAGCTCAGGAAGGTGAGGGAGAATAAAAAAGAAAAATAATGCATCTACTGGTTAAAATGTGCCTGTTCCCATACAGTGTAAGCAATGAATTAAAGAATACAGAAAATATTTGTCATTGCTAATATATAGGAGCCGAGGAACATGTGTTTGGAGGAGAGCTTTAGCCATGGATTGCATATGTGAATAATTGGGAGTAGAGATTTTGGTGACATATACGATTTATTCAATTGTAATCCCATTATAGGAAACAGTTTCTGAAGTCCAAATAAGAGATTTTAATTTTGAAGAACTTATGGGATGTTAATATGTAATGAAAGCTCCCTCTGAAACATTTGCCATGGAGTAGTGTGCTCTTCAAATTCCAGTCAATTGTTCTCAGAGTCAAAACTGTCTGTCATGAGAACAAAATGTACCATTACGCTGTTCTGTCTGCTGAAAGATCAACCTATCTTCTTTTGTCACTAAAGAGGTACATTTTTTCAGGAAATTTCAAACAGGAATGATCAAAAAAGCAAGGAAGAACTCATACAAAAATATTTAACAGATTTAAAGAGGGATGGATATTCAACCTGTATAATGGGCATTGGGTTTTAAAGGCTAGTGACTTCTTATTTCATAAATAAATGGGCTTTATTACCTTTCATTAGTAGGACATTTCATAATACGGTATCTTCTGAATGTGTAAAAATACAGCACAATTTTGAAATATAGATAACAATCTGAAATGTGTACCTAATTAAAAAAAAAAAAAGTAAAAATGTCCATAATGGATCAGTTGCTTGTGTTTGCCCTGGGTACAGATGGCACACTATATTGTCTCCAGCACTGACAATAGCTGATGTTTGGAGGAAATCTAAAATAAATGATCCAAATATAAAGTAATCCTTCACTTAGTACCTTGTAGCTTCTGATGATCAACATTTTGCAATTTTTTAAATCTCATTTTGCAGTCAAGTCATTGTGCTTAATATATTATGGAGGTCTCTTTCCTGAATTTGTTTTAATTGTTTGTTAAACCTTTCATATATTAAATCCTCATAACTACATGCAGCCATGAGTTCCAAAATTTAATTATATATGAAAAGTATTATATTTTGTTTGTACCAAGCTTCTGAAGCAGTAATTTTTGTGATATGTCCCAGTCCTTGTCCTGTAAGGAATATGGAATACCTTATTTGATTCGTCCAGAAATGCTCTGGAAAGGGGAATGCATAGAAAGGCGATTAAGTTTGCTGATGATATTGACAATTTAGAGTTGCAAAAAAGAGAATCACAAGTGATGAACTGAAGAAGAATCTTGTGAGGTGGGGCAATAAATTGGGAATTGAAAGTTTGCATGAAGTAATGTAAAATGCAGTAGAGAGATAAAAATAGTCCTAGTTTCACATTTAAAATGATGGGATCTGAAATGACCCTTACTGCAGAGGAGCCAGCTCTTCAAGCTATGATGGATGGTTCAGCTAAAATGTCAGTGATCATCAGCAGTCAAGAAATCAAGCTAAAAGTTAAAATTATTGGGAAAAGAATAAACCTTAAAATAAAATAGTATTAATATGCACATATTTAAATACTTGAAGCACCTGCAATTTTACCATTATATATACTTCTGATCCCTCATCTTACAGACAATATGGTAGAATTTAAAAGGGCTCAGAGAATGGTGCCAAGGATTATCAAAAGTGTGGAATTTTTCTTGTAGTGGCATCAACCAAATAAGGCTGTACTTCAACCTGTAAATAGATTCCTCATCATGATGTGATGGAGGTCTAAGAAACATGAATAGCATGTCAGGGTTTTATAGGGATTGGGTGTTCACTGTGTATTTCTAATGCAAGACAGCAAGGTGGTAAAGCAGAGCACTAGTTCTACATGAATAGAAAAGGAACTTCTAGTAAAATTGTTGGGTGGAAGCTGGAAGTGCAGTTCTTTGATCCTAAATCTTGTGGGTGCTAAAAGTTTATGTGGAATTAAAGGGTGATTGGAAAGAAATCATAGAATCATAGAATGGTTTGGATAAGAAGGGACTAAAGATCATCTAGATCCACCCAACCTGCCATAGACAGGGACACCTTCCACTAGACCAGGTTGCTCAAAGCCCCATCCAACCTGGACCTTCAACACTTTCAGGAACGGGGCATCCACAATTTGTGTGGACAGCCTGCTCCTGTGCCTCACCATCCTCACAGAAAAATTTTCTTCCTAATATCAAACTTAAACCTACCTTCTTCTAGCTTAAAGCCATTGCCCCTTGTCCTATCACTACACGCCCTTGTGAACAGTCCCTCTCCAGCTCTCTTCTAGGCTCCCTTCAGGTACTGAAATGCCACAATATGGTCAGCCAATGGCTTTCTTTCCTCCAGGCTGAATAATCACAACTCTCTGTCTCTATACCTCTCTATTCAATATAAAAAAGAAATACATGGAAATCCTGATGATGTAAGCAGTAACCAAACTAGAAGTGGTTGCAGGTTGAGGCATCCTAGAAGATATACATACTGACCCCAGTCTTACCCTCTCTACATGGGCCTGAGTTTTTTGTTGCTGTCAGGATGCTGGGCTGGACTGACCTGACTATTGACCAATATGGCCTCTCTTCATCTCTAGGAATACTCCTTTTCTTGTTCTTTATTGTATACTATCAAAGATTTTATGGACCCATATCTTCTTCACTATTAATGATATCTCTAGTTAAAATATATACATTCACTTAAAGCATATATTCTTTTTTCCATAGGAAACTTCTTTTACACGAATCATCACTGTTGCTTTTTCTACATTTTCTAATTCTAATCATTTGGGTTTTTTTAAAGGTGGGATGACTGGAGTGCAACTCACTGTTAAAGATTTGAACATACTGTGGATTTTAGAAATATAATTTTCCCAATAACTTCTTACTTTTTTTTGACTGCTTGTGAATGTTGAACTACTGTTTTCAGAAATTTTCTGTAGAATGCTCCATATTTTTTTTGGACTAGTAAGTAGCTAATAAATATATACTAAATTTACCTGTAAAGACAGGGTTATATTTCTTTTATATATTAACTCTCATTTATCAATAATGAAATTGATCTATTTTATTATTTTGCTGTTGTTTAGTGTTGGAAGATGATTCTGGGATTCTTTCCAACCAGCTATATCTTTCAGTACCTCCAATACCTGTGATCTTTCTTACATAGTAAGTAATTTATGAGTATGTCAAACAGCATAGTTCTCAGCACAGGTTTTTCAGAAATAAAAAGAGAACAAATAAAGGCTTTGTCAGGCTCATCAGTTTGTTTTCATATGAAGTTTGATGCTCAAAGGTAAACTAAATACGCACTCCTCAAAAGTGCACTTCACTTTTTCATACTCCCCTTCAAAAGGCACTTTTATCTTGCACACTTAATTTTCATCGGTTCTTGCCAACAAAGCAGGTATTATAATCTGGATAATTTTAAGAAGCTGGATGGGAAGTGGCAGAACAAGACTTCAGAATTCCCCTGATAAGAGAACTGGAAGAGTTTATTATTTTCCTGTTTCTGATACAGCCCCAAACTATCACGAAATTATGCATAATACACTTTTGCCAAATACCTTTGTGTGAAAGTTCAGGGACCCAAGTAATTAACCTGTAATGTTTTTGTTGCCTTAAGGCAGTAGAGTATCTATGCTAGTTGTCCATTTTTTATACAGGAGCTGAGGTGCAATGGATGTAGGGAAAGTACCTTGTGAAACTCCTCCACTGTCCCATGAATATTTTGCACTGTGATTATATGCCTTGGAGGAGCATTTTGTGGGTGCACAAACTTAGCTTTTACACTGCAGACCCCCCAACATAAACTGTACTTCCCAAGAGTTTCTGCATTACTTTATTGCCTTTTGAATGGCTCCACTTGTCTGAGAAGCTGCTTGAGCAGCTAAGCCCTGCAACTTCTACAATATACCTGGCTAGTAAAGCCAGAAGTGGCACCATGTTTGCAAGCAGGCTTATTTCCAAGGGGATAAAGAACTACTGAAAAGCAGATATGGCTAATAGTAAGCTTTACTATTTGTCTTTGAAACATCTCTTATTAGCTGTAAAGAGTATTCAAGAGCAAAATAAGAAGTCCAGATATTTTACATCTTCATGATGCGTTTAAAGAAAAAGAGTTGCTTAAAAACTTTTGATCAGAACTATTTAATTCTAAGACTAAGAAAAGAGCTACGTGTATTATGTATTACAGATGGTTTAGTTAATCCTTATGTGATCATCATAGAGGAAAAGAAGAGAACAACAGTAGAAAAGGAAATATGGATGACTTAAAATTTAGCACTGTAACCAGCTTTTAGTAGCAAGCTAAAAGCAGAGCTAAGCACAGAGCTGGAGCTGGAAGAACAGAGCTGGCTGTGAAATAAACCTTGTGGGTCAAGAGCTGAAAGAGTTGAAATCACTGCAGGGCTGGGACCGGGACTGCACAGAGGCATTGGGGAATCTCTAACCCCAGAGATATTCAGATCTTGACTAGAAAAGCCCCAAGCAGCCTGATGATGAAGGATTGAAGTTATATGCAACTTGAAAGCTGGCTATGCTCTGAGCAGAGTGGTCCACATGATCTCCAGAGACCCCTTCCAAAAGAAATTTTCTGTGAACAACTCTATGCAGTATCTAAAGCAAAAGTAAAATAGGATTAGGGATCATATAGACTGAGTTAATTGTCCTGCTAGTATGAAAGAAAGAACACCACATCTGAATGCCTCTAGATGTGTGTGACCTGAATTCAGCAGCACTGCAGACTTTCAACAAACAGGTTTTGAACTGTCTGATAGGCAGCACTATTTTCACTGCCCTTTATGAAGAAGATGGATAGTAACAAATAAAATTTGATGCAGAACACTTGTATCTCTATGTTTAGTGCTCTGTATACAAAGGGCCTCTTTTTTTACTGCTTCTGTTTTGAAATTAAACTACAAACAAGCTGTTTCAGCTGGAAAATGAAAACATCTTTGAGACGTACAGGGACTCATATAACAGAGAATGATATGGTGACAGCAATGGAGCAGTATGATCAAGCAGCCTATCAGGTGAAAGATAATGTGTCCAAAATATCAAGTCCAATAAACAGCAGTTTTTATTCAACTTGACAGCTGTCAAATGAGTAGGACGAGGCAGCCAAGCAGCAACTTCATTGCAGTGGACAAAATGAAGGGGTCATGGAGGGGTATGATTCACCCTCCAGTTCAGTAGAACTGGTTCAAGTTCCTAAACACCTTTTAAGCGTGTTCATTTCATATCCCTCAAGATGTACAAGAACTCCCTTTGAAAGCAATGCTAGAGCCTGTTCTCACTGGAAATCAGAGCTGGTCATTGTGCTAGTCAGGCAACAGTGAAGACCAGTGCAGGGAGAAGATGGTGTGGGCTCTTTTCCCAAAAGTTAAAAGAGGGGGCTTTGTTCTGTACCTCCCTGTTACTCTCGGCTTTAGACTCCGTGCCTTCTGAATCTCTTCACACCCTTTGCTCCATAATCCAGTTATATGTATAGCAAAGTGCTGTACTTGGGTTGTGCCAAGCTTCTGGAACAGTGCTTTTACACAATATATCCTAGTTCTAGTCCTGAAAGGAATTCAACACAGCCACAAATTATTTGGAAAGGGGAATGCATTTCAAGGTAACAAAGTTTCCTAATGATATGAACTCAGAGGAGTAAAAATGAGAACTACATGTGAAGAATTGTAGAAAGACCTTGTGAGATGGGACAATAAACTGGGAGTTGAAAATTAATTGAAATAATGTAAAATGCTGCATAGGGGGAAATCTATCTTCACCTTTAAGCTCATAGTTTACATAATTTTAAGACTCTTTTTCTTGACAGCTTTTTTTTTCTTTCAATTTAGCTTTGTATGGAACTACAAGAAAAAAAAAGGAACAGATTCCTTCTTTTATGAAAGCTACTTTTGTGTTGGTCATAAAAGGGTTTATAGAGACAGAAAAAATTAAAATGGGAGGAAATATTAAAATAATAGCATCTCAAGAAATGTTACTGATCTGTTAGTAAACTTGTATTAGGTAACTTTTCAGAGAGTCTGTGATTTTCAGCACAGTTTTATTCCAGACCCAGCTTGGCAGGACTAACATATCACTGAATCACTGCAGGAGTGTTTCTTGCATATACATGGAAGCTGATCATACCACCAAGTATCGTCCACATTATGTTTTTTCTTTCTTAATAAATATGGGTACTCTGTTGGGACTATGGAATTAATACCTGCAATGCATAGAGAAAAAAAATTAGCTTCCTTATGATTTAATGTACCTTGGGTAAAGGTGAGAGTCTACCTCTATTATAGAAAATAAAAGGTTTATTACCAATAAAGAAGTGTGTCAGTATTAGTTATTGGGGACAATATGAAATACTCTTGAACGAAAGTAAGGACTAAAGTTTTTGTTTAAGCTATTTCAGAATTACATGGATACATAGGAATCATGTGCATTAAGGCTGCAGATAGAGCAGTTGTGATAGAAAAGGTTGAAAGTATTTTCACATCCCAATTTTTAATGAATATTTTAAATAATTACTTAATAATAATGGTGGTTGTGTGAAGTGTCAGTAAGATGACTAAAAAGGTAATTTATAAAATGCAGCTTCATACAGTTGATGACCAATATCCTGTTCATAAAACTAGTATCAAATTGAACCTTTTCCTAGTCAAACAGGAAAATCCCTTTGGAATATTAATTATGACCTTTGGTGAATCAATGTTACAAGGTGAGCTACTTCCAGAGTGGAAACATTAGCATTACAGTGCATGATACAAACATGATGGATTACAGCAGTCCTTCAGCCTTGAAATTTCAGGTTCTGAAAAGGCAGTTTACTCACAATGAATTCTAAGCACAAGGCTGCAGCCATTAAGCCAGCGTAGCTAAATTGAGACAAAGGACTTGAGCCAAATTGCACTGTTTCACTTGACAAATCAAGATTGTCAGAATTTAGTGTCTTACAGATCACATTGAATAGCATAATTGGTTTTTGTGCTGTCTTTGTGGATATTTAACTTAATTTAAAAAAAATTATTCCTGACCTTTCTTTTAAATATTTTGCAATGCTTTTCTTTGCTAGTTTTCAATAAAAAGAAGGGAAAAAAAAGATAATGAGAGCTGCAAAACCTTTTGTAAGAGTTTTAAATAATGGTTTGGAGGGAAGGAATTGGCTGCTGCATCGGTACCCAAAACTTCTTTGATGACTTTGTCAAGAGACTGCTCTACAATCCACTTCATCAGCTTGCAAGCACAGTATGAGAGTTGAAAGAAAGTAACAATTGGAAATAGCAAAATTCTACAATGAAAGCATGGTGTTTGCATCCTATTAAAATACTATTGAACCAAGTAGTGGGGAAAGCAATTATGGGTTTTTTTCTACTCCATTACAAAAAATATGCTATATCCAATTTGTACTAGAAGTAAACAAGCGTTACAAATAAATCTTCTTCATGAGTTGCAAATTGGAAAGTGCAGAGCATGCACAATATGCTCCACTGTAAGTCTGTCAGTTTATGCTGGATATCTAAGTTATATGCAGCAAAGTAAGCCATGGATGTGGAACAGCTGGATAGAGTTTCATAAACAATTTTTATTTATAGCTGAGTAGATGTAAGAAAAAGCAGTTTTCTTTATTTTTCATGGAATTCTGGTTGATTTAACTGGCCAAACATCTGAATAATTTTTAACTGGCTAGTATTTACTTACAACTCACCAAACACACTAAGGGACTGTAGGCAGGTGGGAGTGGAGGGTAATATTCTGTTCAGAATATGTTAGATAGAGTGGTGAAACCTCCAGCATTTCTGTTCAGAGAAATACAATACTTTGCTTCAGGAAAGTAGATGCTATTCCAACACACAGGAGTAGAAAACATAAGCCGCATGGTGAATCTCTCCTACACACCTTAAAGTCCTGCTTGTGGTTTGCATGATGGCCTTCATTCCATATGGTATTGTAAGTATTTTAAGATTCGTATGTAATCTTGATTTCATAGGATCTATATCTTGTTAACTAAGGATTGATTAATTAATTATATTTTTGAGTATTAGAAGCAGCTATTCGACAAGCTTTGCTTATAAAAGCAGAACTGTTATAGAGAAAGCTATTTTAAGTCTCAGTTCTATACAATTCCTGTGTTTAACATTCACTACCAGGAACAATGGATCTGTTGGGCTTCAGTGGATTTGTTCACTGTAGTATGGATGATAAACCTTAAAAAAACCATATATTTACAGCAACAGGCCCTCTGAATATTTCTGTTTTTATTGCCCATCTGTAATGGTATTACAGTGACCTGCTAGTTTAGAGCCAATTTTGGAAAATAACCCTTTGGGCATTCCAGTGTTTGGAGAGGATATGTCTGTTTCAGAAGCCTGGAACTATATGGATACTGATTATTTTAGGAATAAAGTCCTTGGTGGATCAGTGCTTTATACGGTGAAAACAAAGATCAGGGATGCAATGTGTACTCTGGAAAGGAACGCGGGCATAACCTTTTGCTCACGTAGGACCTCATACTTCTGGAATCAGGGAATTTGGCAAAACCCATCCCGCTTGCGGAGATAATCGGCGTCGGGATGCTCCGCTCTGCTGCGTGGCACGCCGTGCTTAGGCAACAAATAAAGGATTTTCCACCCCGGCCGCAGCCTCTCTGCCCCGGGCGCCTCGACCCGCAGCCTCGGGCGCATGAATCCCAACCGGGCGCTTGGTGCCCGGGGAGAGGAGAAGCCGCCGGCCTCGTCCCCGGGCGCCGGGACACCGGGGCAGGGCCCCCTCACGGCGGGCGGGATTTTCCCGCCTCGGAGGCTGTTCCCGCCCCGGGGCGGTGGCAGCGGCCGGAGCCCCCTGAGGGTGGCGGGAGGATCTGGCCCGCGGCTCCCGGTTTCCAGCTGGGCAGTCCCTTGCCCCGAGCTCTGAGGGCAGCGGAACGCTGGGCACTCCGAGCCCCGGGAGGAGACAACGCCCGGAGAGGGCGGAGGGGGCGGGGGGAGGCAGCTTGGCTGCGGGGGAACCCCTCGCCCCTGAGGGATGCTCGGCCGGCGAGTGCCGCAGGGCAGGACCGGGGCTCTCGAATAAACTGCGGAAGGCTGAAAGAAAAAGCTTACGAGAGGTTATACAAACCGAGAGGGAGAGACGGCTGCCTTCACACGTAATTCCCAGAGCAGGGAAGAGAGTGGGTGTCTGCCAAGAGGGGAATCACCTCGGCGACAGGACAGGGGAGTCCTGTCACCTGCAGCGAGGGGGAACCCCTCAGGGAGGGTCAGAGCAGCCTTAAGGGCGGCGGGAAAGCCCCGAACGTGAGGATTCTTTACAGGTATATCCCTCAGTCACTGTGTTCCTTGCCAAAATAGATTTTCCTATGCCATTAAAAAAGTAAATTTGTCAAGTTAGGAACAGTACGTGATTACTGAATCACGTACTGTTAAGAAAACTAGTTGTCTAATTATGTAGTTAATGAAAGGTTTTGAACATGTTCCCGTCGTCTCTCAGGTGTCAGCTCTGCGCTCTGACTGGGTTGCTCAGAGATATTGACGAGGCAGGCTGATGCAAGTGTGATAAATCCTCTCAATCACTATACAGAATTTAATTCAAATTATGTTCTTCACAGGAGGCAGATCACTTTTTAAATTAAGTTGATGAGTACATTTACCTTGAAGAAACATGCACTAAACATAACCAGCACCAGGACATTTTACAACCCAGATTTATAACTGCAACAGCACTGCCTCTTTCCATATGAGGATAGAACCTGATACAGAGTTTGGCATACCCGAGAAACTTTTGATAAACTTTCCTACAGTTGCACTTTACAACTTGGCACACAGTGAACACAAGAGTGGAAATTCCTTTTAACAATTAAAATTTTAAGAGTTTGAAAGGATCCACTCTCAGATTTAGAGGATTTCATCAGTTATTGCTTTCTTGATATTTGTTCTCAGTATTCAGTTTGTTTTTTTGGGTTTTTTTGGCAAAAATACTGTGTAACAAATACACTAGAAAATGCAATTAATCTCCTTAACTTGTCAACATATCAAAATATCCATTTTATTTTTGCAAAAATCTGTAACTTTAGTAAAAACTTTTTTTCTTAAGTTCTTGACCTTGGCTTTAAATGTTTTTCAATAATCCTGCCTTTATCTCACATCTGTAATGTATTTATAAATATAGCACATATAAATGTGTCAATAGATTCTATAGATGATAGAATTACTGATTTTTTTTTTCTTACAGAGTTTGGAAATCATTAAGATACAATTTGTGTCTAAAACTTTAATATTTTTAGCTTTCAGGACTGTCTCTGCAAATATAGTACTTATTTTTGTGAGCATGAAAAGTGCATATTCCAAAAGATTTTTATCTGCATCACCAGATGAAACTGAATGTTACCTTTATGCAAAGAGAAATAAAGTAGAAAGTGATCCAAAAATCAGAGAGAAAGTGGAGCAGCAAAAGCTAGAACAAAGCATACACTCTGGGAGCAAGGACCAAACATCACCACGTGAACTCCTCTGTTTGTCAGAAAGACAAAACAACTGGGCATTAGAAGAACAGAGTTGTGATACAGCAAGAAAAACTTGTATGATGGAGTTTTTCTGTTCTGAAACTTGTAGTAATGAAGGATTAGCATGTAGAGTATCAGAAAATGAAGCATTCACCAAAAAACGGAGTCCTGCAAATGAAGACCAAAGTCCTACAGAAGACGACATGTCCCCGAATGTAGGTGGACAGCCCCTGGCAACAGAGCTGCTCAATGTGTCGAGCACTGCTGACACATGTCAAAATCTACTGGTACAAAACCCATCCCAAGTGCAGCAGAACAACAGTATAGAACAAAATAATAAAAGAAACGAGGATAATGAGCTCAAACAAAATTCTTCAGTTACATCATTAAACAGACACATGTTGCAGGCGGAATTGTTAAGTCAAAAGTCTGCCTCCAATAAAAAGTGGCAGCGCTACCAGCTTTTTCAAATTCCATTTTTGAGTGGAACAAGTTCTGTGTTTTCATGCGTAGAAAATAAAAAAAGTAAATTTCTGAAAAATATATGTTTTGCAGAAGATGAAAATTATCTTAGCACTAAGGAAACTACTGCAGAAAAAGACAATAAAGAGAAAAATAATTCAATGTCTATAATTCAAACATTAAAACCTCTTAAGAGTATACAACCATTGGAAATCCCTAATTTTCAATTTCCTAGGATTTCAAATAAAATAAATATTAAACAATCATCAGCTAACTTTAGGGAAACAGACTGGAAGAATTTTGAAGGTGAACCGTCTTTAATGCAATCTAAACAGATACATGGTGTGCAAAAAATATCTGAGATAGGGAAACAAAGAATGCAAAATGATAAAAGCAGTGTAAGAGCTCCAATTGTTGGTTCTGAATTTAAAGGAAAAAATTCCCCCTCAGTTAACAAACAGGAACACAGCACTTTGGCAGAAGGAGAAGTATCTGGAACTTATTTCAGATGCAACAGCACTGACACTGAATGTAATAATATATTTGCTGAAAATGACTTCAAAGATAAAATAATGGAGAATTCAGAGAGTGATGATGACCAGAAGTCAAAGATTCGCATTTACATTAGTGCTAAAAATGTTCAGAATGAGAAATATGTCAACTCTAATGATCTTTTGCAAAGAAGGGGGAGGAAGAGCACTAATGAGAGTATGGGAATGTTTCATATGCAGATGAGTATTCCAGTAACAACAGAAGCATTAGAGAAAAATAAGTTAAACGTACACTGTGGTGTGCATAATTCCAACAGGGATATTTGTTTGTATGAAGCAGAATCAAAACTCTCCACAAAGAAAATACTTGATTTCCAAAGTTATGTAACAAAAAATATTACATTTAAAAGTAATTGTCCTTGCTTTATTGTGCAGGATTTTCCACATAAGAGAGCAAGTTGCAACCTATTTATGGGGAAGGAAATGCTCAAATTAAAGTTTTCATTTCAAAGCATGTTGTGTGGATGGGTCAGGGTGTGGACTGAGTCTTTCCATGAAGACATGCCCACGTGTCAGGATGACAGTGTTACACCTTGGTCTCATTGCCGTGGCACATTAAAAGAGCAGTGTGATGCTCAAGAGTTGGTAAAGAGCACTATAAATAGGAACCACAATGATAAAATATTCATGTGTTTGCTGGCTGTTGTTTCAAAGCATCTGAAGGTGGAGGTACTAAAGAAAATGCTTGCTTCCTTTTTCAGTAGCACAAATACTTTATTGACAACTGAGGGGAAGTCTGTGCAAGAAGAGAAACAGTCTTTGTGTGGCAGAAAGCAAAATCAGTTAAACTCATGCACAGATGATTCTTTGAGGCAAAGCACAGGATTTCTTAAAGAAAATGAAACTTACCCAGGATTTGTAAGTTCTAAATTTCTGGAAAGCATTGATTTTCAGTTGCATAATGCATATCAGAGAAGATGCTTTTATAGAACTTTAGGTGAAGAAGAGTACACTTTCCTTCAAAGAAGAGCTCCCTTTCGTAACCAAAAAAGCAGATTATGTAAGGGAAGACATGTCAGGAAACACCACCTCTTATCCAGAGTGAGTGAAGGGTTTAGCACTGATTTGAGGTCAGTCAGTCACAAAAACAGTATGAAAAAGCAAATTTTACCTGCTAAATACGTTATCTTGCTGCAAGGCTCTTCTGATAGTTCTTCACTACACAAGATCTATTGCTGCAATATCACAAAAGTACAGTATCTGATAGGAGCCAATCTTGGATACCAGAGTTACTTTCCTGCTGCTTCACAAACAAAATTTGAAAAGGTACATAAGAAAAGTACAAATCAGGAAATATCAGTAAGTACTCTGAAGCAGGAGAAGAACAAACCAAGCATAAGGCTTAACAGTTCTTTTCATGTAGAATTATTTAAAGCTATCCCTTTTGTTTTATATGAAAATAAGAAACACAAAACAACTGGATATAGAAATGGCATAACTTTTACAAATGAATTCACTAATGAAATAACATCTATTATGAAAAAATATTTGGGTAACTCTAGTTATAGAAATGCTGATGAAAAAGATTGTGTTAATCCAAAAGAGTTGCAAATGAATTGTGATGATTGTCTTTATAAAAAATCTCTTTCTATTTTTGACACATATGAAAAAATTCCCCTAGCCACTGATTCTGAAGACTTTGACCAGATCCCACTTGTAAAGCAAGACAATTCTATCCAAAAAAAGTTGTGTGAAGAAAGTGCAGTCACTGGTTCAAAAGAAATTCAATGTTTGCCTGTTAAATCAAATGATGTTTTAATTCTATCTGAACAGCCAAAAGAAACCACAGAAGAATATAATTCTCTCCTGTTGCTAGAAAGACAAATAAACAAACATGAGAATTGCAAAGACTTAGAGAGTTGTAGCCCAAATCTAGCAAATAAAAAAGTAGACAACAAAAATACTTATTTATTTCCTGAAAATTTATTTCCTAGTTCCTCAAATATTTATCAGCCTGTCACTTTGCCACAGGATAGCAGCTCTTTTGTCAACAGAGAAATAAGTGAAGGTGGGCACTGCAGGAATTCCTCAAGTGCAGACGAACAAAAGGCAAGTGAAACAATTCCTGCCATGGTACAGTATCTATCCCCGGGCAGTCCTGCCAGGACAGATACATACTTGCAATCACAGGCTAAAGAAACTGCACAGTTTTCTTTACAAGGCCAGGAACACACGATTAAGACAGGCAGTTCAGAGCCAGCAACTTTGAAACAACATCTTGAATATGTAAAAGAACAGGAAGAGAGAAATTATGAACAAATGCATATAACTGATGAAAGTCAATGTGAGACTGTAATGAATTACTTGATTATGTCATATTCAGAGGATAAACCTAAAACATTCATTGCTGCAGAAGAGGAATTAAAAATGCCTTTATCCATAATGAACAATGGACATCTTGAAGATGTAAAAGATAAGTATTTACCCTTAGAAAATAAATTCACATATGAATTTGAACTGAAGAGAAAATTTGATTTAGTGCTAGAAGAGCTACGTATGTTTCATGAAATTAGCAAAGAAAATGTAAACAATTTATCTAGTTTGGAAACAAACTTGCCTAACACTTACAGCCAATTAAATAATGCTGAGGGAATAGATGAAAACACAGCAAGGGATTCTCAAAGGAAAATACGTATTTCTTCTCCAATCTGTGGTACCACAAAAGACAGACACATAACTGATACTAATGAAAGTTCATTTCATGAAAAGATATTAGTTGAAAATGAAGACCAGAAAGTATCTGAGGAATATTCTACTTCAAAAATGTCAAGCAAAGAATTGCTGCACTCTCCTGCAGAAGGTAAGCACATGGAATTACCGTCTTATGTAATTAAGAAAATTTAAATTTTAGGCAAATATTTGATTTGCTTTAAAGGTATATTTCTCAAATAATTTCATCTTTTCATGGAATTCAGAGTTTGGTGGGCAAATGTGCTTGCCTATGATTAGCCAAAACCAAAAAATCCCATGCTACTGCAGCTACCTGCAGACTGTGCTGTAGCAGGTGTAGCTCAGAATTCAGCTGGTCGGCTCCAGGCTTGCTCAAACCTGTGTCAATGCACATTCTGCTTCCTTTTATTCATTTTGTCTGATTTCATCACAATGAGCCCTAATTCCCTTAAAGGGTCAAAAGCACATTGAAATGCACATTCAAAAAGAGAAAAAGTCTCAACTAAAACATGATACAATGTTTACAAAGGAGACAATTGTTTCATTTCACTGGTGTCATGGACTCAATCATGGAATATTTGGGTTGGAAGAGATATTTATAGGTCATCAAACTCAACCCCCTGCAATGAACAGGGTCACCTGCAAGTAGATCAGATAGCTC
Source organism: Passer domesticus (assembly GCF_036417665.1). Lineage (NCBI taxonomy): Eukaryota > Metazoa > Chordata > Aves > Passeriformes > Passeridae > Passer > Passer domesticus. The sequence continues at coordinate 11,785,983 of NC_087476.1, forward strand.
AGAGCCCTGTCCAACCTGTTCTTGAATATAACTATATAACTCATACAACTTATATAAATATAGTTATGTTTCTTCAAAATTTAGATGCTGCTGGTCTAAACACTTTCAAATTTTTTTTTTCCTAGAGAAGCTCAATCCCCATTACAAACAGGATATGGGGAAATCTGATTCATAAGATTTCTTAGAGTCATAAGACTCCAAGACTGCTTACCCCTTTTGCTAGATAATCAAGAGGTATTTAATGAGTAGAGGAAGGACACCGGGAAGAAAACCCAGTAAATGCTCTACCTTCTTGTATAAATAACTCAAAAGTGATAGGTAAATTATTTTTAAAAAACCTCTTCAAACAGTGTATTTCTCAGATTTTGGACCTGAAATTCAGTTTGAAGAAGTGATGAGTTCTCCCAGCTGCACACAAAATTGGTGTGGTTTATACTTTGGTAATATAGTATAAGTTTGGTCACATTTGGTAAATTACTTGATGAAAATGCAGCTATCTCAAAATTGTCATCAGAGCTAAATTTCTCAGTGATTTGGCTCTAAATGTATAAAGTGAACATTTCAGAGAGGTTATGAAAGTATTATCTGGAAAGAAATTGTTAAAGTGTTACAGAAAAATCCCAGAAGAAATTTTGTTCAGTAGAGCTTTAACAATATAATGTGCTGCAAGTTACACCTGAATGCCTTGCAGAGCATGAAAACCTGACAGATACTGGGGAAATGGCTCAGCAAGTGATCACTTTTCTGCCTAAGCCTGGAATAAGAAAATCCAAGTGGAGCAACTGATATGTCACCAGAGGATTAAAAACTGCATTATTGCATTTGTGCAAAGGAGAACTTCATGAGGTGTAGAAGCAACTTTTTGCAATCCTCTGAGGATGAGACTTTGTAGTTTTTAACATTACCTATAGTGTGCACATACATGTTTTAAACATCACATCAATAAGAACCACAAATTTATTACTAGATGAAACAAATGTAATTATTTGTTTCTAGTAATCAAATAAAAAACTTAAATGTATTTATTTTTTGTTTTAACGCTACTTAGGTGCAGCCTATAGAAATCCATACACGTGGGATCCAGCTTTTTTACCCGGCACACTTTTTAAGGAACAAAGCCATAATTTACAGAAAGAAGGAGGTAATTGTTACATTATTCTGCAATTTATACCACAAAGCCCAGTGCTAATAGATTTACTTCTCAGATATTTTTATTTGTTTTCTTCCTTTTTTATTTCTATCTCTGTAGAAATCACATTTAGTTAGAAATCACATTTAGTTTAATTGTAGGTTACTAGAAGTGTCCTGTCTTCAGCTTGGTTCACAGAGCAAGCCATGCTGATGAGTATTTTTGTTCTTTGGAGAGAAGAAAAGAATTTTAACAACATGGGGTTTCCTTTGTTGCTTATTTTGGAGCCATTTGGAACAAACATCTTTGGGCTTTCAATCATTGTGATAGAGTCAACATATACTACAGGGAGAACATGATTCCTTGTACTTTTTTTTAAGATCTGCAGTTTTGTACCCATTGTGGAAGGAAATTCAGAAGGATATTGTGAAATAGTCTTTTAGGATTTCAAAAAGCATGTTTTGGCAGTTTATCCAACATATGGAAACAGTAAAATAAGGCATTTGGTTTATTCTGAAATGAATTTCTAAAACTTTGTCAAGGAAAGGCTATAGATAAACTTCTGTTTTACTTAGTGAAATCATCTGCTGCTATTTTGACTTTTATTCCCCATTGCATCTCTTAAAACTGTTGCACAACTTTCTGGTTTGAGAATTCAGAAACTGTTCCCTTCACTCAGGACATTCTGGGAAGTACAGAGACTGAAAAACAGTTACAGATAACCTCTGGTGTTCTTTTCGCCTATATTTTATTGAAGTCATGTAATCTTGTGAAAATATTTCATATACCAAATGCAAAATGTTACAGAAAGTTCTGCTTTACTTCTTTGCTCTTTGTCATTACTCTCTAAGATTTTATATTAGTATTGCTATTTCTTAGGCAAATTCAGATTCCAGAATGCTGTATTGCACATAACACTCCAAGGGGGTTGATATTAACATCTTCTTGGAAGTCTTGTTCAGATGAGGTTGAAACTTGCTAAGTGAAATGTTGTTCCTCCCATGACTGAACCTGGATGTTTTTCCCTTTCTTCTTTCCCTGATGTTTTGGGCTGCAGGGTCAAGGGCAAAAGAAAACTAGATGTTTTCTGCATTGCTGTTATGTCTATTTCCTTTACATTGCTTCCTGGTGTTCTCTAAATTTCCATCTGAGCTTCTCCAGAAAGAAGAGACCTTTCATGTCAGGAAGAGACCTTAGCAATGAGTGTCTCCTTTTTTCCTCCATGATTGCTGAGGATTTGTGCAGGTGGTTAGGGCAGTGGCATATTTCTAGGGCATTTTATACCTTTTTTCCCAGTGTTTTGTCAGAATCAACAGGAACCTAGTATTCTAGTAGTAGGACGTACTAGTAGAAGAACCTGAAACAATTGAATGTTTGCCTTACCATCCTTCTCAGTTGATGGCAAATAGGAAACTGTTGAGTACTGTCTTTCCATGAGGAGGTACATTGGCAGAGACAGTTCTCTTCCATTTACACTGCAAGTTGCCTTGGAGGTTATTCTGAAACCAGGTTTTGTCAGGGGAAATACTACACTTACTGCACTGATAGGAGTTAATGTCAGCAGCTATGCTGACATGTGACTGTCTCCCTCTATTTTTCAGTAGAATTCTGAGCCATCACATCTTGTCACAGAATCTGTGACTGCTTTGGAAAGGAGATACCTAGGTGGGACAAGAAGATTTATATTCAAGTAGCTTTACAGTTTACTGTGACTAACAACCATGCTTTCCTGGCTACCTGTAAACCTACAACTCTTGACTGACTTTCAGTGCATGCCTTTCCTCTTCTAGCTGGCTCTTACAAGTGTTAGAAAAGACATAGCAGCACTGCTGTCTCATCATTGACTTAAAAATGGAACTTTGGGATTTTTTTTTTCTCATCCCTTCATTCAAAATTCTTGTAAAAGGGTTAGAGAAATTTTTCTCTCTCCTGTTACTGGGATACCAGGTGAATACCTAAGGCTTTTATACACACATGATTTTATGTTCTGGCTAACTGCTCAGTGCTTCATCATTTTATAGAATAATGCAAAATAGAACTGGAAAAGATCTTGAAAAATTTAACCCCTTCTTCTTCCAGAGGAGTCATTGTCAATCTCTAGTTAACAATGTCGTGGTCTTCTATTCTGCCCCAGTGAGTATTATTTCATACAAAACAGAACAACTTCTAAAGGATGACTGATTCTACACTGATCAGTGCTAGAGATCACTACATGGTGCATACCTTACCTAATAGATTGTGGAACAGAAAACAGACATCCTCCTACCCTGCTTGATGTAAAATGAGTGGCACAGGGCAAGACATCAGACTAATTGTGAGTATTAAAGTGCACCCACCTCAGCATGCGCTCTCTGTCCTGAAATGTTAACTTGTATCAAATTGTGTGTCTTTGCAGTCTGTTAGGAAGGTTATGTAATGTTGGGTTGAGGATTATCCTCATCAGAAGGAATTTGCATATGACCCAGACACAAGCACTTCCTTCTCAGCCCAAAAGAATCTGTTGTGTGCTCTGCAACAGAGTGGAGGTGGTATAGGATATACCAAAGGATTGCTTAATTAATATTGGTCTAATTTATCTATCTTATCAGGATGTAATTCTTATCTATATCATACAGAATTCTGGATCTGCTTTCATTTTTTATTATTTCTTTTAAATATAGGATACTTTTTGTCTCGTGACGTCATAAGAGTACAACCTCTTAAAACATGCAAGGGCCCCATCAGGATTGGGCTGTCAAGAAAGGCTCGGCCAAAGAAGCTTCATCCTTATCTGAAATGACTTCCTGGGTTCTTTTACCAGCCTTCACATCTGGGATCACTCTGCTTGAAAACTGTTGAAATGTTTTAATGTTAATTTTTTTAGATACTTTGATCTTTGTGGTTTAAGGGAGTTCTAGATATTAATATTTCAGTATTTGCTAGTGATTTATTTAGGAATACTCCTGTGAATACTAGATAGCAAAGGGATTTATAATGAATGTTTACTAGTAGAAGTTTTAATGGAAGGGTGAATTCCTTTTAAAGTTTATGTAATATTAATAAAATCTGTCATGTATTTTTCATCTATTAAAATATACAGTTGAAATTTTCTGTCACATCCACACATTCTTAGAATCTTTTGTGTGTTTATGCAGTTTTAAAAACTCCGTATTTTTAAAGAGATTTGTTATAAATGTTTAGAGTGATGTAGAAGAGAATTTCAGGAAGTTAAGTTTAGATTGCTGAAAGGAAGATTATGTTTAAGGCTTCAGTGGCAGTTTCCTCTGAGGTACTTCCAGTTCCATGTACTTGTCCCATTAGACAAAGAGTTGGAAAGGAATAAAGCTATAAATGCTACAGACAGATTGTCTCATTCTGAGGGTACTAATTCCATTGCATACATCATGGAGGCAAAATAACAGTGCATAAATTCTAGAGGTTATGTATCTTGAAAAATGAGAACACTTGGAATGCTCTGAAGCATGCAGATCTTGGTTAGGGACATCTTCTAATTGTTATTATACTGATATTTTTGTTATAAAGAATAGAGACAGTTTCAACTGAATAAAAGCACAGCAAGAAACAAACCTGAGTGAAGCCTGAAAAAATTTCCTGAAGTGTCAGAACAAGAGTAATCTAATAACAGGTATTCAGAAGAAAGCTTTAATTCCTCTGTGATTGCACAGAGTTTTTTAGACAGAGAATATTTCACCCTACAGTGGATAAGAGAGTATTCCAGTATAAAAAGTGTTACAGAACAGTGATGGAATGATGATAAATCCCTGTAAAAATAATAATATGTGGTTGCAGCTGACACAAGGAAACTGAGCAAGCTGATTTGATAGGGAATTTATCTGCAGATAAAATATTTTATAGAATCTCTAACACCAGTGCAAAGACTAAGTAACTTCAAAGTTTAATTTCTTTAACAGTGACATTCAGAATATATAATATGTAATAGTAGCATATCAGTATGTTTATGTTATAAAGATCTCAATAAGAAAAAAAAAATCAGTCCACATTATTAAGAGAAATCAATTAAAAAATAAAATCTAGAAAATTAGTTATAATTTGGTTCATAGTTCCTTTTATATGAAATAGTAAGAATCTCAGATGAAAATTTGTTTCTAGGAACAGCTGGTTCTAAAATAAGAGTTTCTAAACTGATCTGTTGACAGATTGTCCAAAAGGTACAGTAAATGGTGTGCACCTAGTTTCAATTTCAAATTCAATTTAAATTTTAATGTAATTTTAAACAACAAAAGTTGCTAACTTTCCCACTAAAAATTTGGTGATGCAAATGTAATAAGACTGTACATGCTAATTGAAAACATAGTTCTGGACAAGACATCAGTATAACTAATTTATGAAAAAGTTTGAAAGGGCTAAACCAATGGACGACTGGGACATGTTCAGAAGCAGGTCCTAGAAGGGCAGGGCCATTAGACAGCTCCCTTGGCTGTAAGGCAGCAGCTGGACAGGAATGGATGGATGGATGGATGGATGGATGGATGGATGGATGGATGGATGGATGGATGGATGGCTTTTGAACCTTCACCATCAGCAGCAGACATCTCTGTGTCAGAGAGGGTAACTTGGCATCAGAGAGTGACACTGTGGAGCAGCTTGAGGGCCTGTGGATGGCTGCAACATCTAAATGTCAGCTGAGGCTCAGTAGAGGAATTCTGGTTTCTCAGTGCTTTGCACAATTTAAATTTCTTTGTATCCCAGCAAGAAGAAGCTGATCACAAACATTTAGCTGAGTGTTGTTGTGTGCTGGCACAAAGCTGGTCTATAGGCATTGGAATGTCCCCCTGGAATTTTGTCCTCGCAGCTGGGCAAACAGTTTTCGATGCTGCCACATATGAACTGGCTTTAAGGCATGATGTCTTATCCATAGCTTTTTTAGGTCATATTTCTAAAGTCTGATGTTTAAAGTAGGAGGATTTCTTAACATTTTGGAGAGATACTTCAGTATTTACAACCCATTCTAGGAATTCTTTGGGAAAGCCTTTCTGTGTGTCATCTCCCACAGAGCTAAATCTTTATCCCATAGAGTCACTTTCCTACACCCTCTTGTGCCGTTGGCCTGTGATCATTAACAGCACAGGGAATACAATTAAAACATTGCATTTTTAATAATTGTGGGGCAGCTCTGATGGTCATGGCTTGGAAATAGGTATATAATTTCTGTCCTAGCACATCTGTGCTCCCACTGTTCAGAGCATGGCAATATCAGGTTTCAGCTGCCTCAAAAAGCCAATAACTACAGAACTTCACAGATCAGAGCAGGGACGGCGACCAGACCATGTGTGTCTACCAGCAGCTTCCATATCACAGACTGGTCCAAGTTTGTAATGTCCAGGGCTCAAGACCTTAAATACCTAGTATGGAGGCTTCATAGCTATGATTTCTAGTTAATAGTGTCCAACAGACCCAAGAAAATGGCCTTTGTCATTCTGAAATCAGTCACTTCAATACAAAATCATGTATGGAGATGATGTGACCCCACCAAAGCATACTTGTAATGAACATTCACATAGACAACTCTGAAACTGAAGGATAAACTGTTCCTTGAAAAACTTATGCAATTTTATTCTGCCTTAGAGTAAAATTTGGGATGCCTGGAAACTCAGATTAGTCTAAAAACTGCAGAAATTAATATCATGGGACAATACCATGAAATGACTTCGCCATTATTTATACAGCTAATCATCCTTCCACTGAAGACCACTTTTGCCTATTTTTAAATCAACCAACTCACCTGTCTTTAAAATATGTAGTTTATCTGATGCTTGTATAAGGAAATACTACAATGCTCTTGTCTGCAGAAGACAGAGGTACACAGGCTACTTTTTCAGGACAAGAGATAAAGTCTTAATTCATGGAATTTATACTCAGTAGCAAACTCCCTTGTGTTTAATGGTGCAGCTTGTGCAAGAATGTCCCCAGATATTCTGGAAAACAGTTTGGAAAATATCCAAACAAAAAAACCCCAGACAATAAGTCAAACAAAACAACAAAAATCGAACCATGCAGAGAAGTAGAATAGTCCAGCTGAGATATTATGTAAACTTTATGTCTGACTGCTCATTCAGCTGGAGAGAGCTGCTAACAACATGCCCTCATCTTAAATAACAGAGGAAGGGTTGGCACTGGGAATGCTGCCTGGCCTTCTGCCAGCTTCAGCTTCCCCAGCCACCATCAACTCAGGTACCGCGTTCTGCTGGGGAGCAGCACAAGAGCACTCAGCTGTGCAGAGCAGTGATGGAGGCTGGCGCCATTCCAGGGACTTGGGGAGTTGCACGGGAAAATGCCAAGCCAAGATCCCACCATATGTCTTTGCATATGATTGAAGCAATATGTAAGATATTGAATTTTTCCATCGCAGACACCATATCTGGTGATTTTTTTGAGTTCTCTAAGCTTGCTAATGCTGGTTGTAACAGAAATGCAGTTGTTAAGTGTCATTGTACTTTAATAATTATGCAGGAAAGCTTAAATATAATTTCTGAATCATTTTCTATCAGCTGCTAGAACAATAGATATAGCTTGGGCTTGTTTAACACAAAAGGATTCAATTATAGTCTACTGAAAACCTTGAATTCCATTATATCTACCAATACATGTGATTTTTGAATAAATAGTAATTGAATGCATTTTTTTCGTCTGCCTTTCGAATGACTGGATGCAAAGCTAAAACTGCTCTTCTCAGTGTATTTTGAAAAAATGTGTGTGATTAATGAGTGAATTATAAGGAAGATTATTAAAATCCAGATTAATAACAACACCTGTATATAGAAGTATGACTGTTTTCTCTATCAGGGAATTGAATGAAGCAATGAAGGTAATGAAGTAACAGGTAACGAAGTCCTGTTACTCCTTTTACAGTTGGAAGACAGTTGCCAACCCAAAACAGATGACAAATTTCAAGGAAGGCTTTGGAGAAACAGTTCAAATGACTGTATCAAAAGGTTGTGCATAAATGTCAAGACATTTTGTGAATTCACTTTACCAAGTTTTGTGTGGTTAGGGAGGAGTGCCACTTTTGGTCTTACAATTCACATTCAGTTTGGATTTTAATTTTCTGCTCCCAGCATGGGCATCCCATCGTGTTATTCCCACACACCACTGCAGAACGTACCTGCTGTCTTCCCCTAGCCAAGACATTGAGGTCACTTCACCTGCTGTGTTCCTGCTGAGCCAGAGGTAGAGAATTTCTAAACAGAGTGTCAGGTAAATTAGAAGTAAATTTTAAAAATATCTGGGGAAATGAAAGGTTAATTTTGTTCAAAATTATTTCTGTCAATAATGGTTCAAGTAAAAATGTAAATAAGGGCACTCATTTCAACATTTGTCCATTGACAGTCTTTGTGGTAGATGAATGGTTGATAGTTGTTTTTATGAAGCAATTTAACAAGTTATGTTTAATTTCATGAGAAAAAAATTATCATGATCTGATAAATCTGATTACTAAAAATAATAAAAGTTAAGAGATGATTATTTTATAAAATATATGCTACCATTTGGTATTTGGTCTGAGTCAATGCTACCATAGAAATGTGCCCTCCATTATTTGAAATTTTCCAACTACAGAGCCCCTTCAATTATGAAAATATTTTTAGCTGGGACTTGTAGTGAAAATTCAATATAAATTACATTCAGTGTATGCACTAAGATGCATAGAATAATCTGCTGTTAAAGCACTTTCTGTCAAAGCTGAAATATGCAGAAATATGCAAAACTTCACAAAAAAGTGAGAAATAAGTGCATGAGCATGTATATATATATATATGCACATGTATAACCTACCATGTTTAAATTATTATCAAAATATATATTCCTATTTCCAATGACATTTTGAAGCCTGTTACTCAACACACTGGCAATGATAGATTTCAGAAATTGTAACAGATGTTATGGCTGTGTGTGGAGAGATGAGAAGCAGATTGAATTGACTTGGGAAACCCCAGCCAATAAAGTAAGTTAAGCCCTAAGGTGACCTGAATTGCCTTTGGGACAGAACTGTCTTCCTCCATTGATCAGTGGGGAGACTTAGGGGAAACTTTGCCATAGTCAGTGTTCTCAACAGACTGAAAGAGTTGAAAAATCTATTTTATCTGTTACTTGGACCTAAGGGTAGAAGACTTAGCTTTAAAAAGTGCTCTCTAGCATTGAAATTCTGTTATTCTTAGGTCTGTATTCAAGCAGCATCCAGGATCTCCTCTCACAACTCACTGTTTACTGCACAATCCTGCAACAAAGATTTGATTTATGTCCCAGAGGTTTTGCAAGTGATTTTTTTCAGTCTGCAAATTTACTTATTGCTTGTTACTATGATATTTAAAGCTGGCCAAATGAAAAAAAAAAAAGTTTTTAAAGAAAGCAATCTTTGGTTTATTTCTACATGGTTGATAAAGAAATCTTTCCATTTTAAAATATCTCTACTTATTTGGAGAAAGATGCTGATGGAATCATGAGAGAAGGGATGGATTACATGTATGCAACAGGCAGAGAACTGTCCCTGGCAAAGGCAGTGTCCTAAAGATAGTCTGGAGGTGGATTTTGAGTTTAATTCTTCTCATCCATTCCAAACATTCTCACACATTTTGGAGAAGACCTTTCCTTGAGAAAATGAATAATGTTTATGTGCCATTTGGGCCAGTTTTTGTGTGCCTTATCCTACATATCAACTTCTTCTTCTTCATGCCTCACTTTCTTCCTCCTTCTTAACTTTTATTCTGGAATTTTATGAAGTTCTGCCACTATGGTAGAAAGCAAATAGCGTGAGACTTTCCCACACTCAGCCTAGTTCCAGCAAAACTTATCTGCCTGTGCTTGCCAAAGTTGTGAACTTACCTTTCTTGTGCCACAGACGTGCACTAGAACTGAGCAGCTGTCACGAACTACTGTGTTGTCCAGTATTTTCATTGTGACAGAGGCTCTTTGGCCCTGGGTGGGTGGGGAATGATCTCACTGTTCTTCCCTCACCACATTTCTGTAAGCCTGTGCTATCATGGGGAGTGCTGACTCACCCAACTTTGAGATGGTGAGCAGGAATTGTTCTAAAAAACAGTGGTATTAGAAATCTCCATTTCCCAGGGACCTGTGGAGTGTGATGGCCAAGGGAACTTGAACAAGACATTGATTTTGGAGCCATAGTCATAAGGAGAGTGCTGTGAGAATTAAAATGTAACTCTGCTTTTGCTTCCTATAAAGTGTTTGTGGCTATTTCTGTGGTTATTTCCTTTTAGGCATGCATATTTCTGTTTTACATGTATATTTTATTATTTGTTTTTTAAAATTCCTGTTACTATCAATATATACATAAAAAAAACTTTTGTGAAAAGGGAAAGTTGTAGAAAAATATGTTTTGACATATTTTCAGAAGAGGATCACTATTGATATTTTTCAGAAGAGGATTTTTTTTAAAGATAAGGAAAGCTTGAATTATGCTTGCACGCCACACTACACTACTCTTCTTTTATCCCATAGATTTAGTATGCTATTGCTTGAAAATAATCATAGGGTACAATGATTGGAGCCATGAGAAATGAACATTTGAAAAAAATTTCAAGACTGTTCACAAAACTGAAGACACAGCGCACGACATGTTCATCCTTGTGAAAATTCTTCCTTTGTAAGTGCTGCCAAGGTCAATGTCAGCTTGAATTCTTTAATGCATACTGTAAGTGCAAGCCATGCAGATTAGATCTGCCCAGAGCTATTCCTATTTGTTCATCCAGCTTTTAAAAATACATGTTTGTGCTCTTCTATTAAAAAAATTTCCATTAAAGAAATCAGCAGTCCAAGCTTGTATCAGGTCTTTCATTATATTCATTCTCCACCTACCCTTCATCTTGCCCCAGAAATACATACAAACAAGTTTCCATCTGCACATTGCTGAATGTATTTTCACATTCAATAACAACAGCATAATGTGTTTCCTGCATTTTCCAGATAAGTTAATGAAATTAGATTATGCAGGGAATAAAAATAGTTCAATGTTAGGACTCATTATGGGAATCTTAACATTTACTAAAATGTTGAACTAATAATATTGAACATGGAATTGTATTTTAATTGCTTTTATCTCTAGGATGAATCTTTACCTGCATGAACTATGTTATTAAGGGCACAAAGTAATCCCAAGTGCAGCAATATTTCATGCAGTCCAACTTATTTTATTAAAGCTCCCATTTTTCTGAAGCTTCCAAGGAAAGAAGAGAAGGAGAGGAGGGGTAAGGAGAGAGAAAATAGTCCCTCTTCGATACGATTTTTTAAATTGTGAAGTTAAATATGAGGTTGTTTGGCTATTGAGAGATTTTAGGGCCAAATTTTGTACTTTTTTTTTTGTATCAAGCTGCTTTTCTCTAGCAAAGAAAATATTGGGAGAAAACCTAAATCCGCCTGATTCTTAAAGATCCTTAGGAGACTTCTTAGAGATTCTTAGGTCCTTATGGACTCGTGGAGATACTTGTCAATAGGGAGGTATGTGATGCTTCTGGGGCAATCACACACAGGAGTAGGAGAAGTCTGTCAGTGTTTGCACTAGAATTTGTACAGAGTCTGTAGTGGCTTAGCCTTGGCAGTCTCTTCCAAAGAGCTCAGGAATGTCTCTGTAACAGCAGATGCATACTTTTGGACAATATGGATGTAAAAATCTGTCATAAATATTAAAACTTTAGGGAAATTGTGGTATCAGAGGTTTCCTATAATCATCAATTATTCTGGACTATCAAAGAAGGTGATACTGGGCTTCCCAATTTAAAAACAATTGATATTGTTTCACTGGCACTAAGACATCTGAATTTCAGTGAGATGATTCCTCTTGATTGCCATGTTAGTAAGCAACTGACTGTCTTCTGGCTTTACTTTGGAAAAAACAGTGGGCTTTTAAAAGTTTAAACTACGATTTTCTTCTGTTTCCTGCTCACTCATCTCTCCTTGCTGTGCTCCTTGCTGCTGCTGGGCTGCTGCTGGTCAAGCTGAGCCTGCCATTGCCTGTGTCCTCTGCCAGGCTCTCTGTTGTGGCACCGACTTTGGACCCATGGCAGGATGCTGGATCTGTTGCTTCCACACTTGTCCCTCTCTGTACTGTTCTCACAGTGGTTCTGTGAGTTACTGACAGTTTATGTCATACTGTTCCCTTATAGGAAAAGTGATCTCTCTTAAAACTCTTCTTTGATTGGTGGCTGAGCCAAACTTGAGAAGTATTGCCTGAACTGGAGAGGGTTTTGTTGTTGTGGGTTTTTTTGTTTGTTTGTTTGTTGTTGTTGTTGTTGTTGTTTTGTTTGTTTTGGTTATTTTTAAGATTTTCTTTTTGTAGTAGATTTGTTCATTTTTAGAATTTTTGTCATAGCAATGGAGGACTGGAAAATAGTCATTGTGGATCAAGGAAACAGTTAATTCAACATCAAACATAACATTTTGTTTCCAGTGGAAATTGTGCTAAAAGTAAACAATATAATTACAGCACTAAAAGTTAAGCACCGATTGCAAAACTGGCCAGGAATATTGCCCTCAGTGAGTAGTCAGGACATTTGCAAAAAATGTGGGGGGCTTGCATTTAAATGTTCAAGAAACATCACTTCTTCACCTTCTTCTGCCTGATGCATGATCTAGATGTCACACTGTGTGGGTGTAACTTTACTCAGTCCTTCTACTGCAGACCTTCTACTTTGTGTAATTATTTTAACAGGAACTGACAGCAGCTTGTTCTACCTTCTCAAGAAGTGTGTGTGTAATCTGTTACATCATTCTCAACTTATGAATTTTCCTCCCTCCTGAATATTTGTACAAGATGAAAGAGCTTCAGAAGAAGAAACTGGAACCACTTATTCAACAAAGCACTACAGCTGCTGCAGTGGTCCCATACTGTGTTCTGAGATACTGTTTCTGAGATCCCTGTTCTTAAGTGCACACTGTGAAACTGCTGTTATCTCCTTGTGACCTTATTGAACATAATTCCAAGTGGTTTTGTTTGTAATAAAAAAGTTTTTCTATTTCTGTGTCACTGAGTTCTAAACTGTGCAGAGCACAGTGACCCCTGGAGCACGAGCTGTGCATGTACCAAGAGAAATTGTTCTCCATCTCAGCAGTTATCATCAGTTCTTGAAGGAGGATTAGTTTCTGAGACGATGATATTAGTAATGAATTGTGACTCTTGAATAAAAAAATGACTCCTTACTCATTGTTTGATCACTTCAGTTTTTAGACAACTGTAAGTTGAAGTATGTGAAACTAAGTATTCAGTCTCAGTTTCACTGGAATGCACTCTGCAGAGAAGTCAAATACAAGTATATCTGCTTAGAAAAGTTATGATTTGGGTGTCATAATGGTATAGAACCTTTAGAAAAGCTTGCAATATGTTCTGAACTAATGAGAGTCTCCAAAACTTTCTCCCTGTTTCAGTCTGAGAATTCAAAAAATGAATAAAAACTCTTATGCTTAGCTATAACTAAACTGTGGATGTTATTCCAAGCCGTGCTATTTCTGTTCACTGTCATGATGCCCTGATATTTGTTGCTTAAGGTTATTTTCTCAAACTATTCTTTTGAAAACCCAAGCTGTGGGATAAATCTGGGTCTGACCCATTTTCACAGGCAACACTTTTTCTCTGCTCAAACCACAGTTTTCTTCCAGCATCACCTCACTCATTCAAATGGTGAGACTAAGGTGATGAAGTTGAACAAATCCCATTATGAAGCATCATTTTTCCTTTCAGTGACAGGAAAAAAATTTAATGTTGAAAGGTAAATCCTCTAGTCATGAGTATTTTAAAGCAGAAGTGCAGCTTTCCTTTAAGCTGCTCCTCTCATGAACTGAGCTGTCTAAAGGAGTAAAGCTCCACTTTTTTATATTTAGTTCAGCAATATCAGGTGATAAACCACAGCATTTGAGATTATATCCCTCTATGAAATCATAATAACTGAGTCTTTTAGAAGCTTTCTCCTTCACACTGCCTTCATATTTAATTAATTTAGAAAATTGGCTTCAACTTCTTTCTTCGTATTTCTTACTCCACATTATTACTTTTGTCCAGAAGGATGTTATCTTTTCATTTCACTTTACCTAAACATTTTCAAACTATTTTTTATTCTTTTACCTGTATCAAATGCTTTTGTATCCACAGTTAAAAGCTGTGCTGAATTTAAACTAGTCTTTTGGAAACTGCTGAAATTATAATTTGTTTATTATCCGATTGTCATGTCTCAGACCATTCTTTTTGTTATGAAGGCTGGGATTAAAGTGATCTGATTTTCAAGATCACTACTGTCATTGTAAACTTCTCTGTCGTTTTCTCAGTTTAGTAAAACAGTTTTAAGAGAGCTGCCAGGCTATGACTCAGGTAAAAGGGGCAGCAATTGAAGTTCCTGCAGCACTTCTGAGCTGTGCTGGAACATCTTGATAAGCACTTTCATAGTCTGGACCCTTGGAAACTGAGAGAGGTGGAGTAGTTTATTCACCCTCTCATTTATTTGTCATGTAGAGCATATGTGTGCGCTACTTTCCTGAATCTAAGAATCTAAGACACTCTGGTAGAAAGTATTCTGTTCTATAAAGGCAAGAATTCATGATGTGCATTTAACCATCACCCAGTCACAGACAGAGGTTATGTGTACTGAAGTCCTCAGTCTCTCATTAAAGCAGGCTGTGGTGGATAATTCTGGACTTTGCCCCAGCATTACTGGCACCCTCCAAGGCCCTGTTCTGAATAAAAATCATCCTTCCTTGGGGATAAACACAGTATGATAGTGATAACATCTACATAACATTATCTTGGGAACCCACACCAAGGCAAACTTTCAGAAAATGCACACTTGTATTTCTTAGGGTGCTGTATTATTTATTGTCTGTTTCCTCGTATCAGTTAGAGGGTTGCTGCCATCAATAATGACATTGTATGAAAATTATGAGTAACCAGATGATACAATTATTCAATATAGATATGGGAATCATGCAAGCAGTCTGAAAAAAAAGAAAGGGGGCAAAATAAGTATCAGGCAAATAAGATTTCAAAATACAGGCTCTTATTAATCTTTCCTGAAGAGTAAGACTGAACATCTTCGCACAAACTTCCAAAAAATATGTGCTTTCTGTGAGTGTACTGTTTGGCTAAAGAGAGCAGTGTGCTGTGCTGCCTGAGCATCAGGCTGTGCTTCCCGACTGAGAGCAGATGTGAAGCTGCTTACACTGCTAGGAATATTTTTTGCATAACACTGAAACCCAGGAATATTCTGCAATTGTTCATCTGTTCATCTCTTCACAGATCTGCAATCTGCAGATGTCAGCCACATGAAACCACATGTTTAAAGTAAGAAAATAATAGTATGGAACAGATGAAGGTAGCTGGTGTGATCCAGCAGGTTATTTTACCAAAATTTTCACCTGATGTTGCATAAAGTATTCTTGAATTTAAGATGAAAATATATTTTTCTTTTTTTTTTCCAATTTCATATAGATTTATGAGTGGCTTACATGTTATTTTACAGTGGATTAAAAAGGTTGTTTTTGTTTTCAGCTATAATACTCTAATGCAATCTATTTGATAAGAATAAATTCGGTTTTGATCCTGCAAAGTAATATGGAGGCTGAGAACCTGAAATTGTTCTGAGAGTATATGAGGATACACAAGCAAATGCCATGAAAAAGGATGTTATCAGTACAGTCAGTATCAATCATAATTTTGTCTGCAGTGCTATAATGTATCCACTGTTTTTAAACCCACAGCAGTTCCAACATGTTTCTTGTAAAATGTTTTTTTAATCCTACACGTTTTCCCTGTAGTGTAGGCAAATTTATTCCAATTTTAAAGTTGTTTGTTTTTTTTTTTTTGTTTTTTTTTTTTTTGATCAGCAAAATAAAACAACCAGAAAGGTGTTTTGCTAGCACAGGAACACAACTCATAAAAATATTAATCTACCAAATTTTTTTGGCATTTTTTGAATTTTCTGTAGCTATTTAAGCATGTTTTAAGTGCTATTTCTTGATTCAGCAACTGATTTGGCTATTCCTTCCCAATTCTGATTCATGTTATTGATTGGCTTCTCAAGGCCTCTTGAAGTCAGTAGGACACCACTAATTTAATCTGTGTGCTTTGGATCAGTCCTGACGTTTAATCAGAATAATTGATGCCTCTTTCTAGACATCTTGCTCTTCACTGTCACTGATTTACTAACAAAGTGAAATCAGCATTAGCTGCAATTAAACTATAAATTATTAGTCCTTCTTGTAATTAAAACATTAAAAATATACAATGAAAACATGATATAAATTATGAATGATAATTCCTATTTAAAAAAAAATCACCTAATTATACCTTGAGTGGAAAATTATTTGGGCATACTATGATTTTGGTTTTTTCAGTGAGAAAATGAAACTAATATTAGAAAGTATAAAGATCACAGGGTACAATATTTATAAATAAACCTGATGCAAATCTATATTGCAGTTTGAATGAAATATGTTTAATCTCTCTTAAGTCTATTTCAATTTGAATCTCCCAATTTATCATGATCTGAAACAAAGACCCCACTATAATGTTAACATTAAATCTGCATTTGTGCTCTTACTCTAAAATGTAGGAAATAGATTTATTAGGCAACTAGGAAGTAGCTTTCCAGCTGCTAAAGTACTATGTTAAGTAAGTTCTTCTCATTAAATTACTTTTGTGCTGGAGATTCATTAATATTCATTCTCCAAAATCTAGCAAAGGTCAGCCAAAAGGTAATTGTGTCAGGACTGAATACCTTTCCTTGGAACTTTCTGTACATATTAAAGCCATTTTTTTCCCCTCTGCTTCTGCAAAACTAATTTGCAGTAGAATTTACCGTCTTTCTCAGATCTCTCTAACTTCAAGACAACCTTTCAGGAGCTGTATCTTCTGCAGACACACACACATTCCCACCAGAGTGTTGTAAATTTACATTGCTGTGAGGAGTTGCCAGCACCCCTGGGGAGCAGCCTGCAGTGGAGAGCAGCACGCAGCAGCTGGAGCAGCAAGGAATCCCACTGTGTCACCAAGAAACCCCAGTGGAGCTGGGCACAGTTTACCAAGCGGAATCCCACTGTGTCACCGAGAAACCCCAGTGGAGCTGGGCACAGTTTTCCAAGTGCCAGATTGGTGCTTGGCCAGGAGACTGCAGCAAACCCCTGACTTTTAAAGGAGTAGCACTTGAGCACTAAGGAATTGAAGAATGAACCAAGGAATTGAAGAGCATTGGGAAGAAAGTTGTGCAGACTTCACATTTCAGCCAAAAAGTGAAACCTCTGCACATAAAGGGCACATCAGCATTTATATAATGAGGAATGGCTTCAACTCAGGCTCAAACTAAGAATAAATTGTTATTTATTGTAAACAACTAGCTGCTTTTAAGCTCATCTTAAAAGTTCAAGTTGAACCCTAGGGGACAATTATGGATTGCTAACTCAAGCTTGTGTATCATTACTATTTCAACCCAAGAGCAATGGATAGTATTTTACTTTTTGTTGAAGTTTTTTTTCTTAGGCATAATTTATAATCTGCTCTGGTATCATGGCAGTGTCTGGTCAGCAATGGGAGACCCCAGCTCCCCTTTGTGCGGCTCTCACCCTCAAGAGGAGCTCTGTAGACAGGTGAGATTGCTCTTTCCTGGGAAGATAGTGTGAGCTCATGGATGGGAAAAACTTCTGGAGGTGAGGGAGGAAGGAGCAGAGACCACACTGGGAGCAATTCAGGCACAGGAGAAGCTGGGAGGTTCCTTAGCAGAGCAGGCACATGATCAGGCTTCAAGATGCTGGCAGGGACACTTTCCTAAGACTGCACAGGGCTTTTTCATGCCAAATACACTGAAAACAAAGATAGGAAAGACAGGAGAAAAATTTGCTATTATTTTAATCACTCTCACCAAGCAGACTTGTGTCCTGCATATAAAAAGTGATTTTGTCATAATTTTCATTCTACTCAAACAGTGTCTGAGATTCAGAGCTTCTTGTTATCTTTGGTGGCTGACTTGAAGCTCACAAGTCAGCTTATTCAGACTTACCCTTTTTCTGTAAGTGCTGTGGAATTTCTAACCAAGCTAGTCAAATGCCAGGAGCTTCCAGCTAAAGTGGCAATGATTCCTGAAAGGTCACTGTGCCACAGGAACACAGGGTGCCACTGAACCAGTTCTCTCTCATAATTAAAGAAATTTAAGGCAGGTAGATAAAAGGTTTTACAACTTTGCAGCTATACAGAATCATTACATTCTTTTGTCAAAACTATTTTATCTGGGCTTGCAAACACCATGGTCAAATATTAAAGCTCCTTCCAAAAGAGAATTAGCTAATCTTTTTTTCAGAGAAAATACAGTTTCTTGTCAAATGTTACATCAGAACAAACCCAGAACTATTTTGATGCCAACCAAAACCTCCTAGAGCTGGAGAGAGAAAGCTGACAACAAGGACACGTCTTAGGTCTTGGTCCTCTTTTTTGGTTTCAGATGTCTCACATGGGTTTACAGACCACCCTTGTAATTTTGTTCCATGCCTGGGAAGAAGTGTTCACAATTTTTTTTCTGGATGCAGCAAATATTTTATCTACACAAAGTAAGCAGCAGGGCTGAAGGAGGAAAGGTGCAGCTCATAGCCACTGTCATGGTGCACTGACAGGATCTCACAGACCAGCTCTTACCTTCCTCCCAGCTCAAAAAGTGCATGTTGGAATGTGGTGCCACATAACTTTGCCAAATATACACCTCCATAAATACAGAACTGAGATATTGAGAACATTCCCATTTGTTTTTTTTGCCTCAGATTTAAACCAGCTTTTCTCACCTCACTTGAAAATACTGTAACAGTGAGGGATTTCCAGCCTTGAGGAGCTCCTTTTTACATGTAGGAAGACAGTTTCCTATACATAAAGGAGAGGCATCTCCTCTCAGAGCTCACTCATCCAGAAAGAAAATGTTTATAATGGTTACTCTTATTTTAAAAATAATTTGACTAGTAGACACTCAACTCAAAGGGACCCATTGCTTTTGGGCGTAGTTTTTATTCCTAGAAATTATTTCTATTTAATTAAAAATACACACGTAGTTTCCAGATAGTAAACCAAGACAAAAGTCTCTTCTTTCAACCGAATCCCCCTAAAGATAAATTTATTTAATGTTATTAACAATGTGGTCTAGAGAAATTTGAGTGGGTTTCTCACAGTGAGATTTGTTCAGTGAGGAAGACTAGGATATCATCCTCCATCCTCATTCTACCTTCAGGAATAGCTGGTTGGGAGATGGAGATTTTACCTTTTAAGTCTGAAAAGAGAATTCATCCCACTTCAAACAGAAATGGCAGAGTGAAAGGTAGATAGTACTGCAACAAGTGTGTCCTGCAGGGTGTTTGCTTCTGTCAGCATCTGATACAGTCTGAGAATCCCAGAGGCCCCTCAGAGAGATGTGTTGATACCTATCAGCCTAAGCTGATACTTAATCACAGTAGGGTGGCTTGGCATGCACAGAGCTACTTTTTGTAGCTCTTAGAGAGAAATGAAAAAGAAAAAATATAAAGGAAAAAAAAAAGAAAATAGATTAGATGATTAGATTTAGCCAGCTGGTTAAAGTGGATTTTGAAAAGTCCATTCTGCCCCATATATTTGACATGACTCAGGTAATAGTTATTTTGAGTGTGGCAGAGATTTTTGTGGTCACTTAAGAGTTAGATGTATCTGAAAAAAAAAGTATTTTGCACGGTCTGCTAGGAAAGAAAATTAAAATGTATGTGTCTGTTCTTACGGAATGAAATAGGCTGATCAGTCTGATTCGGTCTCACATGCTGAGAGATATCATACTTCTCACATTGCTCATTCTTTCAAGGATAAACAGCATCTAAAATGAAGACTGTGAATAAATGAAACTGTTCTTTTGAGTATAATTCAAGGTAAGGCAGATGTCCAGTACAAGTATATATAGTACCTCTACCTTGAGAATAATTTGGCTGAGTTTTAAAAGATACTTTGCTAGAGCTGCTATCAGTGGTTTTCCTAATTGAAGACATGAGCAGTTGCGGTAGACCCACAAGAAAATTGCTAAAGCCAATCTGATCAAAAGACTGAAAGCATTAACATTTTAAACAGCAGACTAATTGAAATGCAGACTTCTTCAATGCTAGGCATGGCTTATCATATTAAGAAACTGTTTCATGTGAAACTGGCTAATAAGGATAACAAAAACTGATGCAACAAGAAAAATACAAAAAAGAAGATGAATAATATGTTTTCTGGTATTACTGCTGATATAAAAGTTATTCTTGTATTTATGTGTGTAGAGATGTTATGACAAATATTTTGTAGGGCATGGGTGACATTTCTCTAATTTTTACTGGAAACTAAGGAAAACCTCTGCAATCCACCAGCATCAGCTAAAATCAATAAGATCTACAGCAATTATCTGCAATGCAGAGGATACAAGGGATGTGCATTTAAAAGCAGCTGGGGATAAAGAAAATTATACACTGAAGCCTGGATACAGATTTCAAAAGGAAAAAAAACCCCAAACATAAAACCCACATAGGCCAAAGCTGTCCTCAGAGCCTAGGCATTCTCAGCATGTAGCAGATAGCAGTGACCAAGTGTCAGGAACAGCAGTGACATAAGAATTAGCAGCTATTAGACAAGCTTTGGATAGCAACAAGTACTTCTAAATGAAGTCATCATGTTATCTTGTTTTTCCTCCAGTTAATATGTAAAGGGTAATTTAAAAGGAAGATCCCACTCTACCAGTTATAATTGAGTTTTATTTTATCTGTTTCACATTCTTATTAGGGAGAATTAAAAACAAAACATGTACTAAACTCCTGTTTGTCTTAGGGCCCATCATGGCAGTGAGGAATACCTTCTGTTAACTGAAATACAATAATTTAGCATCATACATCATGTTGATTTAAGGCAGACTCTTTTGCCTAAAGGACACTCTAATGATACACTCAAATGATACACTCACTCTCTGTATTTAAAGTTGTAAATGATTTCTCTTTGTGCCTGGGTTTTAATCTTGCTATTTAAAATAACCAAAATGAAATTAATTGTGCAATTGATATATTTGTTTGTTCTAGAAAATTAAAAGTGTGGTGAGAAGCTGATAAGCAAATTGTGTTAGTAAGATATGACAGTTTCAATAAACTTCCTTCAGAAAACTTCTGACTTCCTTTTTTAATGATCATTATGTCTCAAAAGCTTCTGGGCTACAGTGGCACCAAACATTGTTAATTTTCATTGATCTCAGAATTCAAAGTGAAACCTTTGAGTATTTTAAGTTTGCAAAGTAGTTACTACTTAAATCATCCTAAACATATTTGGACAACATAAATGAATTTTATGACGTATGGAATTTAAGTTATGCTTTCTTTATGGAATCTGCAGATTTGCTATAACATTTTATTCCTGACATGAAAGAAGAGGGGATGAACTAAGGTACTTTTCACATAACACTTATTAATCTTCTCATTAAGTATCCAATTCATGTCTAGAAATCCACGAGTTTTAAATTCCCAGCTCTGCCACAGAACTGGAGCCATGGTCCAAGGTATGTTCCAGTTTACACCATGGTAAGAAAATCAGACATAGGCTGCACTGGAGTGGCAGGGTTGCCCACAGGTGATAGAACTCAGGTAAAACAATCTTATTCATCATCATTCAGATGATGCTACTACTGGCAAGTTTTGAGAAAAATAAATAAAAATAAAATATCTTGGTCTGACTTTTTGGCCCACACCACTGTGGACTCAGTTGTGAGCTGTGAGTGATCACTCCTACCTCTTCTGAGAGAAACTTTTATGTTCTTAGTTTGGGGGTTTCTGTTGAGCACTTATGAGCCGGAGAACTACAGATTAAGCTAGAAGATACTTAGATTCAGAAAAATTCTTCAGAAATCTAACCTTATTTCTGGAATGATTAAAGTATATAGTTGTTTTTTTTCATTGCGTCAAAAGTAGTCAGAAACCTCACTCTTCAGTCCAGGCAAACAACATCTTTGTATATGTTAAAACACATAAGCCACAGATTCCTGGTCACTGTGTGTTTTCACTGCACATTTGCTGGAATCTCTCTTATTTATTTAGATTATAGGATTGTACATGAATTATTTGGATTTTGTTCTCTTAAATTATTGCCATTCTTACAGATTGTGATAATCCCCAAAGATAATAAGAAAAAAAGACCAATGTGCAGCAGAAAAAATTGTTAGTTCAAAAAGTTCAACTGAATATTTCTAAACTTTCCAGGAGTTAGGATATTTAGATGGAACTTGATTCTGACTTCAAATTCAAGTCATGAACAAATGCAAAAGCCTCTATGAAATACAGGACAATTAAGATCTATCTATTTAATGAGCATCCACAAGTATACGAAAATCCCTCTGCCTATGTGTTAATTAAATGTTGAAATTCAGAAAGGAAATTATTCCTATTTTACTAAGCAATTGTTTCCACAAATTCAGAGATTCAGGAAGTCTACCCAGCAACACTTGAGATTGATTTGTCATTTTTATTCTTATTGAGCTAAATACTTTGGAGAGCTGGCTTTCAGCTACATTTATGGAAAGCACAGCCATGTACCAAAGCAAGAGTAGTGCAGTAACTACTAGTGTAGTAATGTGGCAATGCTTAAGATCACAAATTGTCTGGCATCCTGTAAAAGTTCAGTGACATTCTTCAGGCACATATTATGATATTTAACTGTTAGACTTGAAATGCCTGGCACTAGACTTCAAGATTGCTGCAAGTAATAGCAGAGACAGGCCTCTCCAATTTGGGTCTGCTGAGTAAACGATCCAGAAGGCCTTTTTAAAAAGATATTTTAAGCCCATTTAAAATCAATAGACCAAATGGCTTCTAGGATCACTACTGGCTTCATTGGGCTCAGCCATTGTATCACTACTCTTCTGGTGCCAAAAAGATAAGTGGAATTACATTACTCCTTTTTTTTACTGGTCTGAAAAGTGAATCAGAGCAGGAGTGCCTCACTTTCCTCAGCTGACTGCTGGAAACCTTTTTAATGTAGTTAATGTAAACAAAATACCTTTGTGAATGGAAAAACAATTGTATAGATAGTGACTTCTGCTTCTGTACTTTGAGTATTTATCCAGGCAAATGTGAAAGAAGCCCTCTGAACCTTCCCACTTGCTCTCACTTATTGCACTTCTCACTTAGTGGCAGGATGCTGGGTCTGGGAGGGGCTCATTGCACCCCTGTTAGGGGCCAGGCTGTACATGCAGGGTTTTGTACCCAGTTGCCAAGAGGGTTTCACATTTCGCTGGCTGGTTCAAAAAGAAGCTGTTAGCACAGGTCAAATTCCAACCAGGTGTAAGTCATCAGAAAAAGGTTTGAGCAGATACAGGTAGGAATTCATTAGAGAAATAAATTGAACAGAAGAAGGAAGATGCTCATAGCAAAAGGACCCAAACTCACTGTCTTGTTTGGCACTTAACAGTGGCTTTGTCCCTTTGCAAATATCAAAAATATTTCAATGGATGCTGCTCCTAGCCTTAGAAGAAGTTTCTCCAGCACAGAAGAGAAGCAGCAAGTCCATGGAACTGATGGAAGTGTTTGTTATCTTTCTTCAGTATCTTTCCTCTCCAAGCTGTGGTTTAAGCACAAGGAGCAGAGAACAAGCTCTATCCACTAAAGTGCATCTTTTCCCTGTTAGCTGAGATGCTCTCCCTGTAGGGGGTACAGAGGACAGTGTGTAAGGGGGTGTTGCAAATCCTTGTCCCTGCAGGAGGGCAGTTTTCCAGGTCATGCAGAGTGGAAATACAGGCTTAGCTCCAAGAGTACTACTGAAGCCAGAAGTATAACTTGCATAAGCATCAATGATCTTTCTCAGAGTCACAGAATGGGCTGGGTAAAAAAAAGACCTTTAAACATCATCCAGTTCAACATCCCTGCCATGGGACATCTTTTATCAGATACAATTGCTCAGGGCCCCATCCAACCTGGACTCAAACACCTCTGTGGATGGCTCATCCACAGCTCTGGGCAACTTGTTCTAGTGCTACAACAACCTCATAATAAAAAAATGTATTCCTTGTGTGCAACCTAAACCTAACTTCTTTCAGTTTAAAAATGTTGCCCCTTCTCCTGTCACTACAGGCTCTGGTAAAAAGTAAAGTCTCTCTCTGTCTTTCTCATAAGCTCCTTTGTATAGTGGGAGGCTGCAATAAAGTCTCACTGCAGCCATCTTTTCATGCTGAACCACCCAGCTCTCTCAGCCTGTCTTCCCAGGAGAGGTGTTCCAGCCTCTGGATCACCTCTGGAT
Source organism: Passer domesticus (assembly GCF_036417665.1). Lineage (NCBI taxonomy): Eukaryota > Metazoa > Chordata > Aves > Passeriformes > Passeridae > Passer > Passer domesticus. Next base: position 11,810,360 of record NC_087476.1, read on the forward strand.
CAACTTTGTGGCTTCCTCTGGACCAGTTCCAACAGAGAATCTTTAAACTGAGCTTGTTCTGTGGGCTGCAGCACAATATTTCATATTCAAGAAGGTGGTAAAGGCAGCAGCTTCCCATCACCCAAACAACGTATCTTCCTTCTCTACAGGAAGTTAAAAATGAGGATTAATGAGTTTGTGAGGAGAGCAAAGAACCTACTGGTCATTCTGTTCCTTGCTGTGAGATCAAGGAAAGACCGTGAATTCCTCCACTCTCTCCTACTTTATTATAAGTGACTTATAAAAATACAAGGCCAATTTTAAAAATCTCATTGTTATATGTATTGTGAATAGATTTTTTTTTTCTTTTTCAGCTGATCCAGTCAACTTGAAAGTGTTAAGAATCATTGAATTTCATTTTATGATTCCTGTAAATGCTGTCTCATCACCAGGGGCACACTTAGGTGCTGGCATAGTAAATACCAAGCTATGTGTTCATTCTGACATTAAAGTTGGCTTAGAAGAGTTAATTGCTCTCAGGTGTCCTCAGCTCAGTGACATAAGGGAACCTTCAGTTCCAAACCACAACTTCATTCATTAAACTCTTGAATCTGAATTCAACTCAGTCATCACTCTCACTGGATTTTATAAGCACTCAGTGGTGCTTGGGATAGAATCAACACAGAGTTTTGTGGCATCACGATGATTTATCTTTCTCTTGATGAATGTATAAACCATATTTATATTTTTTGAGCACACAGCACAATCTTCTAGCTCTTTTCAGTCAGCCAACCAGCCCCAGGGACATTTACACCATACCCTGGGTCCAAGTAGGATGATACAACTTTTCATACCCTTGCACAGATATCATTCTAAGCTTATAAAATGGTGTCCCTTTATAGTTGGGGTGTTGAAGCCATAACTGGGTAGAGATGAAGTCAGTGCTGTATTTCATTGTTGTGTTATGTCATTATGGTTTGTGTAGCTGGTTTATATTAATCTGTTTAACTTGAAAGGGAGCTGAGGAAGAAAAGTGTTCCTGCTGCCCCACATTACTTTTGGCTTGGCAGTGGCAGCACAGATGAGTGCTCCTGACTCTCAGGAGAGACCTGCTAGCTGGGTTTCTCCTTTTTCACTTTTCTATAGCTGAAACACATTTGACTTCCACTACGAGAACTAATACATATTTTCAGAACAAGCTCTGTTGGGAATGACAGGTACTGGTGTTGCTTGTCTGCTGAAACCACTGTGATTTTAAATTAAACTAGTTGCACTTTAACAGAGTAGGAATAAAAACTAAGTTCTGCCAGCTGTGAAATTAGGAGCTTACTTGAGAAATGTATCCTGACTTGGTCTCAGAGCCAAATGACGCTCTGTGTTGAGTGCTGGGATATTGCTGCTTTTACTAGCACTTTTTTTTTGGTCCAGGGTCATCTTCGTAGTGCCACATTCTTGATTCCTGAGAAATGAGCAGAGCCTGAGTTGTATGAAAGGTTCAGATTCCTAGGATAAGGTGGCAACTGAGATTATCTTACATGTGTGCTCCAAATACAATAATAGAAGTACTTATAGAAAACATGAGACTCCAGCTTTTTCTTTGGATTTTGTTTGCTAAGTGGACAGACATCCATTTTTGAGACCCTAAATATTGAGCAGATGTGTTAAATGTGCTCTAAACAAGACATAGTCATGTCTATGCACTGCAGCAGAGCAGAACCAAATCTTGTCAGAGCCCAGGACATCTCTCTGGATGCCCTGGATGTCTCACAGCCCTGGCAGGGGCTCGGAGACCCTGGCAGGAAGCCAAAGACACCTGAATATGAGGAAATGAGAGACTTTCAGGCCTGAATGGTGAGGGGATGATATTCACTTGATAAAACTTGAATTATAATGCACTGTACAGGGGGGGTTTATATGTTGTACAGGGGGGTTTAGAATTCTGTGCATGGGTCGGGAGTCCCAAGATGGAGGAATGTGGGCATGCCCTGTCCTTCTTCTTTCTTCTCCTTGGCATCCATGTTCAGGATGATGTTGGCACGTGTGGATTGGTTCATGGTAAAGGTGCACTTGCTAACAAGGGTGAAAAGTATTGGAAATAGAAGGTAAATATCTTATACGTAGTTTTCACTATAAAAGAGACAACTGCCCTGTGGGCGGGACAGAGTGCCCTTGGCTGTCTTGCTGATCAGACCTCAGCTGGACAGACAGAAAAACTTTGTAGATAAGGAACAATAAACTCAACTGAAGACCGAAAAGCAAGAGTCCAGACTCCTTCTTCGAAAGCACAGCCTGCCCAGAACCACCTTTTCCCGTGCTGGGGCAGAGATGAGTAACAGCCGACCCCGACAAAATCTAATTCTGAATCAACCCTGGGTGGGAAACAGGACTTGCTTAGACTGCTGTGGTTCTGGTTACATGCAAAAGTGTAAATAACAAAATGAGGATATCTAGTCTATTTTGTGTCTAGTTTGGGATAAGCTGGAGCTGGCAAAATCAGGTGAAATATTTCAATTAGATGTAATTTATTTCAAATGCAAAATATGTTCAACATATTATTCCCCCAATGAATTTCCTAGGCATAAAAACTATTTCAGTATTTGAAATCATCAATCCAATAGTGAAAGCATGAATCTCTATTATTCATGTAAATAGTTCAGTGATTTTCATGTCCTTGCAGGTTGTCACAAGAATTAGTAGCTAACTAGTCTTTGTTTCTTTTTTTAAAAATTGTGTCTCTTAGTCAGTCAGGAAGGTTTCTGTTGAGTCTCAAGAACTGACATGGAGGGTTTGTTCATCCAGTTCAGAAGAAGCTATTTGATTCAAGCACTGAGATAGAGGGACTCTAGTGTTTAATTTATTTATTCTTCCAATAAACTTGCCAATTAAGATAACAAACATTCTCACAAAACCAGATTCATCCTACTTATTTACACATTGAACCAGAAATGCGTTTCCAGAGGACAGTTCAAACTGGAGTTGATTTGATTTGCTTCCAGTGATGTCTAAATTTCCTAGCTGACTTCAGGAGATATGTAAGGCATCCAAACTCCTGACTAAACCACTGCAAGTGCCTACAGCTAGCTGAGATGGATATAATGTTTAACTCATCCATGCTATCAATTACTTGGATTTTTTAGGCAGTGGCAGCGAGCTGCATAATGCCATGAGCACACATATAGATTAATTGCCTATATAAAGAAGTAGAAAAGCTCTTGGAGAAGAGTTATAGGGATTCGTTGAAAACTTTGTAATTGATGAAGTGGTATTTATATGAATTAGGGTTTGGCAAGCTTTGTTATAAACTAAACCTTATTCCCAGGGTTTGAATGGAGAGCTTGTCTCACTACCATTGACCATGGCTCCCAAGAACAGAGCACAGCATGGAAGGGGCAGAAGAGGCAATAAGAAAATAAAACCTACCATTTTTATTTGCTATTTATTTATCTTCTCATTGGATAGAGAGCAAAATGGCTTCAATAGAAAAGAGACATAGAGGTTCTCTAGAGAAAGGCAATAGAGAGAACTGGATGCTAAATGAAGTTATTAGAGATGAGCATTACAGCAAATAGGTCAAAGGATTATTTTTAAGGTTGGGAAATGTCTGAGATGGAAAGTGATTCACTCTCAAATAATGAAATTTGTGTTTTCACATTATGCACTTTCACTAAGCAGCAACAATTAAGCCTTCTCATTTTGCATGATGCCCTTGATATCTAAACATACACTTCTATTGTGAATTTGGCACCAAAAAAGATATCGTGGCTATTAAAATAATTACTTCAAACCCAGAATGTTGACTAGATAATTTTTTTTAAATAATAAATTTTCCTTCTGAGAAATTATTAGGTTCTAAGTTCTGATTGCCCTCGTTTCAGTCAACAAACCTGCTTTTATTTTAAAAATAATATTCTGGAAGGGTAATTTAATATTGAGAAGGAAAGGCATCCATATGATCACCAAAGAAATGATAATGTGGTAAATCACTCTTCCTAGATACCTCCAGTGCAAAAAAGAAGTAGAAAGTCCAGGCAGCAAATGTCCACCACAGCAGATCCCAGCTGGGCAGTATTAAAAATTAAATTTCCTGTAAAGGTCACCAGAAGTAGGTGGGGGTATCACTACAAACACCTTCCTAAAGGCAGAAGCCCTTACTTTTGCCTTTGTCTTTGGAAAAGACCTCGAAAGAAAGCAGCAAGTCCACCTTATGTTTTGGAGAAATGAAGTTTGAATGCTGAAACAAAAGGAAAATTCCTAAGCACACTGCCCTGTCTTTTTCAGATTACATTCACTGTGATTTATGCTGCTATCCTTCATTTTCTAGTACTTTACTCTTGGGACTGCTGGAAGATTGTGAAGGGATGAATGAACATTACTTTGATGAAAAGGTGAAAGGCATATCTATCATACCCTGGGTTTTAATCAGGTAATTTCTAAAAAGGCTTCAAAGTAGTAGTAAATATTGTAGCTAGATAGAGGATTTTCTTTTCCTTTTGAAATTAAGCACAACTTGTTTTTATGCAATTATTTGTAAACAGCAAAAATCCCAATTCACCTGAAAGTACCTGACATGTGCTGTGTAATGTAATCAGGGGGGCATTGAGAGAGGTCCTGGAGGGACAGACCCATAAAAGCAGCACTTCTGCTGAACCTCTGTTTCCAAGAACTTCTCTGACATGCATTTCCATGTAATAGAGGAATCCTGGAGTATACGATGAGACATGCCAGTTATCAGTGAGTCAGGAGAGAGTTGAAACAAGGTTCATGTGTGTGTAGGTGGCAGAAGTCCATTCCCTCTCCTGGCTTCTGCTCAAAATGGTTTCCCTACAGAGTTTTGGAGTAGAATATTTCTAAACAAAAGCAGTGCTGATTGTTAAAGACCACCCATTGGCATGGAACTGTGGGTTTTATTTTCCACTGGGGTTTTATTTTCACCACTAACAGAGATTCTGAGAATGACTGGGACACAGAAGTTACATCTGTGCAAACAAATCAAGCAGTGACCCAGGTCTGGTGCTGGGAGGGTGTGTATGGGTCTGTATGTATGGGGCTGTGTGGCCCAGCAACCATTACATGGTAATTCTTTGCCCAGTTCAGTAAATAAAATACACAGAAAAGACATATACTGATTTTGTTAGGGTGAAAATAGCCTAAACTAAACTTGCATTTTCCCATTTGATTTAGGTGTACATTTAATTTCTATAGTGAAGCAGCACAGGTGCACAAAAAGCTGGTCAATGAACCTGAAAATGGAAAATAAAAAAATTTTGGTTGAATTCCTGCAAACATTTATACCAGTGTCATGGGTACTGAAATTCTGAAGTTACATTCCTAGTGCAAGCAGCTTCCGTGTTTTACAGGTGGAAATGTTTTCTGACTCAAAGATACAAGAAAAACCTGATCAGTATTTGCCTGTCTCAGCTATAATATACAGTGCTTTCCATTTTACTGTGAATACATGTAAAATGTAGACTCCCAATTCTAAGGCTTTTGTTCCCATGATACATTTTAAACTTTCACTAAAAGGGAAAAATCTCTAGTCAGTAAAAGTGGTGAGTTCCCAATCAGCTTTCTATCTTCCATGGACAAGAAACACATTACGTGTGTGAAGAGACTGAGAAACTTATCCTCCCCCAATAACCATATTACACACATTGATATGTGTGGTTTTGTAGTGCCATTACTTTACTCTTTCAAACCTTTTATGCTGTTTATTGGTCTAATTGGAAAATCTTCTGGCAATATATTGGTGTTTCAAAAAAGAGACCTGTTCCTGTGATTAAATCAAGGTTATTTTCATTCTGTGTTAAAGGAAAAAAAAGACATCATGCCAAAATCCTCTTTCATGTAGTTGTAACATCAGTTGGTTTAAGAAAATGGAGGTGGATTTTCTAATGTTTACAAAAAGTGTTCAAACAAATAGAAAATTAAGTGTTGCATATATTTTTATGTAATGATCTGTGTAATGCATTTTTTTTTGTTTTTGAAAATTATTCCAAAGAAAGGGCTGAATAAAACCTAACACAAAACTGTTTAATTTCCAATGAATCAGTATTTTCTGGAAAACAAGACCAAACTTTTAAAAACTGATTTTTGATTCAAAGTATGCTAAATAAAGAATAAGCATGTAATTTAGTTATATAATTTGACACCTATTTTTCTCTATGGTGTGAGTTCATGTAATGAAACTGTTCTAGCACTTGAAGATCAAAAGTGAATTAACTTCTAGTGAGTTTTTTGTGAATTAAGTTAGATTAGAGCAAGTTTTAATTAGATCCTGTATATCTGCTGAAATTTCCTATTTTGCACTAAATAAAAAGTTACGTGAGACATTTAAAATGTCTTCAAACAATGGAAGGAACTGTCTTAGTATATGAGAAATTATTCCCTCGAAGAATTTATTGGAATTAATGAGCCTGGCTTTTGGCTAACTCCACTGCAACCCAGAACTCAGCAAATTCCAGGGAACTAAGGGTAATGCACAGCCAGCACAAGTGGAAAAGAAAACCTTGGTGGTCCTCTAAAAAGACAAAATAGAAGGGAAATATAGTAGAATTTCTGTGTGGACTATCTTATCTTACATTCTTGCAGAAGTCAATGAGGATCTGGAACCACAGCCTGTCACCTCAGGGATCTGAGATCTGGTAAGAGTGATTTGAGAGGAAAGACTGACTCAGATAAATACATTCTGGTGATAATTTCTGGTTAATTATCTATTGGGATCCAGCTTGATGAAGATATGTGTAAATATTTATTGCTTCTTAAACATCATGAAAAGATGTGAACCCAGACAGATTTTATATAGGCTGTGTTTTATACCCACTCTTAACTTCTGTAGAGATATCATTTGAAGATTTTGAATTACCTTATGCCCTCACTTCAGCTTTGCTGTAAGTATCAGTTTCCTGCTCTGAAACCTCAGTTTATTCTCATAATGTATTTGCACTTATATTAAAGCAGAAATGATGTGTTGATAATTGCATGTTAAAAAGCAGAAAACAAAGATACATGTTCATTCCTTATCCATGGTGTGAATCCAAAAGATGATAATTCTGGTCCTGCCTCTTCAAATACAGCACTGCAAAGAACTCTTCCAGTTTAACATCAGGGAATCCTTAGGAATGATGAAACTCTTTTTGGTTTTCTTTTAAATTTTGTTAACTAGTTCTCAGGAAGGCTGTAAGAGGCTACAGCATTGTCTATTTGCATCCAGGTCTGAGATCCAGGTGCTGAGCATGTACAACGCTTTGCCTGGCTTTTGAAACATTCCTTTCTATTCCCTCTCATCCCCCATGCTCCTTCTCCTTTCCCCTGCCCTGTAGCACAGGAAAAAGGTGAACTAGGTTAACCCATGAGCTTTATCACAAGTTCCAATTTTTTCATGGAAATTGGTTTGCCCTAAGCTAGTATGACATAAAGCTCTCAGCTTTTTCTGATCTTTTTTTTCTTTTTTTTTCTCTCCATGGAAATTGCAAAAAATATTACCAAGCAAGAGTGGCATAGAAATGCAAGAGAAACTACAGATTTCCTTTTTCAAGAAAATATGTGCTTGAAAGTCAAGTCAAGTCATAAGTCATCCATGAGTTTTTGCAAATTTTAATTAAAATAGATCATAGTGAAAAGCTATTTACCTAGTACTTTTTAGATTTTCAAACTTTTAGAGAAAAAAAAACTAGAGAAAATTTGTACCTGGCTATTACCAAATTAGTATTTGGGACAGCCAAAGGTGATACAGACTCCATCATCAGAAGGCATGAAAAGACACTTTATTATTAGAAATCTACTCTTCTTATAGAAATAATGGTGGACCTAAGACCTGATTGGCCTTTAGGAATCTTCTCTCAAACTATGGGTGAACTACGAATAGCACATTCTGGAGAACCATAATCCATAAACAATGGTTACAGAAAGAGAGATAATAATTGTTTGAATTCTTTCCTCTAAGTTTCCTATTGCTTCTACGCAGCTTCCCAGGATTTTCCTGGGAGAACCATGTCTCTCTGTTCAGAGAATATGTAATTACTACACCTGACTATCAAAAATTTTTTCCTATATATGACATATTATTTTAGATAATGCAATCAATAGCAATGCCCTAATTCCAGTCTTTACATCCTAAAATTCAGTTTTTTATTTTGTAGTAAAAGATGGTGCAAAACCCGACGGTTGACTGTAAGAACTTTTTAATCTTGTGGTTTGTTTTCTGCTATTATTAACAGCAGAGAATGCATTAGAAATGGCAAAGTAACTATTGAGCTTGTAGTTGCTTTCCAGCTCAGCTGGAAAATCAGTAACTGCAGAACAAACTTCACCAAGAATTAATGGAGATGCTGGCAGTGGGGGAGGCAGCTGCCAGATATCCACTGTAAAAAAATGTAAATAAGTGAAACTATTACTGATGGTCTATTAATGTGCATAACTGGTAACCAGTTTCTGAGATTTAAATAATTCAGTGTTTTTATCCTTAAAGGCATTTTCTGTGTCTGTAGAATTTTGACAGGCACTAGAAAATGAAAACCTCTGCTTCTCCATTGAAGGGAGGCTGCATGCCAGGGCATTTTTACATGGGTAGATAGGGATAGGACAAGGGGGAATAGTTTTAGACTTCAAGAGCAGAGATTTAGATTAGGTATTCTTTGTTTGAGTAATGGTGAGGTACTGGCATGGGTTGCCCAGGGAAATTGTGGATTCCCCATCCCTGGAAATGGTTAAGGCCAGGTTGGATGTGACTCTGAGCAGCCTGATCAGTGGGAATATGTCCCTGGCCATGGCAGGGGTGTTGGAACAAGGTGATCTTTAAGGTCTCTTCCAACTCAAACCCAAACCAGTCCATAATTCTGTGAGTTCATATAGATATGAATACAGTTGCTCCTCTTATCATAAAGGTTCAGCTCAACTCTCCCAGTTGCAGGGGCAGCTTTTTTTAGTGTCAAGAGGAATTGACATGGCTGGATTTTTAGTATCTGGATTTATACTTCAGGCACCAAAACAGGCATAAGCCTGTTTTGTGTTAATTATTTAAATATTTGAAATTTATTGCATGGAATATACACAAAATAAGCAAAACAAACTCTTGTCACTGAAATTTTAAGTGGATAAATTCATACTTGGAAAAGTAAATGCATTTTAAGAGAGATTATCTGTAAATCACAGCTAGAACCATCTGCTAAGTATTAGATTATCTTTCACCAGCAATGTAAGTCTTTTTCTAAATAATTTAACAGCATAATAGAGTTTAAATTGATGAAATCCCACTTCTTCTCTTTCGTAGATCATTGAAATATTTGTTCCATGAAACTCCCTAGTACAGCCTTGTAAATTGTTCCAGAATATTGAAATATTTTTGTAGCTGATTTATCCATATGCTGTATTTTCTAAGTCCATAAAACAATGAATAAGAAAAAAATCATTAAAAGTATTAGGGATTGCTTAATATGTTAATGAAAATCTCATCTCTTATTAATAAGCACATGTATTATTAATGATGTCAATGCATATTTATGTGATAGTGTATTTTATTCAAATGAAATATACAAAGAATATAACCTATTATCAGATTTATCTTGTCCCACACAAGGTTTACCATAATCTGATTAATTTGCTCAGTGCCTCAAATAACACCATTCATGATAGTGGCAATTGAGCTCATTTCCTTGCATTCTGGTTCACACTCATTTTGCTGCTTTCTTAAAACTCACTACAGTGTGATAAGTTCAGGTCTCAAGACTGTTTTAACCCGGTAAGATACATTTTGACAACTTTCAGAAGAGATTTTGAATGAGAGGGAGGCAATTAAATTTCAAGCAAAATAACCATCCAACTAGCAATATGTAGAGAAGAGGGAGAAAAGCTATCTTGTGGCTATGTCATTAGTTAATTAGGAATTTAAACAATTGAGGACAGCATAGGATAGCCCATGGCTGCACTATTAAATCATTTTATCATTTTTTAATGATAATGCTTTTATCAATTAAAACCATTTTAGCAAAGCCATTGCATTAAGTGGAAGTGGAATGTGTTACAGCACCTGGAGGTTAAAGAGTTTCCTTTTCATAATCTAACACCAACATGTGGCTGATTTGTTCGTGCCCATCCCCAGATTATAAAATCCTCATTGTTAAGTAACAACTGTCAGTGTTCACTAATCCAATGCTCCAGCTCTGGGCTAGAGAGTGACATCCCAAAGTGACCCAGGCTCCAACGAGAAGCGACTGCCTTTTCACACCCAATTGCACTCACAGTTTGTACCTGTGTCCCAAAATATGTGGTTGAGGATGCCTGGGTGACCATTTCTTCCAGATTTAGTTTGTTGTAGCTAATTGGAAAGGTGTGCACACCTGGCTCTGGTTGGGTTGTGAGGGAAATAATATGAAATTCCTTCAGACATTTCACTTTATACCAGTTCTTGTCTTGCTCTTTCTCCTCTCCTTTTCAATACTACTAATTTAGTAATATATCATAGATTATGCTGCTGAAATGATGCAATTCCTATTTCTAGAGGAACAATTTTGGAATCAATATGAACAGTAAGTACTGGCTTTTACACTAATAGGCATAAGTGCCCCTCAATATGTAAATAATAAATAAATAAATAAGCTAAAGCTAAAGGCATATTTCCACCTTTCAAATGGAAATAAGAAAATTCAATTAAAAATCATCTAAATATGATTTGAATGCCTTTAATTTAATTTAGAGGTAAAAGTGATAGTCTTGAATATAAAATCCTTAAATACCAGATGAATTGATTTTTTTTGTATAAGGTTCAAACCTCATGCAATTGTCCTACGAAATTTCAGTTGGACTCAGCATATGTCTGCTCTGACTTTAATCTCACACATTATATTGATGCATTCCAGAGGCAAAACTTATTTATACTTAACACCTTTATCCTGCAATAATGCATATAAATAAATAAATTATAATTTTAACCAGGGAAGCCTCTGGATTGATGTGTCTGTCTTACTGACATTGGTTAACAAGGGCTTACCTGTACTTGTAAGAAAGGAGCAAGACTGTCAGCACACAAAGGACTGCCAAGACCATCTCAGTTCATCTCTCTACTCATCTGCTTGAGAAAGAAGATTAATGTTGAAATGAATGGAAGAACCTGTCAGTGCATGACAAGCTTTCGGGAAGATGTGATGCTTGAGGAAACAGTTTGATTATCAGCTAATCCAGGACACCAAATTAGATATCTCAGGTTCAGTTTTCAGAAAAGTATTCCTGAGCTATATGCAGAAATCAACAATTACAAATCCAGGATAAGAATATGTCATAGAATTCAAGAGTATGTAATTCAATCATTTAAGCAATGACTCTTCTTTGAAATAACCATAAAATAAACTAAACTCTAAAAGTATATATTTACAGAACAATACAAAATGCTACTTGAGATTTTTTTAAAATGTTTTGTTGATTTAATTACTTGGCTTGCTCTGAAAAGCAAGTTAAAATAAAATGCATTTAAACAAATATGGAATGCCCTTGCTCACTATTTCTCTATTTGTTTTACTCATAATCAAAAAATGGAAACTTAGAAATTAATTTTAGCACTTAGTATGCAAATTGCTCATAGCAAGAAGCCCCTTTATCTTCTGTGTTATCTTTTGTTGTGGCATTAGTAATACTTACATAAAGCAATCTTAATATTCAAGACAATTATTCTGAAAAGAGCTCCAAGATTTATCTCTAAATAGTATCATCAACATATCATGGTATCCATATATGTTTTGCTGGGTTAACATTTATCACTGAACTCTTTCAATATGAATTTTCATCTGTGGTGCTGTTATTTTGATGACAGCCCCTAATTAGGGTTGACATTTCACTAGCCTTATTTCCAAATTCAGCTCATTCTGACCTCAGACAAGTTATTTAAAGCTGTTGAGCTTAAACTTATCAAAAGTGGTGTGTGGAGTCTTACTTTTCCAGACTTCCTTTTGAAGTCCATTTTCATTTGCAGCATACATGTGATGCTCATGGGAAGGTCCTGTCTGCATGAGTCACACAGCCATAGGATCACAGAACATCCTGAGTTGGAAGGAACCCACAAGGATCACCAGGTCCAACTCCCAGCCCTGCACAGGACACCCCAGGAGTCACACAATGAGCCTGAGAGCCTTGTCCAAGCATTTTTGAGCTCTGGCAGGCTTGGTGCTGTGACCACTTTCCTGGGGAGCCTGTTCCACCATCTGGCTGAAGAGCCAGAGTCAGGAAAGCTGGCACACAACATGGAGAATAAATTTGCTCAGGCTTGCAATTTGGCACCAGAATTTCTTGATCTGGAATGATGTAGATTTTGTACTTTGAAAGAAAGCATCAAAGTCGTAAAAATCAATAAGTATTGCTGTCTGGGTGTTATTACATGGCTTTTATTATACATAATAATGCCACTCTGAAAGGTCTAAATCTTTGTTATTCACATGGATGGAAGGTAACAAAAACTTACAGGATTAGATGAAGTGGAAATGCTGACAGTAAATATGTTGTTTACAGCTCTGCCTTTCATTGTAGCATTGAGCTGTAGCAGATGAAAGAGCTTATGAACAAATATGTGCAAAGAAACTTCAAAGGTTAATTTAAACAGTTTAATGCTGTGAAAAGTGAAACAAGTTATCTGCCGTGAAAATGTGGTGCCTACAGTGAGTTCCTCAGATCAGGGGTGATGCTTTTCCCTTTCCATCAGTGTGACATAACCATCATCCCACCTGATAACCTTATGAGAAAGAATTGTGCTAAAAATCAGTATTAAAATGACAATGTTCTTGTTTATTTCTCAGGGTATTTGACAAGCATTTTTTTTGTATAAGCTTCCATGCCTTATGCAATATGCAATTCATACATTTGATGTTCAATCAAAGGATTAGCTTTGGAAATGGGAAAATTATGACTACTTGTAGTAGTAAAAAAGTTAATTCTGTGACAGAAATATATAAAATTGAGCGTCAAAAGCACCAAATTTTACTTGTTTCTGAAAAGATTTCATTAACTATTTGTTCATGAGGAATTTTAAATCCTCATGTACAAGTGTCCTTGTAACAAAACCCAAGCTGTTGTATAGTTCATCTTGAGTATAAATACATTTTATTTTGCCTTTTTTCCCCTGTCTCTATTTTGGTTTTTTTTCCCCTTGTGTGTTGGTTTTGTCTGGAATAGAGTTAATTTTCTTCACAGTGGCTGGTATGGAGCTGTGTTTTGGATTTGTACTGAACACAGGGCTGATAACACAGAGATGTTTTTGTTATTGCTGAGGGCTTACACAGAACCAAGGCCTTTTCTTCTTTTCATGCTGCTGTGCTGGGGAGGAAGCTGGGGGTACATGGGCGGCTGGGAGGAGACACAGCCAGGACAGGTGACCCAAACTGACCAAAGGGACGTTCCAGATCATGCTCAGTATGTAAAATGGTGGGGAGAGGGGGTAAAGAAGGAAGAAGGGGACACCTGAATTGATGGTGTTTGTCTTCCCAAGTCCCTGTAATGTGTGATGGGTCCCTGCTGTCCTGGCTGAACGCCTGCCTGACCATGAGAATTGATGAAAGAACCCCTTGTTTTGCTTTACTTGCATGTGTGGCTTTTGCTTTCCCTATTAAATTTTTTTTTATCTCATTCCACAACTTTTCTAGCTTTTACTCTTCTGATTCTTTCCTCAATCCTGTTTCTGGGGCAGTGAGAAGTGGCTGCATGGTACTTGGTTGCTGGATGGAGTTAAACCACAGCACCCTGCAATTTGTTTAACGAGCATTCAGCTTTCTTATGTCCTCTCCAGCACAGTCATATTTGAAAGAGCAGAGAGTGGATGTCCCTAGTCTTGAGGACAGTCTTGCAGAGATTTATGGGAAAATGAAAGCTATCTTCTGCTAGGAAAAAATGATATGGAAGGGATGAATTTAGGATGGAAAGTCTTGAGGAAATGTTTTTGTCTGATTCTCCTTCCATAAAATCATCATTCTTTTTACCTTCATATTTTCTCATGGCTTTGGAAATAACCACACTGAGCATCTGTCCCCTAGAGCATTTGTGTACATCTGTTGAGTTCCAGAAGTCTGGCTGCAGTCTGGGTTTTAGCAGGCAGAGCTTGTAGGAAGTCAAAGCTTTATTAAAGCATTGGAAGCCAACTTCTGTCTGCTTCTCTTGCCTCCATAGTTCTTGTGTGTCTGAAAGCTTTTCTGCCTTTTCCTGAGCATACTTGTTGGTCTAATAAAAACTATTAGGTCTGTCTATAATTATTTTATTCTGGATCCTACTGATACAGCAAGAGAATCAGAGAATGGTTTCTGTTGGAAGGGATCTTAAAGATCAGCTGGTTGCACCCCCTGCCATGGGCAGGGACACCTTCCTCTGGTCAGGTTACTCAAAGCCCCATCCAGCCTGGCCTTGAACACTTCCAAGAATGGGGCATCCACAGCTTCTCTGGGCAACTGATGCCAGTGCCTCACCACCCTCACAGCAAAGAATCTCTCCCCAATAATTAATTTCATCTCACCTCTTTCTGTTTAAAGCCTTTTCCCCTTGTCCTGTCACTGCATGCCTTTGTCAAGAGCCCCTCTGTGGCACAGCTCAGCTGCACCAGAGCTACAGCTACCCACAAGGCAGATGTGCACACTCACAACATTTCCTCATTTCTTACACTGCATATATTTTCAGTATTTTTCTTTCTCAAATATAAAGTTTCTTTGTGGTTTATCTCTACACTTAGAATTATTTCAGAAATATGAAAAGTATTGAAGAATTATTATTATCTCTTAGCAATAATGCTTCATCATTCCCATTTCCCTGTATAATTCAGTGGCACTCCATCATAAAAAAGGAAACCACACAATATAAGCTTGATGTAGCATATTTTATGATCCCTAGTGCCCAATATTTGACTTTATATAAAAGAAATATGCAAAGGATTGTATTTTAATTTTATCTCTCCACAAAAATAAAATGGACATCTCTTGTATTGCAAAATTGAGAACTAAAAAGATGAAATAAGTCAAGAATATTAGGCAGCTCTTTTTACAGTGATTAACCCTTTTGTCTGATCTAAACTGTATAATTTTGCAGTCCAAAAGACAGAGTTTCTTTTGGAATTAAACATTATATGAAGATATATTAAACAGCTATTTCAGCTCCTCTATTTCTGTGCCAAGTATGGTTTGTATATCGGTGTCATATACTTCTAGATAATCTCTTTTCCAGGTTTGAAGATCCCCAGACTACTCCATTATTCCACACATGGATACTCTCTCACACTGCTGATCATCCTTTTCAAGCTTTTCTGAAAATTTTTGATTTTAATTATGTCCTTCCTTGGACTAACAAGGCAGAAATGCACATAGTGAATGATTAATGGATTTGTAGAGTGGCAAAATTGTATTTGTTCTCTTGCTATTCATTGTTCTAGTAATAATTCTCAACAGACAGAGGAGGGATTTTTTTTTTTTTTGGTCTGGGTTGTTGGTTTTTTTTTGACTGCCACTAAGTCCTGAGATGATGTTTTAATGGAATTAAATTATGATGTTTTGGTGGAACTATCTGTCATAATCCCAAGTCTCACTCCTCAGCAATAATGCTTAGCTCAAAGCCTGTTATCTTTTTCTTGGAATCCAGGATTGTATTTCTCTGTGTTCAGAGTTTTATGTATGTGTACACTGAATTTCATTTGAAAATTTTTTAAGGCCTATGTAACTCTTCACAATTAGATCCTGTTCTTCCAAGCATAAATAACTATGCAACTTCACAAAACTTGTTCATGGCTCTGCTCACTTGTTTTTCCATTCTTCAAAATAAAACTAGTGGACAGCACATCCTTCTATTCCTGTTGACTCTCTTCACTATTGAGAAACCTTAGTTGTTTATTATGTTTTAGCAGATAAATATATAACCATTCCAAATAGCTGGTACATTTTTTCTTCCACTACCAACTGTTCATTTCTGTTGTGACTACTTAATTTCTCTAAGAGCTTTGAATGAGAGATTTTATCAATAAGATTGAAGAAATTCAGATAATTCATCTTTATCCATGTTCCAGCTCAGCTGACTCATTCAAAGAGCAGCAAGGGATTTTTCACATCTGTACTAATTAATTAATTAATTAGTTAGTTATTATTACTACTACTACTACTACTACTACTGCTTCTCCTTCTCTGTGTTGTTCAGTTCTCATTTAACAGGCCCATAGTTTTCCCAGCCTACTCCAAAAGTTCTAACGATTGGCCACTTCTTTGCTCACCTCCATTTTCAGTTTTAGGTGAGAGTTTACACACAGATCTCAATAGTTCAGCTGTTCCATCCTTCAGATCTTTTAAAATACTTTAATGAATTCTCTGTGGTTTTGATGAATTATTTTAGTTCATTTGGTCTACTTATACCACATTCACTTCCTCTGTTCCTTCAATCTCACAGAAATTCACTGCTGAGTCCTTCCATTCCCCACAAGGTTTCCCAGGTGGGATCTACCTAATTCCTTCAGTGGCAAAAATGTATGGGATCCTTTGAAATGTTTTTGTTATCTCTGAGTGCTCCTTTTATCCCTTTGACATCAGCACTAGACAAATAAACACAGGAACTTGATCACATTTAAACCATTTAGTGTCTGATTGGTTTTGACAGTCAGAGAGCACTTCCCACAGTTTCAGGAACCATTTGGAAAGTAGCACAGTAACTATTCTCCATATTTTAGAGAGCAGTTACCCTGCAATAAATGGTAAGATGCTGTATGGGGATGATATGCTGGACCAGTAAGCTAAAGGACCGGGACACAGCTTTGTTTTTCAGAAGAGGTATAAATGGTTCTGTGCTCACTGTCCTGTGTTGGAATAAATCTGCCCAGATTTTGCATTTTCTCCTTCTTCCGACTAAATGAGATGAGACTGATTTCTGCAGTTTTTATCCTGGCAAAACATTTTTTTCCCCACCTTCTTCAGCCAGCTCTTCACTAATGTAAAGGCATTCCTCCTTACAAAATTATATGATACAAATTCAATTACAATACCTGAATTTTTTTTTTTTCCTGAAGGAAAACAGAAAAGCTGAACTGCAATTGTACACAGGGCTTAAAAACATATTTCTCTGTGAAGCAGACGCTGAGGGGAGGATACAGCTGCCTATATGTTGGAATCTAGGGCTATCTGAGATGCTCTGGGGTGTCTCACCTGCTTCCCATCTCCTGCTCAAGGATAAAAGGGGTATCTTGTAGGTACTTTGTCATATCTGTCAGCCTAATGACAATGTGTCTCAGGTTCCTTAGGGCACCTAAAATAGCACTCAGTACCTATGTTTTAGTCTACTGAATTAAGCTTCCTGTCAGCTGAATTTCTCTCTAGGCTCCACTGACTGTACCAATTTAATTCATTGTGTGTAATGGGAACTTAGACACCTATCTCATACCACCCCTGAGAAACAGATATTTAAGTAGATTCTATTGACAACAATAATTTGATTTAAATGTTCTTGGAATAAGATGGATTGGAGACACACTGGGATGAAATAGAAAGAAAAAGACAGCAGGTATTCATAGTGCATTTAGGAACTTTGGAGGGGAAAGGGAAAAGGAGAACATTTGGAGAGGCAGGCATAGCAAAATGTGTCTGAGTTATTTTAAATATGTCTTTTCTGTAAGAAGCAACGCACTGATTAAAAAATAAAGACCAGATTCATATTCACTCTATGGTGCCTTTAATATCCCTGTCTGTATTAAGTGGATCTGAGGCAGATATGATATCTCAAACTTCTTGCAATCAAGATGAAAAGTAACTAAGAATTCAATCCTGGATAGATAGCTGGCTCTTCTGAGTTCAGATTTATTCTGTCTCAAGACCAGATACCCGGCAAAGGACAAAACCCCCCACCCAGAAACCCTCAAGGCCTAAATAAAACCGTGAATAAAAACTTCACCTGGGATATGAGAATTATCTTGGATGTGTATTAGCTTGTTCAGTGTCATCAGTAATCAACATTTTGTAGAAAAATTTCAGCATGCCTGCCCTACCCTTTGTAGCAGAAGAAATAATGAAGATACTCATTAATATCTCTTCACAGCCTATTCCTATAGTTACCTCAATCAACATCTAAAGGTCAGCTTCTGCCTTTGATTTCACATATGCACGACAGTAAAAACCTGAAAAAATAGGCTTTTGTCATAGAAAATATATTGTCAACTTACAAATTGGAGACGTGTGGAAATAAGTCCTCCATTAAGAGTTGTTTTACAAGTTCAGCTCAGGGAAATGAAATAGTTTGTTTTGTTCTGAAGGGTTTGAAACCTTCAAGGGTCCTTCTGGCCTTGTGGCTGTGCTGTGTTTTCTATGTTATTACAAAAACATCCCACTTCCAGCACAGAGTTTGGCCCCAGAATTTGTAGTACATAATGGTATCTATTTGACTACCAAGTGTGTTGTGATGAGGAGGACACTTGTGTGATTGGAGAGGCAGCTGGAACACAAGTAGAGGCTAAAGAGGGGACTGACACTTTGAAACCATGGCACAGAATTCTGAGAGATTCTCTATTACAAACAATCTACAGTCATCACAATGCTTTCTGCTGTAATAACCTGAATCCACTGGACAGTCTCTCCCAGATAGATTAGGCACCAATACATTTGTTTCAGACCTTCTGACTCTGACCTTTTTTATGCTAACTTTAATAAAATATAGCTCCATTCCCCTTGAGGTATTCCTGGATCACATCAAAAGAAATGGGAGGAGAAGCAAGTGCTGGAATACTCACTTTGAGTCCTCCATTTGAATTAAAAATATTTTCTTTCAAGTACTGAAGCATAGGTTTTAAGCATTAAAAATTAAAGTATAGTTTGAACGAAAGATTGCTCTTGATGTCCTTTAAAAACATAAAAAGTCTGGGATACAAAAAGGGAGGGAAGGAGGCAAGTTGGAAGGATTTTAGTTGGATTCACCTCTTTTATAGAAAAAATTATTGATAGAATAAAGTTCTGCAGAGGGATGAATCAGGTACACAGGCAGGGTAGAGGGAAGCATCCAGGACATGACACCTCTTTTTACCTCTTCTCTTTGCGTTCCTATGAGCTGATAAAATTGAGTGGGGTCAGAGGGTTC
Source organism: Passer domesticus (assembly GCF_036417665.1). Lineage (NCBI taxonomy): Eukaryota > Metazoa > Chordata > Aves > Passeriformes > Passeridae > Passer > Passer domesticus. The sequence continues at coordinate 11,829,392 of NC_087476.1, forward strand.
TCTGTGTCAAGCTGTAGCACCACAGAAGCTAAAGGCTTTCAAAAGTTATTTTATCTTTGACCTGTGCATTGTTTGTCTGTCCAGTGCTGCCTGAAAATAAAATGTATGGTTTGTTTGTTCAGAGTAGGCAAAAAATAGCAATGATCAAAGTTTTGGGAATTTCTTTTGGAAAGTCACCAAAACACAGTACAAAGATATTTTCTGCATCTGCTTATTAATGAGCGTTTTGTTTTGAAATGAGAGTGGCTGGGTTTCTTCTGAGGAAGAAACATTTCCTTGCTTCCACCTGGAAGCCAAATCAGCAAAGCTGTGCAGCAGCCTGGGCTCTGTGCTCAGGAGAAGCAGGAGTAGTGCTTTTGTGTACATCAGCTAAAGTCACTGTGCAGCCCCATCTGCTCTAGCTGATCACACAGCTTGCTGGAAATTGTTTGTACTGGTATTTCTAAGGAATTATTTGGGCAGGTGTATTTAAAAACATGACTGTCTAGAACTGGGGACCAATATCTCTGTATTTTGGCTCATTGGAGAGTACCTTATTTTTTTGGTGTTTCTTTCTCAGGTGTTTATTACAGAAGACCACGACCAAGAAAAAACATATACAGAGTTTTGAAAATGGTGTTTTATTTGTGTTGAAAGAACATATATCTTAGCATTGTAGAACTGTTTGATTTTTGTCTTAGATTTATTTTGAAATGTATTCCCATTCCATTCATATTTCCTCATTGCTCAGGTTTTAGTACATAGCTTTTCTTGTTTATCAGAATCTCGCAAACTGCATGTCCTTTACAGCCTTTTAGAAAAGGCTATAGGGAACTCGAGTTCACTCTGCCTGAAGATAAATCTACAAAATCGTCTGCACTACAGAGCTCTGTGCTGAAATGCTTAACCCTTGAGTGTTCTGCTCTCTGCAAGCCTTGATGAGCTTCTGATGCCTGATACCTCATAGAAAATTCTAGGCAAAGTAAAAGCGGCAAAATGAGTGAAAATTTGAAGAATTGCTTAGTGCTGCTGTTTAAGATTCTTCTGGAGTTCAGTGTTTAAAGCAGGGAAAACAAAAACAATAAAAATCACAAAACCAAACCTTCCCTCAAGCAGAATCTGTACACAGCTAGTGGTGAGGGAGTTCAAGGGGGATGGGAAGAAATCTCTGCACATTAAGGATAGACTTTCTGAAGAGCTAGAAAGAGGATATGTAGGGAAGTGCTGTAAGTGCAGAGATGCACAGCACTCACTCAATCTATGGAAATTGCTCTGCTTTGGATATTTCATTAAACCCTGGAACAGCAACTTGAATTTTATTTTTTTTTTCTCAGTTCTTACAGTACTTAGACTAAGAGCCCTAAAAATCAACTTTACTCTCTGGGTCTGTTAGCAAGTAAAGAAATTAACTAAACTAATGCAAAAATGGAAAATGCAGGCTAATTTTCACAGAAAAGAAAGAATTTGGAGAATCAGAAATCTGTTTTGATGTGTGTGCCCAAATTCCTCTTTTGAAACACCAGGAAGAAAAGGGATAAAAACCTGCCTGTCAGGTGGGATCTTGCACCTGGGTAAAATGGACACAGCTGTGGTCATGGAAGGTCAATCATCATGACTTTTTGCAACAAGTTTAATCTGAGGACTTCAATTGGAGTTTAATCCAATTAATCTGGTCTCTCAGCAGAATAGGACAAGGAGAATCCAGAATGAGGATTAATTATGTCTGTGATTATAGCATAGACATAGGCAGCAGCAACACTTGGGGAAGCTGCAAGTGGAAGATTATACTGAGGTGAAAATTTTGAAGTACATTCTTTTCCATACCAGAAACTAAAGCTCCTGTTGAACTTAACCTTTAAAGACTAATCCTGGTTATCCTATAGATGTATTCTACTGACTTAAAAAAGTTGGCCTTACCTGACAGTCTTCTGTGTGGGAAATGGATTTGTAGAGAATTCAGAAAAGGGCATAATCTGACACTTCTGATGACATCAGACTCAAGTTTAAAGGACACCTTGTTCCTGAGAAAATGTGAATTTACTTGGTGAGGAATTAGGTGCAATTTCTATCCCTGGGAGGACCCCCCAGACAAAATTAAGTACCTGTGCTGCTGATGGTGCCATAGTGTTACCTCTGTAGTGAACCTTCGGCCCACATTCTGCATGTTCTGAGGTCTTGTATTTTCTGGGTTCCCTGACAAAAGTGAGGAAATGATGAATCTGACTCCAAGTTCTTAGAAAGCAAATTTATTATTTTATAATAATTATATTATATTATATCAAAGAATGCCATACTAAACTATACTAAAGAATACAGAAAGGATACAGACAGAAGGCTAAAAGATACTAAGGAAAAACTCATGACTCTCTCTTCAGAGTCCGACACAGCTTGGCCCCTGATTGGCCAATAAGTAAAAACAATTCACATGAAACCAATGTAACAATCACCTGCTGGATAAACAGTCTCCAAACCACATTCCAAAGCAGCAAAACACAGGAGAAGCAAATGAGACAATAGTGTTTTCCTTTTTCTCTGAGGCTTCTCAGCTTCCCATGAGAAGAAATCCTGGCAAGGGGATTTTTCCAGAAAATATAATGGTGACACTGAGGACCAATCCTTGTAGCATGGTCAAAAGGAGGAGTGACAGGTGCCACCACAGTTTGTTATGCTTGTATGTGTACCCTCAAAATACCACATTCCTCACACCGCAGTGTTCAAGCTTAGGCAGGATTTCTCAAGGATATTTGCAAGATGTGCAAATCAAAGCCATATGCTGCAAAAAATCCTCCTAGCTGTTATGCCAGGCCTGTACTTAAACCTCTGAGACAATAAATGTATCTGGAAGCATGTCTCTGGATTTGAAAATGATTGGTTAAGGGATGGGTAGCTGATATGGCAGAAAATGCAACTAATTTTCATGCTGAGGTGTCTTTATGAAATATTTAAATAATATGGCACGGGTTAATCTCCTCTAATGTTGGACAAAGCAATGTACTACTTGGGCCTGAAGTGTGGTTTTCTGTGTCTCTCTCTATAGTCAGTGGAAAGGAAAAGTCACTTCAAGATGGCATTTCCCACCATGTAAGATCTGGTGCTTTGGAAATCTCCTTGCAGCATGTGTGTTTTGATGAGGTGAAACATACGTAGACATCTGCATGGAAAAGCTTGTAAAGCATGAGGTGAGGAGACAGATATCCTGAATAAAACTGGGAACAGATTGCCAGCTTTTATAATGTCAGGCTTGTCCTAGCTGAACAAAGGTTTGGATCTCTGTTCTGCAGAGAGAACAAATATGTTTTTGATGTTCAGCCTGTGGTGGATGGGGCGGGGGGGAATGGCCCACAGGAAAAAATAGACTGAGACACAGAGACCAGGGAATTTCTGAGAAGATTGGGGAGTGACTATAGGTAGTTCAGGGGGATTTTCTGAAGGATATTGAATGGGCTGTATCAAATTCTTTGCAGGTCAGGAAGCCTCCAAAATTTGCTGTACTCAAAATAATACTGGAGAAACAACTTCCAAGGATGCAGAGATGAGATTTATTTTCAAACTTTTTTTATTTTTAATTTTATTATCTCCTACTTTGTTTTTTCTTTCTTTAGAAAGTCATAAGTTGTGATCTAGCAATTCATAGCTCTCTTTGTATTCTCCATGTTCAGTTGAAGAGAACAACAAAACTCTTCAGAGCCCTGGCTGGTTTGAATGTCCTGGCTCCCTGTGCTAGAGAGGTGTGGAGAGCTCTGCCCTGGTTACAGAAATTGAAGCTTTTGAAGAAGACAGATGATATCTTTCTCATTTGCCTCTGGGCTCCTCATTTTCACTCAAGTGAACAAAGAATAAGACTCTGATTATCCAGTTGCTGTACAGCAATGAATTTTCCTGCAAACTTGTACAGCAAAAGTATGAGGGAACACCTTCCTGTCTTCTTTCCTCTCCTTGCCTACCCCTGCCTCAGTTTTTAGTAGGCAGAAGCAGGGGTCTCTGTCTCCTGCAGAAAATTGAATCTTTGTGAGTGAAAGTGTTTCTGTGCCTCCTTTGAGCCCTGCAGAAATTCAGTTCAGCCATTTGGCCGCTGTTGTGTGTTAAGTGCTGCTGGGAGGGCATTGACATCCTTGGGACAATCCACCCGGCCAGACCAGCAGGAGCTCAGTGTGGCAAAGACCAGTAAAGCCAGTTTTCAACCTCTTCAACATATGGTATTGCTCATGAGAGAGGTTAATCAGGAAGACCTTAAAATCAGCTGGAGTTTCCATGGGCAGAATTTGTAGTCTGCCCCAATGGAGAAGCTATTGTTAATTTTAAAATTCTGCAGAAATATATTTGCACAGACTATTTCATATCTTGAATTAATTAATGCCTAGGCCTTAAGGAAGCAATATACAAATAGCAACTGGGCTTGCTTAGCTCTTTTCTCATGTTTCTTTTAATTTTCTGTTCTGTTGCTAACTTTTGAGAGTGATTTCTAGTACCACTTTTTTGTGGCTATTGCAAAAAACATTCAAACATTCTTCGAAATACTAATATTCCCAAGAGTTTTCTATAAAACTCTTAAAAATATTTTTTTTTCTAGAGAAATAGAAGAAACATTTTCTTTTACTTGGCTCTGTTATGAAATGTTGGCCATTCAAGTAGAATTAGTGCCAAGTAAATTTCAGTCATGCACTTGCAAAAGAATGGAGCCTGAAATCGCAAATTAATTTGAGAAATATTTTAAAATATATTTCTGAAATTTAAGGCATGGGTCCCCTTCTCTTGAGTCTAAGGCCTTCAGGTTCTAGGCTGTCATCTTCTCTGCCTCTCTGGTCAGTGGGAGGAGTAGGTACCTCGGGGTGCACAGGAGGGTTTATGTGGGCTGGGTTGGTGCTTCTTTGGTTACATGAACTGAAAAAAACTACCAGAGGTAATAGTTCTGCTGCACAGCTTCCTTGGCTCTTTTCAGGCAGTCCAGGAAGCCATCTCAAGACTTCCCTGAAAACTTGTCTTAAAAACAGAGATCAGTGTTCTCTGTCCTTGCATTAGATGGTACCAAGCTCCAGAATTTTTTCCTCTTTAATTCAAATAAATTTTTGCAAAAGAAGTAGTTACTGATTAGAAATATCAGGTGCCCAAGCAGAGCTTCTAGGTGAAAAGCCGTCTGTGATAGGATAAAAAGCTGCAGGCTTCCCAAATATATATATATATATATTTCTTCTTATCTTGAGAGAAGAAAAAGCTTCACTAGTTCTGACATTTTATGTGTGGCCTTTTGTTTTGGAACGGAGATCAAGGAGAGCAAAAATCAAAGGGGAACACAAGCAGAACTGGCCAGTATATGTCCCCTTTTCCCAATGGAACATTAAAAATACAAAGTAACAACCAGTTCCCAGATCACTGATTTATCAAGTTACGAGAAGCTTTATCATTCTTCCCCCAGTCCTAGGTAGATGGAAAAGAGGGTCAGGAGACCACCACCACAGATGCATCTCTCACTGAACAGCCACACCACCTCGGAGTTACTGCTTTGATTTTGTTCATAGGGCTGTAGGACACACATTACTGAACAAGAACAGTTGGTCAGAGCAGAAACTGCAGTGTAGGAGGCAGAAGAGGAGATTGGATCATGTAACATCTGCAGAGCTATAAAAGTGCACAGTGTGGCTTTGTAAGGCTGAGCCAAAAAGAATAAAAGGAGAACTCAAAATACAGATAACTCAGAGGGAAAAAAATCCTCAACCCCACAGCATTATGTTGACCCAAAAAATGAGCACTGAGCAACATGTGAGATATGATTTCAGTCATGACATAATTCCAGAGGGCACTTTCAGCAGCACAGGGCTTGTTAAAAACCTATGGGAGCTGGCTGGCTTAGGACTGAGGAAAGCACATCCTCTTGCTGAATCTGTGACAAGCTTTCCTGCAGAAAATGGGCTTCTTATTCTTTCACTGAGGTGCCTGATGATGCCTCACTTAGCTGGACTGAGGGCTTTTTTGGTAGGTTAGCTTTTGCACAAAAACCCAAATGGACCAGCAGTCTAGCTGTCTTGAGGATGTGCACCACTGTATTTCTGACTGACTTTAATGTAGTTGACCTCAAGCTGACCTCAGTGATAGGAACCTGATGTTCTTCTGATGTTCCAGAGGGAAATTTAAGCCAACAAAGCCCACGGGCTATATTCAAACAGAGATGTAGGCATTGTTGTAGCAAAGTCTGCAGACTTGACAGCTAAGAGCTCTGGGAGCAGAATTTGTACTGCTGGAGCTGATGGAGCTGACAGGCATTGCGGGACTGAGGTCTGTGGCTGGGCACCCTGCTGTCTGCTGGGCTCAGACACTGCCTGGCAGAGGGGGCTTGGGAGAACCTGGGACTCACAGCCTGAACTCACACAGGTACCTGTAAGGTGGTGACAGCCAAGAGGAGGTTGTGCAGCCTGCTATTGAAAGCACTTACTGGAATGTGAGACCACTTCTGAGGTCTGTCTGAGGCAGAGAGCTTGCAGGATTTGAATTCAAAGTGCCTATTACAGAGAGGAGCACACTAACCATGAGGATAAGAATAGGCTGTTCTCTCTCCATCTGCTTGAAGTAGGTCACCAGCAACCCAAATGCAAACTCCTGTAAGCACTGGAGGGCTCCTCTCCTCTGGAACAAGGATAGGAGAGAAGAGTGAAAGGAGTGATCCCAATGTTCAGGGAATGCCCAAGTATTCTGTATTCTGAGTATATGTGTCCTTTGAAGATATGTATCAGGAGATCGGTAAACAGTCATTGTAAATTCCCCTGGCCAGCATAGAAGTGTGTTTCATTAGTCAATAACTGAGCTTAGCTTCTTATCTTAGTTGTTAGTAATTAGATAATTATTTTAATTATTCTATTAATATAATATTAAGCAGTACTCTCTGATTCCCACAAAATACTATGGACTTTAACTCATCATCATAGAAATTTGGGAAAAAAACTACATTTAAAATTGTATGGCAGGATTGAGAATTTCTGCAAGGTTTGTCCTTTAATTGGTTCTTTACCCCATATGTAATTAAAATAAGTTTTGACTACTTAAAAGAAAGCATGAAAATCTTAAAGAGATTAAAAGTCTTCAGTAATATCTCTGTATGTAATTTTTTTGTGAGTTGCCTAGGAAATTGTTTATCTGCATGTAGGAGAGATATAATTTTTAGTCTGAGACACAGAACATTTATCACAGCTTTTTAAGTATTTTTGTGCAAGAAGGTAAGAAACAGGCTCTTTAATCTTATTGATCAAGATGCAAGTCAATGCATATCTGAAAGACAGTCCAAGTCTGGATTAGCAGATCTGGTTTAGGTATATAAATTGGAATGAACAAATCTCATACTATAGAAATATTCACTGAATCCTCCAGGAAAGTAATTTTGAAGATATTATATTTGAAATAACAGGAAATGGCAATCTTTGCAGGAGAGCCATTCACTTTTCATTTAGGATTAGAATCTATCAGGTACTTGAGCATTTTACAGAAATAGCAAAGCTGGGATGAATCTGCTGTCCTTTCTACCTTACATAAGGCAGGGAGACATTGCACATCCTGCAGCTGAGAACACAGCATTACATCATCCAGCCTCATGGCTTTTGGTGCCCTGAACAATGCAGGGAAAGGACACAGACCTGTGATGCTACAGTCTCGTGCAAGCCTGTTCTGTTTCTAAAGCTCCAGGCTAAATATTTATTCAGACATATATAGGACATGGCAGAAAAAAAAGAAACAAACCAAATCAACAAAACCAAAAAACAGTTTCTGTTTTGCACATACGCTTTTCAACAGAGCTGTTCAGGACAGAATAGGACCATAAGGAATTACCTATAACGTTCAGTGCTCCATCTATCCTGCTCCCAAGAATGACTGTTGGAGATGCTTTTTGGGAATAGAGCATGAGAACCCCCACTCTCTACAGGTCATCACCCTTGCTGTTTCCCAAAATTAGTTTAAGGATGTTACAGGTCCATCCCTGCATACACCCTTGTAATCTGGCTGTGCATCTGTTGTCTGTGAACTTGCCTAACAGCTTTTTGAACATGCTTTAATTATCAGTCTGCAAACCCCATCATAACAGAAATTCTCATTACTCTCTGCATAAAAAAGGACTTTCTTTTATCTGTTTTAACTTATTGCCAATCAGTTTCAGTGCTCCTTATTAGTAGTATTGCTGGACTTGGTGAATGCCTGTTCCATACTAAATCTACAAAACTTCCATATTTGAAGTTGCCCTTTTTTGAGCAGAAAGTATGACCAGATGACTTTCTAAATTCAGAATATGATCTCCTGAGGTCTCCATATAGTTAATCTTCCATCTTAACTTATTGTACTCTTCATGTTTTTTGTAAATCCCAACCATATGACGCTCCTGTCTTCCCCTTGGCAAACTGAAATTTCCAAATATTTTGTCTCTCTTTCTAAGGCAGTTGCTTGAACATTTTAGAGGACCTTCTCTGTAGATTCTATAATTCCACTTTGTCTTTTCTGAGGGAAAAAAAAAAATGAAAGAATCAGAACTTCACACCATAATTAAAAAAAACAACTTTGGGCGTCCCAAAGTTTTATTCAATATCTGTTTCCATCTGAATAGCCTGCCTTACACTGCTCACTGCTCTGTTGTCCCACTTCAGCTATTGCTGCTCACAGACACAGAGGCCTGACACTGATGGCTCTAAGATCTCTCTTCCTCAGTTGTGGATGTTGCATTCCCTAAAGCTACATGACATGGCTTTCTGTGGTTCATGTCTATATGACAACTCAGTTTTTACATCTTGGCTTTGACTGGTGTCCTTAATAAACTTCAGATTTCCTTCTTGGCATTTGTAATACAGCACAGAAACAGGAATACAATGCAACCATAGGGATTTCATGTGGTTTTCTCAGGAAAAAAAAAAGGTAAGGACAAAAAATAGATAAAACAACACCAACTCCAGGGCTTCAAAATGATCGAGCAATATGAAGTGACAAGTTTGCTGTGTTCCAGTAATTGTAATGCTGTCAGATTGTAACACACATCTATTCATCTGATCAAATGTTATGCAATGTCTGTGATGTTTACTGTTATGGTGATTTTTCCTTTTCTGTACACAGGGTTGCTCTGATTTTTTTAAAGCAAGAACAGCATTCAATGTCTTTGCTATCCACAAGATAAGAAGAGTGTAGTAGCATCCTCCAAATTACAGCTCTTATTGTTTGAACAGAATAGAATTTAAGAGATTATATAAGTGTGTTTGCTAATTAGTCCATGAATAAAATTTAATTTAAAATACCTTTTAAAAAATTAATCATGTACAGGCTTCCCTTTATCTTTAGCAATCTTGATAATTGACTAACATGTATTCTTCAAACATTCCTGAGTTTCAGTAATTAGTTTCAATTAAGTTGCTTGTGACTGTCATATACAATCTTTGTTACTGGTGAATAATAGATGAAATCAAGTCAGCAGATTGCATTTTCCAAAGTATGACATCTAGGCATGATCTCTTGCATCATTTTGATATCAGAGATGGTGCAAGTGTTCATTATCCTTTCTCACCACCTCATTTATAACCTATGCCTTTCTTTTTGAAAAGAACCCTCAGTAAAAGTTTCTTTTAAAGAATTTATATAATTATTAATATCTGAATATATTTCAGCAAAGTTGAAATGGGGTTTTACCAACAGATTCTCCCTTCCTGAACTAAAACAATTTTAGTCTATTTTCTTCCTTCAGAGAACTAAATGAACAACGAATCATTGGTGACCTTGGAAGACCAACCTGATATCATTAAGCAGGTGGGTGGTAGGGCATTTACAGCTTCTCCATGGGGAGGTGTTGTTGTGAAGGATTAGACCACACATACCTTTGCCTGCAGAGTTGGGAGGATGCTGCTTGGGGAGTGCTGAGGCAGGTTACAGGAACAGATGGCTTTTTCAAGCACGAGTCTCACCTGCTGCCAGCTATTTCTTGCTGCTCAGGGTGGTCCTTGTACAACATGTGCCATCAGGTTCTAAAAAAAGTACCTTCAAGGAACATGGTGAACACACATCCTATTCCATAACATATCACGTTACCAAGTTGTAGAAAGAATTTTTTACAACTATATGTAGAGACGTTACAGACTGAGACCACAGCTCTAATATTTTAATTTCTAAAGAGTTGCTTTTATCCATAGTTTTGCTAATTTTACTCTTATTCTTTCTGTGGCTGGATTCTGGCTCTGCAATCTTTCTTGCTGAATTTTGCTGTGAGAACTTCAGCCAGAAATCCACGGGACCTTGGAACAAGCCAAGAATAAAACAGTGCTCAGGAGGAGGATGTATGAAATGAATTTTTACCAATACAAGTGAATTAGAAGATGGATGGCAAGTTTTGCTAAGAATGCATCTGGTAATTTATTAAATTAAAAGTGGTATCACCACTGATGTTTTCTAGCAGTTTGCAATCCAAATTTGACTGCATGGCTAAGGGAAAAGAATTGTTCGAACTGGCCATGCAACTTGTCTAGACTCTTTATTAAATTTCTTATGTTATATTTTAAATTGGGTTTGCATGGAAAGTGTTTGGTAGTGGGGGCAGCAACTTCTGTGAGAATCTGTCAGAAGCTCCCCATGTCCAATAAAGCCAATGCCAGATGGCTCCAAGATGGACCTTCCAAGGCCAAGCCCATCAGTGATGGTGGTAACAGCTCTGGGATAAAAGAGTAAAAAAGGAGGAAAAAAACTCCTGTGCAACTGCAAAAGAAGAGACCCTGCAGACCCAAGGCCAGTGCAGAAGGAGAGGGAGGAGGTGCTCCAGGTGCTGGAGCAGAGATTGTCCTGCAAGCCCCTGGTGCAGCCCATGGAGAGGCAGCTGTGCCCCTAGAGCCCATGAAGGACCATGGGGGAGCAGAGATCCACCTGCACCCCATGGAGGAGCCCACAGTGGAGCTGGGGGTGCCTGAAGGAGGCTGTGACCCTGTGGGAAGCCCACCCTGGAACAGGCTCCTGGCAGGACCTGCGGCCTATGGAGAGAGGAGCCCACACTGGAGGAGGTTTGCTGGCAGCACTTGTGACCCCATGGGGGACCCATGCTGGAACAGCCTGTTCCTGAGGGACTGCAGCCCTTGGATCACATTAGGACAGTGGAAGAGTGTGAGGAGTCCTCACCTGAGGAGGGAGTGGCAGAGACATACAATGAACTGACCACAGCCCCTTTGGCTGTCCCCTGTGCTGCTGGGGGGACAAGGGGAGAGGAGGAAGAGGAACTGGAGTGAAGCTGAACCTGGGAAAAGGGGAGGGGTGAGGGGAACCTGTCTTAAGATTTGGTTTATTGTTTCTCTTTATTCAAACTCTGATTTGATTGGTTATAAATTAAACTAATTTTGTGATGTTGAGTCCAGCTTGCCATGACAGTCACTGGGGAGTGATCTCTCCCTGCCCTCACCTTGACCCCTGAGCATTTTGTTGTTATTTTTTCTCCCCTGCCCAAATGAGTGGGCAGTGACAGTGTTTTTGGTGCCATCCAACCAGGGTCAACCCACCACATATGTCAATATCTGTTCACTCTCTGAGAGCTGGATGCATTAGGAGATGTTTGAGGACAAATCTTTTAGGAAAAAAAAATAGTTAAAAAGTAATGTTTTATGTTGAACTGAAACTTCATCCAGTTTCATTTATCCCTTCTGCCTGTCAATTAATCAATGATTAATTCACATCTCATCTCACTTCAGTTACAAAAAAAGAAGGTTATTAACTGGTTTCTAAACACTATAGGAATAAATAAAGATTTTCTCGAGAAATATTTAGATACTCAGACTAGAAAATGTAATTATGGTCAACACTCTTCCCCTAATGATGTAATGACCTATATTTATCGGGCTGCAAGAACTGTCTGGCTTACTTTCTGTTTTGAGAGAACAAAAAACAGGACACAGTGGTGATAAAAATGTGACATCTATAAAAACTAGCTAATGAGGAATCCGCGTTACTTCATGCAGTGGTGCCACATTAGACAGGTGACAGAAAAATATGGTCTAAAAATTTGGTCTTCATACACAGATCTTTAGTGTTGTCCTGCTCAGAGGGGTGTACTTGTCTCCTGAAGGACTTTTCAGAGCACAATGAATCATCTACAGAATTAATGTTTTAAACCAGAAATTGCTTAACTTGGTTACCATGAATTTTACACTTTGAAAAGATAAATGGTCTTCAGCATCAGACTGAGAGAAATGTCTTGCCCTGTATAACCCATGCCTTAATACACTGAGATACTTCTACCCTATCCTTAACATAATTTCTACAGATTAGCACTTTGATGTTTCATGATAGAAGATAAATGGGGCTTTGTCATTGATGTAGAATATTGTGTCAGATGCTTAATTTAAATATTAGAGGCAAAATCCAAAGTGCCATTTTGAGGTTTTCTTGTTTGGTTTCTGCTTAAGCCTGGTCAAAACATTCCCACTTGCAGCTGCTTTACAAAATGACATATATCCTCACAGCAGATAATTTCACAGGTCAGCTGAAGAGATATTTATATCACACTAATGATGCAGAAGTATGCAACTATATTGCTCAGAAATCAGAAGCCATAAAGCAAGGGACAGTGTTCTTGAAGTTCCTTTCATAATACTCGTTCCTCAAAACCTCTGATGCCATCCTGATCATTAAGTTTACTATTTTTATATTTTTAAAGTTCATCGCCATTTTGAGTATTGCTGTATGAAGTGAGAGCTTGCAGGAATGGATGCTTCATTACCTCAGCTCAGTTGTGCTTTTGTGAATTTGCTTTTTAGTAAGTTAGTTTGAAGGCAGAGAAGTTTTGCCCTTTAGCAATACTTCCTAATAAATTTAAGAAGCCTTGTTCAGAGCAGCTTTAAACATTGGCTTAAACAGAATTGGCTACACTGTGCTAAGAGGTTGTGTTATGGTATTCTTGGGAGTCCCAGACTTCCTCTCAGCCAACTGGATCCCTCCTGGATGAACTCCCTCTGGCTAACACTGTCAGTGCTCCTAATCATGATGCTCCACTTAGCTGAACCTTTTTCAAGAACTGCTCCTAACTGTGGCTATGTTTTGTACTGTATAATGTTGAGGACATGTGACAAATATAATTTTCCTATGAAATTTCACAACAAGAATGATAGTTGCTTTCCTTTTTGTTTTTCAGTACAACAGATCAAGAGTTTATATGAGGAACAAACATCAGAGTAATTATATTCTGGACATATTTTTGATGTGAGGAGGAGAAAGGAAAGGATGTTACAGGAGCTGGAAAACAGGATTTACCCAGCACAGACATGATTGGAAATATTTCAGAGTTTAGGCATAGCTATTTTGGAGTTGTTTGCATTCTGGTGTACAATTCCTTAAACTATTTTATTCTGTGTTTTTAACTTAATTCTGAAACATTATCTTTTGGGAACAGGGCATTGAGGAATTCAAATAATCATTATTTCCCAGGAGGGAATCAAAAGCAGTGGAAGAGCATTCCTTGCTAAATGGTGTTTCTTTCAGCTAGGGTGAGAGCAGACTTTGAGTCACTGCTTGTTTCCTGTCAGACTCCCAGAGGCTTCTCTCTGCTCTGCCCACTTGTATCATGGAGACAACTGATGAGGTGCCATCTAGGTTTTTCTCACAAGCACATCTAGGGTTTTTCTCACAATCTCACAATTGGGTTAGACCAGGTCTAGTAGTGGGACCTGTCAGATGGACCTGCACTCATGTTCTTCACAGCATTTTATGGAACAGCCTCATGTCATTGTGTTAAGTAATTATATTTATGGGAAATTATTGATGAATCAGTAGAATTAATGAAATTCTGAAAAGAGATTCAGATGGAGTTGAACTGAATGAGCTAGTTTAACCTGGAATTTAATTAGCTTGGCTTGACTCTTCTCTGAAAGAACAAGCAGTTCCTATTGAACCATTCAGGTCTCTTGGGCAAATGTGTAATAAAGTATTTTTCTAATATAGCTCATTATTTAGCTGAGAAATCAGAATGAAGAAAACAAATTAGTAAAAAGTTACATCCTTTTGTATTTCATTACAGAAAAAAACCCCTTTCTAATTAAAATTCATATTATCACTAGAGTTCATAAAAGTACATAATTTAAATATGCTAATACTGGACTGTTTTAAAATTACAATGTATTTAAGATTATATTAAGGAATTAGTGTTTTTTAGTATGCACTGTTTGCTCCAAAGATTTAACCAGCTCTGAAATATTTAAGGTAGTTTCAGTAAAACACAGATCTTCTCTGAGAAACTCTTGTGTGCCACCCCATTACCACCAGTAATGAGCACCCTGTGGCTGGTGTAGAGTAAGCTGAGTTCCTTGGCCTGGAATGTGGAGAATGAAATTCACACCACTGCTGCTCCTGCTGAAAAGGTGTCTATGCTTTGCTTAGTCTCTATGGGGTCTTTTATTGTCCTTCAGCCCTATAGCAACCAGAGGCTTCCTACTACTGTTTTAAAAGAGCTGACCAACCCTTGATATTCTTTCTTGCTCTCTCTTCCAGGACCCACTGCCAATGGCAGCAGTAGAAAACAAAGATTTGAGATGTCAAACATGATAAATTTGGTATAAGTGTAAACACTTAAGGAAGAAACTAAGGGCCAGGACTGAGTACATGTGGAAATAAACGGGGTCTGGTAGCCTGCAGCTTGTGGGCAGAAAGGCTGGAGGAAAGGGGCTGAGAACAGGCAATCTGCTTAAATGGCTTTATATTTACAGGACAGTGAATGTTACCAGAGCTGTACAATACTGGGGAAGAAATTGTCTATAAAATCAACCACAGAATCTTCCTAAAGCTGATAAAAAAGGGGTGGAAAAGATTTCTGCTCACTCTAAAGGGAAATTTAAACCCATTTCTTTACATGTAGGTTCAAATATAGTATTCCTCCTATATTTTTTTCTGTTTGCTAAAAATTGGTGTAATTAGCAGTAGTGGGTGATACTGGGCACAGATCATACAACCTAGTAAGGAAAGAGAGAGATCCTTTCATAAAAGCCCTCCAGCTTGGGGGTTCAGTGCTGTGCAGTAGCCTTCTTTCTCAGCCACATGCCAGTGGTTCTGAACCATGGGATATCTCTCAAGATGCCTGCTTTTCTGCAAGTTTTTGAGGATTTCATCAACAGCTGCAGATGGATCACACCTGCAGTATCCCCAGCACCCCAAACACATCCATGGTGTGGCAGCAGCAGCCACAGTGCAGCTTCAGGGTGGGCAGAAACAGTCCCTGCATAAGCTGCATCTTCATTCTTCTGAGATGTCCTTACAGCTGCTGGGTTCCTGCATCTCCCCAGGGTCACAGTGAATACATACTTCTGACCCTGTACTGGCAGGAAGCTTTTATAATAAGGTGCAGATTCCAGCAGGGGTTTTTACCTGCTTCTGATTATTTTTTCTCTTATAGACCTGCTGTGAATTAGTGGCACTTCTGTTGCTATTAATTACCCTTACTTATTCACATTAGACATCAATCCTTTGTCTTTGAAGCAAAGATAAATATTTGTATGGATGGATAATTTACTGATACTGGGAGCTGTGATCTGAACCAGAATATTCAAGACAGGATAAAAAGTATATGAAATAGCCCCTGAAGATTTTTTTTAATGGGGAATTTGTAAAAAATTAAAATCTCTAAAAGATCAATGTTCTCCAATACTGAATTTTAGATTCACAGCTAGTATCCAGATATACAATTACTATGAGGTTTGTTCCTTATAACAACTCTTGATCTGCTGTACTGAAAAACAAAAAGGAAAGCAATTATTCTTGTTGTGAAATTTCATAGGAAAATTATATTTGTCATATGTCCTCAACATTATATAGTACAAAACATAGTTACAGTTAGGAGCAGTTCTTGAAAAAGGTTCAGCTAAGTGGAGCATCATGATTAAACAAATGTTATAGAAAGAAAACAAGAAATTCAAACATTCATGTTAAATGCCTAAAATCCATGCATGGAAACTAAACTTATCTGGCTTCCCTGAGTGAGGAACTGCAGAGCGAGGATATTTAGCCTACAAATTGTAAGTGAAAAAGGGGAGAAGTGTTTCTGAAAGCCTTTCTCTCTTGCAGTTCATAGCGGATAAAGCAGTAGCCAAAAAATACAGAAACTGAGTTTTAGGTCTTTGATTCAAAGGACTCAAACTCACGTATTTTTATTCAGGAAAACAAAACCAGTGTCATAAATGGTCCAAGCTGCAGGGCTCTAAGCTAAGCTGAAATATGAATGTTCACTATCTGTCCTGTTCAATCTGGGCCTTTACACTGAAGGGCTGGGAGGATGCACAGAGAGCACAGTGGGAAGTTATCTGAGTTCACAGACATTTGGAAAAAAGAGCAAAGAGTTTTAGTTATGGAAGGATAGTGGGACCTGCTAATGTGATCTAGATGGAAGATGAAGTGCTTGGGGACAAAGGATCAAAGAGAAATAAGACTGTGTGTACTCAAAACTCAGTAGAAATCAAGGGTAATTTAAACAACTAATTCAGAAAGAAGATCAATAGTACCAAGATACTGGAAAACAATTTCCTGACTATAAAAGCATACTCATTCAATATGGGCAAAATTTTTAGTAGAATGGCAAAACTTGTTTTCTGAACAGATCTGCTTGAAATATGAGATATTAACTACAAAGGCAATATGTGAAGTTTGCAAAAGAATTCCATAGCTTTTGCAGAGCTTTGAATGGCAGATTGTAAGTAGACAAAAATGGGTGGAATTTACATGGCAAGAAACTTTTCCAGAGACATTATTTAACCTTAGGCAGCCCAGGAACTGCTTCAGTTCTTCCCTGTTTTCATTTCACATTCTCATTTGGGGATCTTAGATAATTCTCATGTTTGAGCCAAGAGACACTCAGTAAGAAGTTGTAAAATTATGAAAAAAAGGTCACTTAAGTATTTAATTAAACTCAAACTTCTATAAAAAATAATAAAATTTTTCAGAAGAATTGTCATACATTGTATTGGTGCCTTCCCCCTTTTCAGTTCCTAGATATGGTTTATAGTGTCTTTCAATTGTTAAAGAGCCATAAATACACATTTGTCATTTTTGCTTGTTGCAGGCTCTGTGCCTGTACTACCAAAGTAACAGGAAAGAATTCCAGCTCTTTCATGGTCATAACCAAACCTCTTCTACAGGTTACCCATAATTAGTGTAAATGAACAACCATCTGGGGTTGAGCTGGACAAATGCTTGTGTGGTGGTTGTTATCACTTGCAATAAAATCATATAATGTCTTGGGCTGGAAGGGATTTTAAAGATCATCCTGTTCCAGCCCCCTGCCATGGAGAGGAACACCTTTCATTAGATCTGCTTGCTCAAGTCCTTATGCAACCTGGTCTTGAACACTTGCAGGGATGAAGCAACCACACCTTCTCTGAGTAAACTGTATCACCACCTCCAGAGTAAAAAATTTCTTCCTAATATCTAATCTAAACTTGCCTTATTTCAGTTTAAAGCCATTTCTTCTTATCCTGTCACTACATGTTCTTGCATTAAGTCACTCTTCATGTTTCTTGTAGGCATCCTTCAAGTGCTGGAGGGCATCATTTAGGTCACCCTTAAGCCTTCTTCTTTCCAGGCTGAGCAATTCTCCCTGCCTTTCCTCACAGAAGAGATGCTCCATCCCTCTGATCATCTTGGTGGCTTCCTCTGGCCTGGCTCCAACAGGACCATGTCCTTCCTGTTCTGGGAACCCCAGGGCTGGGTGCAGCACTGCAGGTGGGGTCTCACCAGAGCAGAGCAGAGCACATGAGCAGAATCCCTTCCCTCAGTGCTTTGGATGCAGCCCAGGACACACTTGGCTTTCTGGGCTGCAAGGGCACATGGCTGGGTCATGTCCAGCCTCTCACCCACAGCACCCCTTTAGTCCTTCCCAGGAGGGCTGCTCTGGATCTGCTCATTCCCCAGTCTATGCTGGTACTGAAGGCTGCTCCACACTAGGTTCAGCACCTTGTACTTGGCCTTGTTAAGCCTCTGAGATCCCCATGTGCCCATTTCTTGAGCTTTTCAGTTCCTCCTGGATGGCATCCCCTCCTTCAGGTGTGTCAGTTCCACTCCTCAGTTTGGTGTCATCAGAAGGTTCAGGCCAGCTCTCTGTATCTATGGCTAGTGCACTGCTTCAGCCCAGCTCGCTCAGATACCACCCAGTGAGTCAGGTGAGTGCTGAGCTACTCTACTGCCTGTACCTGAGCCATCACCAGCGCTGAGAAAATGGTCTGCAGTCCCAAAAGCAAGTGGGGTTGTTGCTGTGTTGCCATGCCTTGGCAGATGGCAGTGGAATCCTCAAGAGGGATTCTCTTAAAACACCAATATCGATTTTAACTCCACTAGATGCTCTCCTGAGGCCAGTCTGTGGCTTAATGCCACCCACAAAAAGACTGCTCCCATGAGCAATAACTCAAATGCATTTCCCACTTGGTGCTAGCCAGTAACAGGTCTAAGGGAGGAATAATTATTTGTTAAGCATTCAAAGTATATGATCTTCACAGATAAGAGCAGGAAAAAGAGTAAGATCTCCCAACCAAGTTGATTCTGGAGGGATTCAAGCCTCTTGTAGTCAACAGATTCTAAAATTGGGATATGTGCTGGGAGTCTGCTGAACCCACAGGATCTGAGAAAAGCAAACCCCCTCCATGGCAGTTGCTCCTGGATTTCTAAATAAAGATTATTTCTCATGTGGTTTGGGTGTTTTATTAGTCCCAGCTACAATGGGGATATAAAGAGATCCATGCTGGTTCACTGTGAAAGAGAGAGCATTTTCTGAAAAACAAGACAGTAAAAGTATACCTGTTTATTTCTCAGTTCTAAAACTTGCTATTTTTTTTCTGAACAGAGAGGAAATCTTTCATAGTTTTATACAGTCTCTGATTATCATTAAAGCTGTGTTCTATACTTAGTTAAATAGGCCAAACAATGTCTTTTCATATATCTTAAGCTGTTACCTTTTTGCTAGAATGATAATCACAGGTGTCTTTTTTTTTTCTACCTTTTTCCCAAATCTGTTGTTCACACATTTCTGTTGTACTTCACACTGGCATACGGCTTGGCAGCCACTCAGCTGTTGCTGGAGTTGTTCTTGTGTGGTTTTGGCTGCCATATCGTACCTCCCAAGATGCCTTTTTAATTGATTTTATTCTATTATTGAAAATTAATTTGAACACTATAAGCATAGCCTTTAGAACCATTTGCTCATGTTTGCCAAAATGCCTTCATGCCCAGAAGTAGAGCATCATAATTACGTATACTTGGCATAGATCCATTTTCTGTTTTTACCTTTTTTGTCTGATTTCTTATGTAAATAATAAAAAGGGATGCTAACATGAATAAATAAGCTGCTGTTTGCATTTGTATATATGTATGTATGTGTATAATTTATTAAAACTTCTATTTTAAAGAAAAATACTGTATATGTTTGCCCCCAGTTGCACAGAAAGTTGTCAGTTTTGGAGGATTATGAATAGTGTTGTAGGATTCAAGAAATATGGATTCAGTTTCTAATTCTGTCATAGGTTTTTGCACAATCTTTTAATTTTGCTCACTGATTCAGTTTTCCAGCTGTAAGGGAAGATCACATTATCTGCTTTGCTTGTGTAGCTTGTTCATTTTCTTGGCTTTTGGGGGGAGCACTCAGCTGATGTACACATAAAGTGTATATCACAGTGGGTTATGCCTTTGTCTCAATCCAACCAAGCTCTGCACTGCCACTGAACTGAGGAGCAAAGGAGCAGAATAGAGTTTACAGGTGTGTCCACTGGAAGCACATGTATCATATTTAGGTTTTTGAAATCAGAAAATGCAGTTGCTTTGCCTTCTGACTTTTCTTGCTGGAAGCTTTCCAAAAAAAGTGTGTGATTTACATAAGTATTGAATTATTTATAATTAAATTGAAACATTAGTTTGAGACTGATGAAACATAACTTATTTCTTTATTTTGAATGGAAATTAATCATTAATTGACAGATAAGTGTAATACATTATTTATGCCCAATTTTCATTGATGCAGCCTGGCTAAATTATACAAGTACATAGAAATGAATAAACAACCTTTTCCAAAGGGAAATGGGAAACCCATAGTCTTTGAACTTTAATATCTGCAGCTTTTGTAGTCTTTACTGTAAATAAGGAATAAGAGCTCAATGGAACAAAATTTCATTTGCTTATTTAGCTCAAACTGCTGCTTTAAACACCTGTTCAGAACTTTTAAACCTTACTGTAGTCTTTAAAACACATTTACAGTGGGGTTCCTATTCTAACTATTCTTGTCAGTGTCAAAAAACTACCTGGAACTTGACCTAAAACCTCAGCAGTTTCTCAGACCATTTGCTCTCAGTCCCAGAGATCAGCTCAGCTGTCAGAGCAGGGTGCTGATAATGCCAGGGTTGTGGGCTCAATCCCTGCATGGGCCCTTGTGGGTCCCTTCTAACTCAGAATATTTTGTGATTCCACCTGGAGGGCTCTGTGTGACAGGGATCTTCAGCCCCCAGCTGACAAACAGGTTGAAGTAAGACTGGAGATTTTTTGGTTGTGTGTATACTGAAGTAGAAGGGTTGCAGGGATGGGGCTTTGGGTTTGGAAGATGATTTTTATATCTCTGTGCTTGGACTTGGATTTTATTTTATAAGCTCCTGCTGCTGCACTGGCTTTAGAGTGCCTGTCTTCCTACTTTCATAAGAAGGGTCTGGTTTAACTCAGGCAACTCCAGGAGAAGATCAGTGGTTAAAGTACTCCACCTCGGCCTACAATTCCTGCCTGACAGAAATTAAAGCCTAGCACATACACTGGAAAACCAGACCAGTTCTCTTTGGTAACAAATCTTCAGGAGAGCTTTAAAAGTGCATTCATTTTGTATTTCTCACACTGTGCAAGGGAGACTATAAATGAAACCTGCTGGGCTACCCTTCTCTGCTGAGCACCTAATGAAATCCTTCAACATTAATGATAATACAGATGACTCCAGAAGTTACCTCCAAATATAGATTTCAAGTGTCTCACCTTCCTGACTTTCACGTAAGCAGGGAGTCTGATCCCCATCCATGCCTGGCTTGAAAGCCCAAGGCTTTAAAGCTTGTCCCTTGCTCTAAGCTGTACTTGCTGTTCTATCACCAGCAGAGAGAAACATCAAACCCTTGCCCTTGGGTTTTCTTCATCTCCTGACCTCTGAGGTCTCTACTGCTGTCTAAAAATATTTCCAAAGCTGGCACATTGAACTCCCTCTTCGATTCATACTCTGGGACAAAGTTTTTTGGAAGAGCTTGCATCTGACAACGCATCTGTGAGCACCACAGTGATGCCTGGCTGTGTGACCTGAACCCTGACTTCACAGAACCATCAGGGTCACAGCTGTGCCACTGGTAGGGCTGGGATTAGAGTAAAGCCCCAGGAAAGCACATCCTCACTTTACCTGCTGTGTGCAGAAAGCTCTGCCAGGCAGCTGTTCCTCATGATACAGTGGAATTGCAAACTTGCTACTTCAATTTTCTCTTCCCATGATAGTAAGGCAGAGTCACTGCTTCTGGGATATCTATTCAGCATTAGGCACGGATAATTTTACCTAACATACATCTTAAAAAGTATCTTTAAGGACACATGTCTGCATGTACAAGGTGTTGTTGAACACTTCATGATATGTAATATGTCATTTTGAATCTTTATTATCATCTAGGATGTATATTATTTTTATCTATAGATCTCTGCCAAGACCATGGGTTTGAAACCACCTGCTTTTTGGAAGGAGTCTGGTCCCTGACCATCTGGACAACTTGCCACATAGCAAGATTAAAGGCTGGGAATGGAACAGAATTGAGGAGCAATTCCTCACAACTGATTCCCTTTGGTGGCACAACAGGCATCAATGCAGTGACTACCAAGTGCTAAAATAAAGATGCAAGTGTGGGGCACACTTGGGCTATGATATGGCCCAATGCACACATAGGCATATAATGAATGATGTGGGATTGTGAATCCTGATTTATTCACTAATGACATTTAGATAATATACCGGACCTTCTCTCACTTGCAGTATTTGTTGAAAAGTGGTTTATCAGCTGGCAATTCATTTAAGGATGAAGACAACCAAGGTAATGATATTGCCATATTTTACATCAATTCAATGTGCTGCACAAAACCACCAAAGCAATGGATACCAAAAATAGCAAGCATGGTGGCACTGCAGCTCTTCTGCACCTCGATCCCACTGGGCATTGCTGGAGATTTTTCCTCACAAAGGTAACAAAATGGGAGTGTTATTGAAAGCACCAAAGCTCAGAAGTGGCTGTGGCCAATTTTAATGTTTAACACATGCATCAAGGCACCCCAAGCAGACCTGCTGCTACTTGACTTCCTATTCAGAGTGAGAAAGGCTGAATTTCTGAGTCAGATATCTGAAAACGTGAGCTCAGAGCAGAGGAAAATGTGGAAAGGTGAGGAAGAACATACGGAAATTGAAAGTATTTTTCAAAAAGATTAAATAAAAGAAAAATATCATAGAGGAAAATTAATTTAATATCCAGAAATTTTAAAAAAGAAAAGTGATTTTTTATAATAGTGTGTCTAAAGATTTTGTCTGTGAGATACAACTAGGAGCTAATTTTATGCTGAACACGTACAAATATCAGCATCAGCTTAACTCCAGTATTAGATCTCTCATAATGACTCAGGAAGAAAAAGGAGTACTTTCAACTTTTAGATGGTTGGGTATTTTGGTGTTTAGGAAATAAAGTCCAGTCTGCTCTTTAGCTTTGCCTGCCAAATGGTCATAAAACTTCACATTTTAAGCAATACAACATATTAACTTCTTCTATCATGTTCATGATATCAATTGCATTATTCTCTTATCTTTTAATAATATTTTTATTGCATTATTCTTTTTTCCTTTCTACATGTAGGATAAAAACTCATTCCCCAACCCCTCAAATTGTAACTTACCTTTTACCTAGGTGCATATGCTATATTTCATATAAAACCAAGAGTATGGCTCTGTTCTCTCAGTGAAAATTGAATTCTCTTGCAATATGCACTGAGCAAGGAACACAAGGCTGAAAAATATTAAAAAAAAAAGTGAGCATGATAAAATATTCGAAGCACTTGGTAGACTGTGCCAGAGATAGTTTTAAAGGTTAAATTCCTATCCCCCAGGTAAAATTGGTATTTAAAATAGCCAGAAACACAACACTTTTTGACTTTGAACAAATACCTTATTTTCAGGCATTTTTAACATATAATGGAATTCTAGAAAGTTCTGATTTTGAAAAGAATCTGTTTCATTGCTTTATTAATAGAGATGACCTTATTGAGAAAGTATTTGTTTCCAGACAGGAAATTGTCATTAACCTTGGGTTATTTTTTCAGATGTACAAACCTACACTCTAAGTCTGATTCAATCCCATATTATTGGCAAGTGGGACTGACAAATATCAGCCCAAGATAATTAATTTTTATTAGATATTTAACTTCTAAGGAGCTAGAATTAGAAGAATTGAGTCCTTTACAAAGTGTTTTGGTGTTGTGGGATGAATTTAATAATGTTGAAATACATCAGTTGCAAACATCAGAAAACTTACTATAGCTCTAAAAAATCTTTTATCTTTATTAAACAAATTTTCAGTCCAAAATTCTTCTTCTGATTTTTAACTAATATTGGTCTCTTTTAAAATCAGTAACCACTGTACATCTTCAGATAGTACTGTGTAGAAACATGTTTTTGCTCTTATGTTTTGTTTATGCAATTAGATTTTTAAGGAAATTTCTCTCCAGCCACCCATTTAAGAATGAAGCCTAGATCAGTACTGAACTTTGAAAATTTTGACTTTAATTTTGAAACATTGCAGTAGGTAAATTCAAAGTGAAGTCAACAGTTACTTCAAGAATTTGACAAGTAAGCACAATTCTAGTCCCTGAAAATATCTTACAGTGTTTTTTTACATTTTAAAATGAATTTCTTATTTTAGAAGTATCCCTCTCTATTTTTCCCTTCTTCTTGGTTTAAAGGTTTCACATATCAAGAGAAGTTTTTTAGTGTTATAAATGACTTTGAGAATACAGGAAGTTCTATGAATGGAGACTTGGAAAATATGAAAGCAGAGAACAATTATTGTGAGGGTTTTTATTTCTTTTTTTTTTTTTTAATGTTTTGGATTTTTTTTAAATAAGAACTTACAGCTAAAGGTGCTCAATCCTTTAGGGCCTATAACGGTCCCCAAGAGATCTTCCAGTCCAGCTTCCATGATGGAGAAATACTGAGGATATTTTCACTGAATATTTACCAAAACTCTACTTAAAAGTTACCCATGACAATATTCTATAACCTGACTCAATAATATTTTCTACATCTTAATTATACTTATCATTATAGTAAATAAAGAGTGGAGCTCAGCCTTTCCTGCTGAATAAAGGGAAAGAACATTTGTTCATGATAACAATCTATTTGTATTTGAGGACTGAGGTCTTATTGGATATGATGGGTGTTGGATAAATAGAAAAAATCTTTCATTCCATTCAGACTAATGAGCTGCCCGAGTCCATAACAATATACAGTGCAGACCTATTTATATAATAAAGTGCAGTGCAGCTCTATTAACCTGAAATTTGTTTAGGAAGCTGAAAAGTGAAAGACCCACTGCTGAAAAACATCATGAAGGTGAAAATTATGATGTTTTATATATTTTTTTCAGCAGCAAATTACTGTGAGCTCAATTTTACAGGTCTGTTAGAACTGAGATGAAATGAAAATAAACAAAAACCCCTACCTGTATTGGAAATCTCTTTTCTGCAACTTAATCTGCATTGAAATATCCAGGAAAATTTTAGTTGAAAATTAATTTTTAATGATAAAAAAATTCTATCATCTCTAACCATCTGTTGTCTTACTAGAAATTCTGTGTGCAACTTGCAGTTATCTGTATATAAATATGATGATTCTAACCACTTAACTCTTCAAACTATCAGCAATTCTGTATAATTCTTTATTTCTACAAAAATGAATAAAGCTGTAGGCTGAGTATCCTGCATCATCTCCTTCATTTGGTTTTCCCTGCCCAGGGAGGAAAAGTGACATGAGCAGTTTGCCCTGGTGACAAAGGGGATGGATTTTTCCAGCTTGTTAGAGGCTGTCCTCCCTGCAGGATTGCTCACTCTGCACTGCCAACATCGTGTTCTCAGCACTCACAACTATTATAGATGGTGTTAAGAAAATCATATATTTAAAAATAATATCTATGTTTTCTTGTTTTTGAGTTGAGATAATTCATTTGCTCTGCCTGTCCAAAACTTTTTGATTAACACTCAGTGCTCTGCTACCTAAAGCCAGCTTTGGAAAGGAACGCTCCAAGGTCACCTGAGATCTCCCGACAGGGATCCAGGAGCTGGTGCTGAGAGAAACCCAGCACATACAGGGACAGGAGTGCACGTGCACAAGAGTCTTGGGAATGGTAACACTATGTGCAGTGTGTTTTCCAGGGTTTTCCAATCTGTTTTTTGGGTAGAATATTCTGGTCTAACACTTCTCAGCTTGTTTCCTGATAGATAACCTATTATCTCCTTCCATCCTAATCACAGCCCCACACATCACTCCCTAGTTAGCAATAACTTATGTTTTACTTCTCTCCCTTTTAACTTCAGAGTCCATTTTGCTCTCTGCCTAGAGTGACTAAGATACCTAAGTCTCCTACAGCTTCCACATTTTGAATGGAAAATAAATTATCAGTATCAAAACTCAAGGTTGCCTTGAATATCCTCTCTAGCTCTGGTGCATTTTTGGCTTTACCACTCAGCTCATCCCCCTGAACCCCCTGTGTTCCCAGGGTATCTTAGAGAAAAGAGTGGTTATAGCATCCACACCAATTAAAGAATGACAAAGGTGCAGTATGGACAATTTGTGTCAATGCATGACACAGCCTTTCCAGAGGAAAGCTTTTCCCTCTTCTCCTAAGTGATGGAGCTCTGTTGTGTTGGTCAGAAATGAGAACATGATAGAGCCAGGAGGAAAGGGTTCATTATGGTTCTTCTTTGAGAATTTTTACTACTGTCTATTTAAGCATCCTGAATTTTATTTTTTTTTTTACATCTGGCATTGACAGATTTCAGACAGCATCCGGCAATCCTTTATATCTCTTGAGAGGAAAATTCTTGCTTGAGGCTTGAGATTTTTTGCTTGAAATTAAAAAAATACCTCATCTATTTGTCAGAGATGAAATGCAATTTTGAAGAGAAAGGTTATGTAGATTATCTTATGGCTTGAGAGTTTTGCTGAATCTTCTGAAATAAGGAGTTTGGCCAGGGGGCAATTTATGTGGATCCATCTGTATGGAAATCATGCAAAGTTCACAGAATACAGCCCAAGCCATTAGCCTCCATTTATTGTCTTCCTAGAAATAAAAATTTCAAGAATTGGATCTTAATTTATGGAAGTAAGAAATCTATTTCTTCCTCCCTACAATTACTGGGCATGTCTTTATCTCTGCAACTCTTTTCTTATCTACCTGAAGACTCTTTTTATACATACTTGAGAAAGAGCAGGCATCTCTCTGTCTCCATTCTGGCACTGCAGCAACCCTAGATCCCAACCTACCTCTCCTGTATAATTTGGGAAACTCCTGAAAAGCTTAAAAAATTGAGTTG
This sequence comes from Passer domesticus, assembly GCF_036417665.1. Lineage (NCBI taxonomy): Eukaryota > Metazoa > Chordata > Aves > Passeriformes > Passeridae > Passer > Passer domesticus. The sequence goes on from NC_087476.1 coordinate 11,855,951, forward strand.
CAGCAGCTCCAATCCACAGGTCCACACCCACCTGACGCAGTGGGGCCAGGCTGATTCCTGCAAGCAGAGCTCATGGTGGATGTTCAAGCAGGGAGTAGGGATTGACCAGGACTGCAGGGTGAGGACTTTGCACACATTTCAAGGAGTTGGAATTCCTTAGCAAAATGTCCAAGCCATGTCTTGGTGTCATTATATAGCCTTGTAAATGCTCACTTGTACTTTCCCAAAAATATATTTCTCGCTGTACCACATACATTATCCACAGTACTACAGGGCAGATAAATGACTTGCCTTCTAGTGGTTGAAAACGAAATGTAGAAAGTAATTTTCATCAATACAGAAAAAGGAGTTTCGGGAAAATGGTGAAATATTTGGAGATTCTTTCCCTGCTTTGCTATGGATTTTTCTAGAACCTACTAGCTGACCTCTAGCGTAATTTCCTTCAGTGTTTCTGGGGAAATAGCACATTTCATGGAGTTTATTGGTTTATGGAATTTATTGGCAAAATCCCCAGATGACATTAGAGGTAAATGCATGTTGGCCCCTCCAGTGCTTTTTAATTTCTACTATTTTAAAATTTCTCTTTATTTGTTATACAGGGGAAATGCAAGACACTTCTCTTCCACCTGCATTTCATACAAAGATTAAGGATTAGGGAAAGGAAGAGTTAAACCAGTCACACTCTTTTCATACCACTTCACTGAATCATCTAATTTATTCCTAATTCTTATATGCTTAGTAAATAATCCATCTGAAGTACCTCACTTGCTTTTGTAGATAGAGAAACTCTCTTCAGGAGCAGCTAAACTTAGGTAAGAGAATTTCCTCTATTAGAGAAGAACAACCTCTCTTATTGTACTACCACGGTAAAATGACTTTAAGGAGTATTTAAATTAAATATCTGACCCTGGTAGGGGCAGAGAGAATCTCTTCTGCATTTCTCTGTGGAACTTTCAAAAAGAATTTTCACTGGGAATGGATCTTCCGTATTAAATTGTGGGTAAACAGAACAAAAGAGAAAGCAAATTATTTCCCAGATGAGAGGAAGAATCCTGCCTCAGGACATTATGGGTGAAAACCATGCAAAATTGAGAGTCTTACATGGCATTATGAAAAATTTCTTGATCACAAAAATTCCATATATCTTTTCATATAAAATGTAAATAACTTTGACCTCAGGTATTTTGAAACTGAAGAATAATTTTTGCCTATAACACAAAGAACACTTTTTCAAAAAAGGCTTGGCACAGGCAAAGTGGTAAAGACTAGGAATCATAACTTCAAACCAAACACCATTACACCACCATTCCCTTCTGTTTATCATGATTAATCACCTCTTTCCAGGAACATAAAACCCACCCAATCTGCTGCTAACAAGGGAAGCTGCAGGTATTTTAATTGTTAATAGGATTTCAACAGCTCCTTAAAATTATTGCAGGAAAACCTGAAATCTGGACTGCTGATGGTGATTTTGCCAAACCCATTTGACAAGGTTAAAGGAGTCTCAATGGGATGAGGGAATGCAGAGCTGTAACACCAGTTCTGAGCATCCAGTTCTGCAGCTGGTTCCTACTGGCTGTTACCTCCTCCTCCTTTGTTACCTGCTTTTGTGACAGTATTGGATTGTTAGCAGAGGTCATGGGAGCACAGTCTGAGCTGGCTGCTGCTGCTGCTGCTCCTGTTTTTTTTTTATTGGAAGAGCTGCATATGGCTCTGTGTGACCACACTGATCACGTCTTTCTAAGTGGTTTGGTTTTAGGTACTGGCTGCTGCCTGCTGCAATTGAATAAACATCTCTGTGAGATGTTCTTTTGTGTATTCATGCCTGCTTATGCAATTTGTTTATTCATAACAGAGCTTATGATAGGAAACCTTCTACCATTATCCTTATGGTTAATTTTAACTTGTTATGCAATCCTTTTCCTCAGGTGTCTTCTTAGTCCTTCGAGGGAGAAATAGAAATTGAAACTCATTTCAAATGTGACTAAATTCAAAGAAGCAAAATCAGTCAAGACAAAAAAAGCTTATGTTGATCTCAAACAAAACTCTAAATATTTAGAAAATATCTTAAGTATATACTTAAGATATATACTCTATATTGTACAAATGTCGTACCTCATTCTTCAAATGACAACAGTATTTCATGAAATTTTGAGTATTTATTTAATTTTCCAAGACACATTTCTAGTAACTTTTATAATAGGTGGTGATTTGTTGGTATCATATTTTTGTAGCATTTTTTTTTTTACTTAATCCCTTACAGAAAACAAATGCATAGAGTAGGAAAATATAAGCACCAAATATTTTACTTCTAGGTACATGGAGAATGTTCTTAACTGAACTCAGCAGTCATGGTTTTCCTACATATTACCTCTATGACCCTCATTCTTCCTGAGGATCTCATGTTTAATCAGTTCTGGAAAACCTCTATACTCATTTCAGAAAAAAAAAAAACCCAACTAATTAATTGTCAAGTCATATTGTTCAATTCAGACTTTTCTAGAGAAAATTATTTCCCAAATGGAATGCAGGTGCATCAATCCAGAGCCATTTCTTCAAGGATAATTTTTCCCTGAGAAAGATGGCATGCAAATAAAGCACCAAAAATTAGTACAAGATGGTCTGCTTGGAATTTAATATCCCTTTATTAATTGTGGTTGTTATTTATTAGAAATTTATAAAATATAAGTATAATAATGGATCAATTCCTCACAATTATTCCCAATGAGATTCCTTCACATCATGTCTGTGAGTATCTTTGTAAAACAGAAGAGTGAATGTCTTCTATTTTTTTGTCACTATATTCTTGTATTTGTAACTATCTGCTTTTCTGTGTATGACACTTTTCATAAGGAACTTGAGGGGAGGCAAAAATAGCAGAAAGGGAGGGATGGCAGATAATAAAGTGCCAATTTAGTGATGAGGGCAGCTGCTTGGAGACTGTATGTGAATCTCATTTATTTGAGGAGGGATTGATTATAAATCTCCCATTACTTCTCATTTGTCTACTACATCATCCCAATGTTACATGGGAAGAAGAGGTACGTTCTATGGACTTGTTGAAAAAAAATAAATCTGCAACAGCGGGAAATCTGGGAAATCCACATATGTTGTGAACAGAGTTTATTCCATGTACCACATTGCTGTCTTCAGATTGCTTCAGTTTTTTATCTTTGGTTTTATTAGTCCTAAACATGACCAGAACTGAAACAATGCTGAGGAGCATTTCAAGTTCCAGCTGGGTTGTACCTGGTGAATTCAAGTCCTCTCTAAATTATTCAAGAACTGAGCAAGAATTTTCAGGATCATGACTGTGGACAGAGGTAACCAAGCTTTGTCTTACACTCTTTTTTGACAGTTGAACTTCTATTTTTCCCTTCACATCCAACCAAGATGTAAATGATACATACAGCACCAAATCCTTAATTTAGACAATATTAAGGTGGAAGCTGAAGCTGCCTGTATGGTCCAGAGAGTTCTTTGGAGAGCACATCAGGCTGCCTAAATGTGGCAGTAGTTAGGTCTCTAATTTGGGTGCCCTTATTCCTGTGTGGAAGGACACACTTCTCTCTGCTGACTGTAGAGGGAACCTGGGCACCGAAGGTAGGTGCTTGCAGAGGTGGTGTCCATGTTGCCCATTGTCTGCAAGTTTTCCATTCAGGAATGGCAATTAATCCCTGTGGTGTGTGTCCATCTCCTGGGCTATTCTAAAGTCTGCAGCAATTAGGTCTTCCCTGTACCTTCCCTGTATCTTTTCCTCTCCATTTACTTTGGAAATAGAATTTGCATTGCCCACAAACCTTGCCCACACATGGGCTCATAATTTACAACATTTAACATGAGACATTAATCTTTGAAGTGAATCATTACGTTTATGTTTTAATATTAGAAATTTGTAGACTTTCTCTGTATGCAAGGTTGTTTGGAAAGTTTAGCCCTTTCTGTAAGTAGTAGTAAAAAGTATATTTTTTCTTATTTATATTTTCAGTAGAGCAATACAGAATAAAACTGTGCAAAAATACAAAAAAATTGTTTCATAGTATTAAAAAGATAGTCTGACATTCTTTATTTAGTGTTACAGCTACAAAACCTTTCTATTATATGTATATATCTTTAATGGGACTATGGTGAAGAAGCAGAGAAACAGTAATATTTCCCTTTACCACTGAATTGAGATTTATTGGCTGCATGTGAATGTGGATTTGACAAGGTTTTTTCTGTAGATTTTTTTTTTCAATTTACACATATTCCTTCCTATCTTACATATATTCTTCCTATCTTCCTGCATTTTTCTTTATGTACACAAGATTTCATGGAAATGGCTTCATTCCTTCCAATATTGTTAGATTTGTGCCTTCAGGACAGCTCTTCCCAGCTTATTTTCTTTGGCTTCAGCAGTATTTTCCAGGTCAAAGTTAGCTTGCTTTGCTCATTCCTTGAGCCAGCCAGAGTCTGTGAAATATCAGAAGTATTCCACTGAGCTAGAGCTAACAAACCCCACGTCCCAGCAGGATTTATTTGTTCTGAGGAGTTTTGCTCCCCACTAATGCAGCCACAGCCTTTCAGGAGTCAGCAGGAGGGAACCAGGGAAAGAATAAGCCTGTGAATCTTCAGACACTTTTGCTGAAGCTTGTGCAGGAACACGTGAGCTGATGTAGTGTCTTTGCCCTGTGATCAGCTGTGTGAAGAGAGAGGAAAGAAAAAGCCATCTGGAAATACATCTCAGCAAGTGGCTATAGGGGCCCTGCTTCAATGGGGAGCTTGGCTTTCAATATTCTTTTCCAACCTCAACCATTCTGGGATTTTGTGAATTTCATGCCAGTGCGTTTATGGTTTTCATAGCATGAAAATCTGTTTTCTTGATAGGTCAAGTGTAATAGTGACAAAAATTGGCTTAATTGGTGGCTTAATTATTTTCTAGGGAAATGAATTATGCCTGATTCCTATATCTTGACCTTTGCTTTGAACTACAGCAGTATGCACCTGGGGCAAAAGGAAATTTACATTTAGCATCAGGAATAACAGCCTTAAATAAAATGGAGAAATAAGTTTTAATAATGCTTCAAATAATTAAGATCATGCACTTGTTTGTCTTTGCTGCCATTAGTTCTTTCATAATTGCTAAAAAGGCATCTGAGAAACCTCCAAGATCCCAGTTATCTCTAGATAACTGATGGAACATAAAATTATTTGAATGAATTCTGTCATATCCAATTAATTGGACATGACTAATGTGCAAGGTAACACAACAGAAAAACATTTCAAGGCTCTGCCAGATATTTACTTAGAAGAGACATTTTACACAAAATTTCTTGTAGAGATGACAATTTGGCCATCCTCTCATACAATCTTGCCAATCTATTTGTTTCACAGCACAGTTCTAAATGGACCTGGATGTGACATCTTTGGTGTGTCGAGCAAAAGTTCTCTCAGCCACCAAGAACAAGCAAGGATCTTCTGAATTTTAGGCAGCCACACAGAATGGTTTCATGAAGAGGAGGTGAAACCTTTCACATTCAGAAGGGGTAAGAAAGACTTGTCACTTTTCTGCAGATTCAAGAGAGCAGCTAAGAAACGGGAAAGGAGCTAAGGAAAACTATCCAGGGAAGTGGAGGGGTTAAAGAGCAGTGACCTACAGTGGTTATACAGGTGTGCGGTTGTCTTCCTGCCACATGCTTGCAGAACGCTTTGGGTGAGATTCAGATGCAGATTCAGACAGTTAAATGCAGGGGTTGAGATCACAGAACCAAGAATATGTCAAGTTGGATGGGATTCACAAGGATCATTGAGTCCAGCTCCTGGCCCTGCACAGCACCACCCCCAAGAGTCACCATGTGCCCAAATGCTCCTTGAGCTCTGCCAGGTTGGTGCTGTGACCACTTCCCTGGGACCCTGGACCAGCACCCGACCATCCTCTGGAGGAAGAACCTTTTTCTTATCCAATCTAAACCTCCCCTGACTCAACTTCAGCCCATTCCCTTGGGTCCTGTCACTGTTTCACTCGTAAATATCTCATTCACCTGCAGTGGCAGATGAATTTAATCTTTACTGTATCTCCAGTTTGTCACAGACTCTTACATTCAGTTCCAAACATGGAACTGAACTCTTGCCCTTTGTCTCTGGGATGCAAGTGTCCCCAGGGCTGGGAGAGGACAGCTGTATTCTGGTGGTGCTAAGGACTATCCTTATGCCTCAGGATCTGTTGGTCATTTCTGCAGTAGCCACACAGGTAACCTGACATGGGGAGCACAAGGGTCAATGGCAGCATCCTGTGAAGAGCTGACTGTCACAGCTTCTCTGTTTCTGTCAATCTCATCTTTCTGAAATGAAGCAGGAGTTAGGAAGGACCAAAGCATATGCACCAGTAATGACCAAAACAATAGAGAAGTGACTTTGGGATTAAATTGTGTGAGCAAGCACATAAATTAATTCAGCACTTTTTATCTTGAGAGGCTTCACCACCTCACTCTGAACTCATTCTGTAAAATAGTTCTATTAATTTTCTTTTCTGAAACAGAGTGAAAGCCACTTATTACAGCAGGGAAGAAACCTAATACAACTTTGATTTCTTCATCTTCCTCCTTTGGGCTGCTGACTGTGGCTGTACCAAGGATGGGAGGGTCCATGAGACTTGCTGCTCCCTGTTTGAGCAGGACCCAGGCACTTGTTCCATTGATGTGTTTGTTCCTTGGCAGGTTTCTTTATGCTAGCATTTTGAACCTCACTTGGTGCCATATATTGGGACAACTTTTAAGCAGGTTGTTATTAAGAGGATGGAGCATTATTTATGTGGCAGGTTTTTTTTGGAATGAGCACTGTGTTATAGCCCATGAATTCTCAAAATCTGCTCACAGATATTAAAATGCAAAGTGCAATTGTCAGACATAGTTACTGAATCTTGTCCCTTGTTACTGAATCTAAAGATAAAAATTTTATTTGCTCTGTTGGAAAAAAATTGGGACAACTAAAATATTAACTCCTCATACTATGATCATAGAAAAAAGTCACATTACATGTTTAAAATCTGAATGTGAAGATGAGTTTATCTGATACTGAGAGGAGTATTTTTTCTGTATGTTATAAAATATCTGAATGTGGGGACAGCATGTGTTTCAATATGTGGTTAATTGGGTAGAAAAAATGCAAAATAGTAAACAATCATAACTTCTTGCAGTTTTCATCACTGTGCCTGGACGATGCCCAAACTGATGCACAGCTCTGTATGAGCAGAGGTTGGAAATCCATCACCATGCCAAAGACCTCGTATCTACCAGCCTTTGGGGCAGTTCCTGCAAGGGGAGCTGAACAGTGAATTCACTCCATCTTTAGGGAAAGCTGAGGACACTCTGTGTGAGAGCTTTTTTTGAGAAAATGCTTTTTCTTGTGCCCCAGTTTCTCATTAAAGTTTTTGCTGGGAGGGAATCTCTATTTCCTGTCCTCAAAGATTAAATATTTACTTTCTGAAATGTTGCTATGCTGCTTCAGAGAGGTTATAGTTGCCACTGTTGACCTCCTCAGGAGTTAATTCCAGGTGAAGCACCTGGTGCCATGACCAGCCCTGGTGCTGTACAGAAAGGGCACAGGGTGGAAGCTTCACCACCCCTGCCTGCACAGGGCCTGAGCTAAACTGCACAGAGGTATCACTTCAGAAATAACCTAATTCAGTATTCATCTCATTTTTAATTTGTAAAATAAGAAATATTGGTGTTCTTTTTCTCTTCTAGAGAAAATTATCTGTAATTTGGTGGAAAATTTTCAACTATCCTTACACAAACTCTTATGACATCAGGCTGAATTATTTCCAGTACTATCTTTGTAGTGTCTTCTGAGCAAACAGATTTAGTAAATTGCTGTATTTTTTGTTGCATAATGGCAGGTTACTAGTGATTCCACATCTCTGTGAATTAAGTTATAAAGACTAACACAAATTAATCCCGAAAGTCAATCTCATTGCACACCTGTTTCTGGTCTTTCACAGACTATGTCCTTTTCCTTGGAAGTCCTTGTTCTTTGGTATCATTATGTACATTGACATTATGTATTATTGACCTGACTACATCTCTAACTAAACCTGCCTTGTCTCAGATGCTGACTTTATGCTGACCTGATGATATGAACCAGGTGAGGACTAATAAAAATTCCATTCTTATGTTTTTAAACCAGCATACATTAGGCAGTGCAGGTTGTACACAGAACAACATAACAGAATTGCTGTCTATCAATTGAAAAGAAACTTACAGTCTAATGAAAAATTAAATATTGAATCAATAGAACAGCATTTATTGTTGATTTTCTTGTCTTTTTTGTAAAAAAAGTATTGCTAAACCTATAATGGAATTTGAATATCAAAGGAGGAACACAATGTAAGGGAGAGAAATGAAGATGTTTAAAAGAGGGAAGGATGTTTTTTTTTGAGAAGAGAGCTAACAAATCAATGAACTTGTGAACAAAGAAGGTAGCTCCAAATGTCAGGTGCTGCACTGACCTGTTTCAATGATCAATTGCAGCACAGAGAACATTCTGACACAGGGCATGTAACAATATGCCAGTGCAAAAAAGGTTGCAGAAATGTCACACACACCTTTATTGCTGGAGTCACCCAGTGTCATGACCTTTCTGCATGCAGAGTTAGCTACTGTGATGGCAACACACACTTAACATATGTGCTATGGTTAATATTCACCTCTGAAAACATCATTTTAACAGCATAAATACAGTGACAAAATTGCACAACAAATGATGATGAAGTGTCGGAGCAAATTTAGAGTGTGATATGGCAGTAAAAATCATGGTTTTGTTCATGTATTCTTCAAAATCTAAGAAAATTATTAGTTTAGGCATTTGGCTCCACTGACAGCATCTCTTTATTTTTTTTTAAATAATGTTTTGATAATCTTAGCATTGCATGGCATTTCAACCTGGGAACATTTCACCTGAGTGAAGCTGGAGCTTGTTCAGGTGTGAGACAGCCTGAGGAAAGGGGACAGGTAACTCCCTACCCTGCCCAGGTTACCTTGGGGCAGGTATCAGGTGTGGTACACATAGCTCCAGGAACCCATTTGCAGAGGTATCATCTAGTCACCAGCACAATCACAAAGCTATTTTGAGAAATTGCTTAAGTTTCACCAAGAAAAGTCCCAGAAGTCTAACTGGAAAGCTGGTGCCAACTTTTCAAGGTAATTTTTCCATGTAGGTGAAGGAGAAAGTCATTAATAACGAGCTTGTAGGAAAAAAATACAACCTCTGATAGTTAAACATATTGACAATTTTTATTTATCTGTGCAATGACCATTTGACCTGTTGGGGATTTTTGTGAACAGACAAACCTCTTCGGCTGAGAGTGAAGTGTGTAAGAGTTTCTGCTTACTTTGCCCTCCTTTCCCTTTGTCATCTTTTCAAATCTTATAGTAGATGTAGTCTGGGAAAAAGAAAAGTAAAGCTGTTGGCATCCTCCTGGCAGTAATCCCTGAGGCAGCAGGAGTAGGAGCAGTTGTGTGGGGAGATGCCAGGGGAGCATTCCCTCAGACAAGGGGACATGGAGTGAGCTGATGGGCAGCTACGCTCCATGAAAAGCAGAGGCTCAACCCCAGAAAGCATTTCTTTACAGGTGATGGTCTTACATCTGCCAAGGTTTTTATTTTTCTATTTGATATTGAGTACCCACCTAGGGAAAGGGAGTAAATATTTACACTATCCTGCTCCACTCAGGGATGAAAAGTGTCAAATAACCAAGTTGAAGCAAATTGCCTTCACAGCTCAGTGGCCCTTTCTGCCTTGTTTGCAGTTTCTCCCATGCTTCTGCAGGTAATGATGAAAAATTCAGCCTCATGATACCAGGTGGGGGAGGCATCCACAGCTATTACATGAGAAGATGCACAAAATTTGATTAAAGGGACAAAGATTTCCTGTCCAATGTAGGACATGTAGACAAGATGTCTGAAAAGGCCAGCAGCTTTCCTCTTTGCTCACAGCAGTTTTTAAACTGGCACCATTTCATTCTCTCAGACAGCTGTTTATGATATTCTTTAGACCCCTGTCTGAGGCAGAGCTCCTGGAAAGTAATAAAGTGGAGAGTGTCGATGTCTTTAGGGACTGTGGTGTTATTACTTACAGAGCTGCATAAGCTGGCAAGTGTAAGGAGAGCTGTGCACTGCAGGTACCTCTGCAGAACACTTTGAGTACAGCCACGAGCATAAATCACACAGCCTCAAGAATACTCCTGGGCAGCATAACTCAGAAAATAGGTGACATTATATGTAAGAGTAGTTTCTGTGAGTTCCTTCTTGCTTTCAAGGGGTAATGCTATACTTGTGTAGCAGAAAAATCTCTAAACAACAATTCCAATCAAATGTACTAAATTGCACTTGGCCAGCCTATCCTTGCTTTCTGCCTTAGGGGTCTGTTCCTGGCAAGATGTAACAGGGATAGAACAAAGATCTGGGTAATACAATTGGAGGTGTAAACAGTGTACTTGTTTCCCTGTGCAGGCAAAGCAGCAGAGGGATTAGGAGATTTCATCCTGTCATGGTAAAGCTTTCTCAGGAGAGGAAAGTAGCCTCACATCTGATGAAAAATCCACAAAATATTTTACCTTCTGTTTTTTTTTTTCCTCTCAGTCTCAGAAAAACAAACTTACCTTGAGATGGAAGGTGCACCTTTGAATGAACAAAAATACCCCAAAACATTTTTGGTTTTTCTATATTCATTTAGCTAGAAGAAAAGCAGATCTTTGTCCATACTTGCTGTTCATTTCTATCCTTTCCATCTCCACCTACCTCCACTTAAGTTTTGCTTCTAAATTTAAAATAGAAATCTCATTCCGAATGTGATAGCAAGAAAGTTATCTCTTGTGTTAAAACTTTTGCTCCTTAAGATTCATTGACAACCAACTTCATGAAGATTTTATTCACTGCCAGCTAACCCTGTAGGCCTTATTTGAAGTGTGTTAATTTGTCAGTTGTTGATCAGAACACACAGTTATCAGCCCAGGCTTGTGAAAAAGAATTAACTTAAAAACCAAAGTGTGAGAAGATATAATTCTTTCAGAATTCTCTTTTCCTAATCTGATCTGTGGATTAGCAAGGTTTTGAGGGTATGCAATTGAAATCTTTGTTAGTGAGAATAAAAAGAAAAAAGGCCAGATATTGTAAGCTTTCAGATCAACTACCTTCCCCCAAATTCAGTAGAAATTGGTGCATTAAACCTTTATATGTCTATACCAGGGACTGCTCTATAGGTTCCCATTTGATGTTTGCAAATAAATATGTGTTTCTGTAGGTATAGAACTTGTGTCCCTGAAGGCCAGGGATGGTTTGGAACTGATGATGAGCAAGTTTGTTTGATGAAGGGAACAGCTTGTTTCTCAAGACCTGGGTTTTAATATGAGAGGAATTTGAACTTCCTATGACTCTCTCATGTTTCCATGTACCATTTTCAAGCATTGACTAATTTTAAACCATTGTCTAATTTCAACCTTTCTCTTTAAAATAAAAAACACAAAAGAAAATGTAATTTTTGGCCAGACATGTGGTTTGATAATCCAGCAGTCACTGAATTCCCACAAAGACTGGATAACCCTATAGAGAGTAGGTACAGCACCTCATCAAATTTGGTACCACTAAAAACTGAACACAAAGAGGAAGAAGTAAAATTATATTCTATTTAATTTTATCAGAAAAAAAATTTACAAATAATCTCCAAAGGATTGTGATTGCTCTATAAGAGCAGACATGCTGTTAGTGCATAATTTGAGATAACGTGTGAATTTTGTAAAGTACCCTGTATTGACAGAATATATTGCTTCTAATAAGTGTGAAGAGGAGCATTTTGTGCAAAGATCAAGTAGTAACAAGGAGAGAGGCCTCTGAAATAGGTGCACACCATTTGAGCTACTACTGGGTACTAAAATTACAGCCAGGATGCTACTCTGATCTTTCGAACCTGGAAGATATCAAAGAGGTACTGAAAGCCCAGTGCTGCAAACAGGTGAAGGTTTGCTAAGAACACATTCCCCTTTAAACATGTTGCTGCAAACTTTGACAATCTTTGGAAGAAAAGGACAGAATGAGACAGCTATAGCCTGCAAAGTGACAGAAAACATAGAATAGGCATTTATATATTGAGTAAATTTTCCAAGAATCACTGAGAAAAGAGCAGGGGGTCTGTCTCCTGTAATTTATTGGTCTTTGTAATTCACTTTTTGGGTGAAGATATTTGGCTTATCTACAATGTGTATCTAAACTGCAGTGTTAGTGACATTCTTGCAAATACCTACAGTCAAACTTTAAGGGCTTGAATCCTAACTCTCCTGAGCAGTTAAGTTATTGGAAGACACAGTACAGAAAAATTCTAAGCCTATTGAAAATCAGTGTCCATCTTTTAATTTGACCATTCATAAGTTTATCTGGGCAATATTGAGTTTTCAGGCAACATTTGCCCCAGTCTGGGTGAAGGCTGAAGGCAGGGATTTATCCACTGATGCAGCAAGGAGGGTAGAGAGGAAGAAAAGTCATCCTGGATGAGCAGTGATGTTTGGATCATCTGCTGGGTTTCCACAGCACTACATTTGTTTCTTGCTGTCTCTGTGGAAGAGCAGAGGATCTGCCAACCCACACGAGAGAGCTGCTGCTGGCCAGGACATGCACCTTCCTTTGTTTAAAGCTCCTGGCATTCCTCTACCTGCTTCCTGACTCCTTTCTTCTGGGATAAGGCTGGAGGCCTGGGATGTCTATTTAGAAAATGCTGCTAATGTTTGTGAGCTCATGTGGATATTACTGACCAGGACTATGGTATTCCCAAGGGCTATTCCCAGAGACAGTTAAGGGAACCAAAATACCTTCCTGTAAGCAAGAATTTGTCCTCAGATTGCATGGCATAGTAACTCAAATGGAAGCATTTTGAATTGGGAAAGGGAGATCAGAAGGGCTTGTGGGAAATATATTGATTTTTCTGATCAGAAAGCAAAGAATTGCTCAGGAAAAATCTCATTAAAGGAAAGAAGAAATTCTGTAAGGGTATTTTCCTTAATTCTCCTAGAGCTCCATGTTTGATACTGGGGGAAACCACCACTTTCTTTGATTTTTTTCTTACAGTTACCACATATGTGAAAATAGATGATGACAGACATCTGAGGTGAGAAGAGCACAGTTCCTATAATTAACATTTGTGAAAACATCACTCTGGTGTCCTTGATAAAGGGAGTCTTCTGTCCCAGCCATATATTAGTATGTAAAACTTCACAGAGCTAACAACTCATTCCTTTGCTACTACAGTTTGAGACCAAAAAAATAGTACTATTTTTGCAACTCAAAGATTAGCTGATGTCTATTGGAGTCATTCTACACTTTTTAGCAGAATTAGTGTTTTTTGATTGATGCTCATTCTGAATGCAGGCAAATGATCTGGCAGAGGGCAAAATTATCCAGTGACCTAATGTCCTGTCACTGATACACAAATAATTGTATGAGCACTGATCCACACAACATCCGCAATGTGAATTTGAATGCCCATCTGTTCAGTCCAGATTAATTGTGACACTGATAGCTCCACATTATGAGACTGTTATTTTTTGAAGCCTTCCATGAAAAGCAAACCCCCACTTTTAATCCCTCCCCCAATTCCAAATAAAACAAAACAGCAAACCAAACAAAAAAATGACCAGTTTTCAAAAAAACAAAAAGCAGGTTGATAAGTTTAAATATTCCCTTCACTGCCAGATGAAGCACTCCACAACCCAAGGGAATAGGTCATAGCATAAAACCTGCTGAGCTGTTGGGAAGAAGATATTACTCTTCAACCAACCTTTTGATTCTAAGCAAGGTTTAAAGCAATGCTGAAAGGTTCAATTCATCTTGTCTAACATTAGATATCAAAAATATGGATGTCTGTATCTGACCTAATCACCCTTTGAGGGAACAATTCCTTTGACCTGTTTTGGATGTTTACTTTAAGACAAGATATATTTGTGCCAGAATTAATTTATTTCTCTAAGGGACCCTAAGAGACCTTAGTGGCTGAGATCTGCTATGGATGCTGTACTGTAGATGTCTATATTTGGTGAGATAAATTTCACCCTTAACTAATTTGTGGGTAAATTGATTAATTTTGCATCTACTTTAACTGAATTTTCTCTTTGTTGGCACCTTATTCTTCTCAGATATTTTGATTCATTTATATTTTGACAATTTCTCACTAATCTACACAATTACAAGTTTTGCTGGCCATGTCCTTCTATTCAGCCAGAGCAAATACCCCAAAAGTCAGCATTATTAAACATTTGTATCACTATAAATGATCCTACTTGCAGTTTATGGCACAAGATAATTTTTAGGGCCTCCACTAGAAATTATCTCCCAAATCTTAGAGATCTACTCTCAAGCATAAGATTAATTTTCTGATATTTTGCAGTGTAGCTATAAATTTTGAGTCATGAGCTCTTAAAATAGTGACATTAATTTTTGTATGCATGTAAATATATATGTAGTTGGCCCAAAATAGCCCAAAGCACATCATTTCCTGCACACTTACACAGATTTTCATGGTGTAGCCAGATTCATCACTCTGTTCATAAAGTAATTCCATTTGCTGAAATGTGATATAATTTTGAAAATAGCTGGAAATCTTAGCACATAGCTTGTTTTTAGCCTAAAATACTGGAACAGATCTCAGTTTGACTTTCATAGTTTGTGTAGAACATATGGCCTCATGACGTTGCCTGTCATGTTGCCTCTGCTTTTCCTTTAGACATCTATATTCTTTGACAGGGGGAAATAACAGCAAATCTATGTCTAAAATTAGATTATTTCACAGATAAAGAACTGCATACTAACATATTTTTTTCCACAATCAGGCACTAGAAAGACAGTTTGTGCCATATTTTTTTCAGAAAACTTGAGTATCGGAAACCTTAGTATTGCTGCAATGTTAAAAGACAAACTTTTTAAAGATAAAAGGAAGTGTACTTCCTTTTGAGTGTACCTTATCATATCTGTGTTATATGATATGATGTATCTATGCTTTTCTTTTGTCTGTGTTTTATTTTTTTCTGAGTATTTTCAGACATTTTTTTCTAGAGAAACAATCTATATTTATACATAATAAGTATATATTATTTAGTGAGGGTGCATCTTTACAGCCATTGAGATTAGCTGTCTACTATTTTAAATTGTTTACAATAAAATGAATCAATTGATGATAAAAGAGATTAAACTGGGAAAAATTAAAGTAGGTAAGGTGTTTGTTCATGGTATTTTCTAAAAAACCTGACTCTAAACAAAGGAGATAATGAAGACAAACTTTTCCAGTATTTATGAACTCATTAAATATAAAAAACCCTCCTCATTACTGACAAAAAATATTGTCATGTTCTTTCTTAACGAATTTCTATAGTCAGAATTTATTATTACAGAAAATCAGAGAGCTTAATTTCTTACAATAATGAGAATTCACATTAAATAGTAGTTCCTTTTCTGTCTTTGAAAGATTATTCAATTTACGTATAGATGGAGCTCAGCACTTCAGCAGGAAATCTGATTGTGGAACACAAATGAAATGGCAATTTTGGAAAATTAAATAGGAAGAAACAAAGAAAGCAGTTTGTGTTGTCATATTTCAACCAAAAAATGTGAGAATGTAGCAACTGGGTTTTTTTTAAAGGAATGAAAAGGAATGCTAAAAAGAATTGACAACATTTTTAAAAAATCACTCCTTATTGATACCTTTTGGGAAAAGGAAGGAAATCCCTGTCACAGCAAAGCGTAGTTTAAGTCACAATATCATTTAATTTTGAAGTTTATATTTCAGATCATATAAACAAAATTACTGATTAGAAGATTTTTATTCAAAGTAAAGTTGATGAGGAAAATGTTCATTTCAGTAAATTCCACAGACTGTGTATGTAAGGTGAAAAACAATTTAGATGCTAATAAAATCCAGCAATATCTTTTCAGATATACAAACATTTAGCACACTGCAAATATTAAGTAAAAAATATCTGTAAGTTAAAAGCAGCATAAAAAAGTAAGATGTTGCTATATAGATGTTGCTATAATTAAATTTTGACATTTCCAATAAAAACGGTGAATTTTTATTGTGATCATTAACTCAGCTAACTTGAAAAATTAGGCTATTAAAGTTTTATGGAATAGCCTGCAGTCATCTTGTCTTGAGCTGATTATTTTTATTATATAGTGAAGTTTGTCAGTAAATGCAAGACTGAAATGATCATGTAGAGTGGCATAAAGGTCAAAAGAAAAAAACCTACCTTGCACAATAGCCTTTCTGTATGGCTTTGGCAATGGGTCTGTCAGCCCTGCACAGGATATCAGATTAGTTAGACAGCAGTGCAAGCTGTCTAATGTTATGTTTATTTTGGGTGAAATAGCTTTCAGTAAAAAAAGATTGAACTCCAAAAGTAAGAACTGCATTTCGGTTTCAATTAAATATGTAACTAAAGAAATACTAACACAAAAGTAAAAAGCACATTTTACCTGAGTTAGATCTGCTTCACTCAGTCATAATTCAAACCAGATTAGTTTTAATGTTTCTTACTTTCAGAAGAATTTCAACAATTATTTTTTAATCAATACTGAGGAGAATGCCCCCCTTTCAAAACAATGAGTTTTGTGGTGGCGTGAATAGCTTATCAAAATCTGACAAATTCAATTATTACTACTGAATGATTTACTAATATTGTGTCTTCCTGTGTGTAGGAGTTTATGAATAACCAAGTTGATGGAGAGCTAAAATACAATATAAAATAAAATCATATAATAGAAACCTAATGCACCAATCAAATGAATGAGAATGATGATAATAAAAGAGAGATTTAAAAATATCCATGCCTACTCAGAAAACATTAATCCAAGGAAGTATTTCACAAGCTGTACTTGTGGTGGAAAGGACACAGTTGCCTGAAGTGTTAAGCTGCCCATTGCCTCCTTTAGTCAATATTGTCATACAGTAATATATTTAATATAAATTTATGTATTTTAAAATATGTCAGATTTTCTTAATCTCATGAAGCTAGGTAAACAAGACCGAACTCTTTGACATTGCTGTTTTAAAATGCAGGATTTTTGCCAGGAAACACAAAATTATATATATAAAACTGTGTCCTAGACCCTTCTAGAAAACTCTTCACCTATTGAAGTTGTTTGTGAATACTTCATCTGTCACATCTTTAGGGCAAGAGATGTCATCTGTACTCACTGACATCCTGGGGAAGATAAATAAGAGACCTGTAGTCCTTAAGTATGGTACTCTATAGTAATTATCATAGTATATCAACCAGTGAGATCATTCTGCAAAAGACAAATTGTATTAACTTTTGTATTTGAATCTACCAAGTGATAACTTCAATCATCTACTTGAGTAATATTGTTTACAAGACCATCAAGCTGCAAGTGCAATCACTGTTTGTTTTCTATACCTTTCTTGTTGACAAGAGAAAACTGCTTTAACCTGGAGATAAAAATGATAGTGTTTGGTATTGCTGATCACAACTTTTCCAATCAAATGAATTTCAGGCAGACAAATCCAGTTTCCCCGGATCCCTATACATATCAGGAGAAGGTGGAAAAGAGGGAGAGAGACAACAACTGAAGAAGAGCAGTTCAGGGACCACAGGAAGCTGTTTTCATTGAAATCTCTGGGGCTGTAGAGGATTTCCCAAAACCTTCTGAGAGCACTGGTTGACATGAGTGAGCTGCCTTTGATTATGATCTGCAAAAGTGTTGAGACTGATTGAGCCTCTTGAGGGCTGTGACACGAACAAAGGAAGACTGTGCTTTAGTTTTGACATTGGGCACCCTCCTCCTTCCCAGCTGTGTTTAGTTTTAGAAGCTGAGGAGCTTGCTGAATTGATAGATGGGTTAAAAATTGTCTAAACAACTGGTCTCAAAAGATAATAATCCATGACTTGACATCTCTTTGGAAGCTGCTGGCAAGAGGAGCATCCTAAAGATTTGTACTGAGGTTGATGTTGTTCAATAGCTTCATAAATGGTCTGTATGATGAGACAGACCCTCAGTAAACTACAGAGGGTGAATTTCACACCAGAGGGTAGAGCTTCAATTCAGACATTGCTTGAGAAAACTCAGGAGTGGGTTCAAGACGAATGATTATGAAGTTTTTCACATGAGGAAAAGCTGAACTCATTGAAAACTGAGATGGGAAGGTAGAATCCAGCTGAAAAGCACCTGGAAGGTATAATGGAGTTGCAATGAAGTTAAGCATGAACCAAAAGTGCACTTTCACCACAAAACAAGTCAAACAACATATTTGGATTTAGTAGGAAGGTTGCAACAGGTAAGCCAGAGAAGATACCCTGTTACACGAAATTAAATCATAGCTGGAAATCTATGTCCACTTTCTGGTCACCACAGTTCAGGAGTGACTGGGGGAAAAGGGAGGAGTCCAGAATGTGAGGTTCACCTGGTAGATGAAGTCTAGATCTACCACGCCTGGGGAGCTGCCCATGACTGGTCAAGTCAAGATGAGGTGAAGGAGAGGACTATTATCAGCCAGGAGAGAGTTGGAGGGCAATTGTTTCTTGGTAGTGGCAGCTCACACAGCATCCATTGAATCTAGTTACCTTAAAATATGTGAACTCTTAAACCTGCCACTGGATCCCTTCACATAAACATGTTTCAGTGAATATTCCAGCTGTTCCAGTTTTCTTTTCAATTGGCTAAGATTGCTCTCTTGAGAGGAGTTAGCATTAAATCAAAACTTTAAGTGAAAATATGATATGCATTATAGCAATGATAGTAATTTCACAATGAGCGTAAATAACCATTTGACCATATTCTCAAAGACATGTATTTGATTGGAAGTCTTTATAATTCAATACCTTTCTATAAAGAAATGCTGTAGTTTAATTAGGAGCAGAAGGCCAAATTCAGAGATTGCACAACTGAGGTCTATGATTTTTTTTCTATAGTCATGTTAAATGATCACTGTCATTCCCACTGGCCCAAATTTTCCCAGAAAATTGATTCAACTTTAGAAAAAGTCCTTTTTCAGCACAGCTGTTGCACAAAGTAAGCTTAAAATGCAGGCATAAGGCTCTGAACATAAGCAAATAAGCAGCATATATAGAAAATCAGCATTTATGCTATCAAGTTTCAACATTTTTTACAGTGTTTATCTGAGGTTCAATCTGCAGTGTTTCATAGTCTTCTGGGAAATTAAAGAGTTTATTAGGAAATACAGAATATGAAAAAATAATTGCAGACCTTGAAAAGAATTGTTTAGAAGAGAGAGCAAGTATTATTAAGTAAAGCAAAACAAACAAGTAAACAAACAAACAAAAACTAAGACTTGAAGAATGTAAGTGACAGATCAACAACACCTATCTCCCTTGTGGCTAGTCTTCTAATATTTTGAGGAATCATAAAGAATGGTTATGAGAGATTCATTTTCTTCAGCCTGGAAAAAGGGAAGAAAATGATGTCAAATTAGATCAAATAATTATCTGGTAAATAAACAGTGTCAAAGATCTGTATGGACTGAAGAAAGCACATTGATTCCTTCCTTAAAAATGCTGCTCAGTGTAAACAGTCTGGCTATGCAAAAATGTCATGATGTCCGGCAGGGTCATGAACAATGTAATTCCTCAGAAAAAATCCCTGATGTCCTACCCCAAAGGGTTCTTTGAATCCAACTAAAATGACACATGAGTGCAGGAGCATTTCTGAGGGCATTCAAAATATGCTGCCACGGGTGCAGATAAGGGCATTTAAGTGAAAGGGTGTTCTGAGAACACAAGAGCCTTAATTTGGCCCAGAGCAAACACCTAGCTATGAGAATGACTAATTATGACATAAATATCTGAAAAATACAAAATTCTCCCAAATTGTTTTCCAGAAAATGCTGTCCTGTGATGTATTCTGTGAGTGCAAACACTAGGCAAAGTTGGGCAAATATCACCTTTTAGAGATAAATACTGTGCTTTCTGAGCAACACATTTGACAGGCACAGAAGGATGCTGAGAAATATTTCCTTTTTTTCAGTGTCTGACTGAAATTTTAGACAACATAGGTGGAAAGTGGAAATTACCATAAAAATGACACAGTTGGTTTCCTGCTCCCATTCCAGGAGACCACTGCCTTTTTTTTCCTGTTTTGTTTTGCTTTTTTTTTTTTTATTTGTTATAGACATGACCCAAGGCACTACATGAAGGGCACAGGAAGATTGACAGAAAACTTTCATATTGATACTTTCTCTAGGGCTCTTCCTAGACTTCAAAAATTGGGGCTCTTCCACATTTCTTGTGTTCCAGTTAGGAAATATAGGTCTTATGTGCTTTAATTTATCTATAAGATATATAAAATGCAGGTATGATTTTTCATCTGGTGGATGAAAGGAATTTCTGTGTATGAATTTGAAATTTTAGACTCACTTTTATGTTGTAATTTGTAGTCAGTTAACTAGAGGGCTGATCACAAAAATAAGGTGGACTTTAAACCTGAAGAATAAAAATTGTCTACTGCACTTGCATAAAAGCCTGATGCAATGATGTGTTTTAAAGGATGACTAAACTGAATAATCCATTTATTTTAAATTTAAGTAGTTTAAATTAATCTGAATTTTTTATAATGTGTTGATTACAATAGATGATACAAATCTACATCTGTCACTTTTGTATTATAAATACTGTAAACATTTCAAACAACATTTTGTTCTCCAACTTGCCTCATCACCTTAATTTCTTGCAGAACTCTCCTCTCCCTTCCTCAGAGCCTTTTAATCATAGTTAGTTTGACACCTAACAATAGTTGAGCAAATTCAAGGGTGGCTAGAGTCTGCAAAAGGTAGCACCTAATGCCAGAAAGGCTACAAATTGTGGTTTATTTTACTCAAAATGAGAATTTGCAGTGGCTCCCTTCATTGATATGACCTCCTAAAAATGCACAATATGACTTCATTTCTGTCCTTTCCATGGCTTTTGTAATTATGTTAAAAGGCATGAGGAAAGGCTGAGGGACTTGGAGTTGTTCATCCTGAAGGACCAAAGGCTCCAGGGATATCTTATTGAGCCCTTTCAATATGTAAAAGGGCCTAGAATAATGATGGAGGAAAATCTTTTAGCAGGCCCTACTGCTACTGATCAAGAAGTAAAGGATTTATGAAAAGTATAGATCAAGTATGTTTATAAAAATGGTGGGTTTTTATTAATTCATGTTTTTTGCAATATATGTCTTTTTGCTATCAAGAACTTGCAAAAGGAAGGAGGGCTAGGTTAATGATAGAACTTGAGGATTTCTATCTTTTAACACCTACAGTTTTTAGGTTAATGACAGAATTTAAAGATTTCTAACTTCTGACACCTACAGTTAGTTTTTTTCCCAAAGTCACACCAAGGCACTGATTCCCTCTCTTGGTTAGGTGTATTCTTGTTAGAACTCACCTTCCTTGAAAGAACTGACTTCAGAAGGATGAATATTTTGTAAAGGGTGTACATAATTTCAATTCTTGACATATTTCTTACTTTTCTAAGCATATATGTTTTTATGATTCTATAGGTATCAACAGAGATATAAATGGATCTAAGAAGCCCTAGTACATTTTAAGATTGATCATCTGAACATTCTTTTTCATAATAAGTGCTGTGCTTCTCTTAAAATTAACATTTTAATTCCTGAATGATCAAAGAACAGTCCTGGAAAACAAAATTGTGGAATATTTATATGATTCTATAACATTGCTATATAGTGTTATTGCTTTTCATATACAGCCATCCACTAGCTGATTGATTTTAATTCATAGTCCATTTACATTTTGCTTAACTTTTTATTGTTATACTTTCAAGAGCTTTATACAAGGTGATTTTGTTGATTTGTTGTCCTTATCTTTTATTTCATTGACTGTCTCTCTGCAAAACACTTCAAGAGCACAAACCAAAAGCTTACAAAGAGCTTCCCACAGGACTTATATCTTCTGTTCAATGGGTATTTTCTTTCCATTTTAAAAGGAGACAATAATGAATAGTTCATTGACTGAGTAAGAGATTTTTGTGCTCACTGGAATAAACATTTGACTAGTTCTGAAGCCATATAGATCCAAAACCTCCCTTCCTGAAATGAGGGCATAATGCTAGTTTAATATTCACTGCAGTGCAATGGATGTCTATAAAAAGGCATGAACTTCCCTGGGCTCAGTTACCCTCACCCTGGGTACAAATGCTCCCAGTAACAACTCCTTCCCAAGAGGGTCAGATATCAGTCAGGGCACGTTGGAAATCTTGCAGATTGCAGCTTGGTTCATGGGCAGACTCAGCATAGGACTGCCGAGCAATAGCGATCAGAAATTAACTATCAGGCCCTCATTACACAACCATTACTCCTTTTGGATCTTGAACCCAAGGGAAGTGAATATTTATATTTTCTATATGGTCACAAGAGCTAATAAATTATCTATGTGACACATCTCTCACTTGTGATTTTCTGGGGGTTTTCTCATTTGGTTGGCTTTTGTGCAAACTTGACCCAATAATTTTGAACTGGAAAGAAAGTACCAGCTACCCTAAAATTATGATTAAACTTTGACTGTTGGAAATAATAGTCCAAGGGTTAGGAATCTTTTCTATCAGGAGGTGATAAAGTCAGGAAGAGATTGCAAATGTCCTCAGCATTTATGCCAAGTATGGCAAGTAGAGTAGAATAAAGTCAGACTGATGGAGAAATGTGTAAAAAGATACAATAGCTCTTTCCAACACATAGAATCACAAAATAATAAAGATTGGAAAAGACCTCCAAGATCATTGAGTCCAACCTTTGGCTGACCACCACCACCCCAACTAAATCTAGTGACATATCCAGTCATATCTTGAACACTTCCAGGTACAGTGACTCAATCACTTCCCTGGGCAGCCCTTCCAGTGCATGACAATCCTTTCAGTGAAGAATTCTTCTTGGTGTGCAGAGTGAACCTTCCCTGGCAAAACTTGAGGCCATGTCCTCTTGTCCTGTCACTGGTTGCCTGGGATAAGAGACAAACACTCACCTAGTTACAGCCTTATACAACATCCCTGAGAGAGCCCCAGAATTGCATGGATTGTCAGATTTAAAATATATTTAGTATGAAAGCTCTAGGTGATGGATTCAAGGCATGTATTTTAATAGATGTTTTCTAGAAAATTCCTTTGTGCAAGAGACATGGATGATGGTTCTGTCCCTTGGTATGTCCTGTGGGAATTTGAGAGAACATCAATTTATTAGTTCTGGTGCAGCTACTGCTCTACAATATTTCCTTATTTGACTACAATTCCAAAGGTAAATTCAGATGTACTGTTGACTAAAAAATTGAAAATGGTATCTGCACAAGCAGGTTCAGGAGTTCCACCATCCTTCTAATAGAGAAGGATTAAATAAACAGAACATGTTCTGCCAAAAGTCTTTTGTTGCAGCATTTATGCATAAATTAATGTGATTAATAAATAAAAGTTGCATGAATTAATGTTTTAATAAAAGTTTTTGCTATCACACATAGATTTCCCAAACCCTCTGAGGGTACAGACATAAGCCTATGGAAAGCCACTGGCACTACTCTCTTCCAGCAGTATAGAGAAAACCTTCCCAGAGTGGCTGTTCTTTTCACTGTCTATGAAATGAAGAAATACTGTCATTCTCTGTCAAGCTGGAAACGAGATCTTTTTATCATCGATCAGGAAAGGATCCAAAACCTCCTGGGCATTTTACTCCTTCTGGCTTCTCATGGTGTATTTTCAAGGTCTCTGGATATATCCCAGTCTTTCCATCCTCAGATCCAACATAGTACTTGTGTTCCTGTTACAAAGAGGCAGAGATAAAGTCCAGGTGGAAGTTCTCCAAGCCCTGTTATGTTGTTTATGCAGGCTGTTGCTGAGAGGATTTGTAGCTAAATGTCACTTCTGTTCAAAAGAACCAAGGGGTTAACACTGGTATTAAAAATGTCATGTTTAGGGGAAGTATGCCAGATAAATGCTTATCTGCTTCTTAAGCACTTCCCAGTGATTTTCTGCAAGAACCCTTCAGAGAGTAAAAAATACAAATATCCTGGTACAATGTAGGAATTTTAGCACAGGCACTCTTCAGCCAGAGTGGTTGTAAACCTTCTGGCCTGAAGCTGTGAAAAGCAAGGTAGTCCCTGCCACCATCTATGGATAAACAGAAGGAAGGACAGATTCTGAGTTTTCTTTCTACCTACAAATCCTCCAAGCAACATTCTGAGAAGCTAACAACTTGTTATATAAGCATGGAAATAGTGGTGAATGTGAAGTAAAGAGAATGAGAGACCTCGGCAGAAAAGATGTTTTAATCCCTTTCACTGAGGATTTCACAGAAATATGCAGTATACATATTTTGTTTTGAAGAGAGTTCTCATGTGGCTCTTTACTGAAGCTAGCGATGGCAGCTAAATAGAAGCCAGGGATCTCAGATGAGGTCTCTTTCACAGCAGAGTCCCAGGGGAGAAAAAATTAATCATGTATCTGATTTATGGATGCAGCAAAAGCTGAAGTTTTCAGAATACAGCAGCTACTGTTTCCCGCAAGGGAAGACATATCAGCATTCAGTAGCACCAGAGGACTATGACTCCTTATTGCTCACTTACAATTTTATGTTCAATTAAGTACTTGTTTGAAGCCACTGTCCTGCTTTTCCCTGTGCAGTATCTGCAGCCAGCACACCAAAACAAGATAGGGAATTTGGGCAGTTGTACCTAGAAATAAAAAGCAGCTTCAAGGGGCTCCTTGCATGTCATAGGTCTCAATACCCTTTACACACACCTGCTCCACCCAATTCCTAAGGTGCTTTTGCTACTATAAATAAATTCAGTGAAAATATAAGAGGTGATGACAGGATGCTCCTGAGGGTTCTGTGTCCTGCACTACAGCTGTGATCCTCTTAACAGTCAATGGGAAAATATTTTTCTTTTGTTGCAGAGCCCAGAACAACGCTGCAACCCTCCTGGCCACATGAGCATGTCCCCCATGTCTTCTCTGTGTCCCTTATGATGCCTTAAGCTTTCATATTTTTTCAGATTCTGTACTGCCTTAGTGTGTAACTCTAAACTTCATATTAAGTGTTAGTAAGTTCTCTTCACAGGGCAGTTAGACAAAACAATCCTTTTCCAGACCAAGAACCAAGGACAACCATTACAGCCTCATGCCCAAAAAGTGTAAACAATGGGAAATTGAAGAGAGCAAACAAGGAGAATGGGACTTCATAACCTGAAGCTGTAATTGGACAATTAACACCAATATGTAAATAGACCAAAACTTATAAAAGTGTGAAAACTCGTGACTGGTCATCCATGTTCCATCCATCTTGGATTCATCCTGGGCAGAGCCCAGGCCAGGCTCTTGTACTGCCCAAGGTGTATACTTTTAAGACCTTTTAATAAATACCTACTTTATTCCTTTAACTCTGTCTAGTATCTGAGATCAGCCTCTCAAGGCATCACTCAGGGGTCCCAGAGTACAATCACAACAGTCCAGCTCACCAAGCAGTTGTGTGCCACAAGACTCCTGAAGGGGAACAGAAGTTGTGCTGCTTCTCAAGAGCCAAGAACTGTCTCTCTGAAGTTCAGTCTAGGTGAAGTCCTACTAGAAGTGGTTGAGTCACCATTCCTGGAAATGTTTAAGAAAAAAGTAGACATGGCACTTTGTGACATGGCTTACTGGCATAGAAGTGTTTGGTAAAAGGTTGGACTGGATGATCTTGACAGTCTCTTTCAACTTTAGTGATTCTATGATTCTGTGACTCTAAGCCACGCATTCCTTGGAGTAAGCTTTGTGCCACAGAGACATGATGTTTGCAATAAGAATGGACACTTTGCCATATAACCTGATGTGAACACCCCTGCTCATAGTGAACCACTGTGTCATTTCACAAGGGGGAGAAGACGAATCAACAGGACAAATGTTGAAAGAACACTTGGCAACCTCTGGTTTATATGAACAAACTTGGAACAGACAAAACTTCTGTCTTCAAACAGCCTTAAATGTTACTCTGTCACTCATTATGAAGTTGTGGTGTAGAAGTCAAGAGTCACAGCTTTGATGGAGGGAAAGTAGTGTCTTCTCTCCAGACTGCCTGGACTTTTAGGTAGAGTTTTGTGCTAGAAAAGTCTGTGAATTTTCACAGATACCTTCACTTTTTAAACAAAGTATTTGTCACAGCTGAGATCACCTGCTTTCTGCAATAACAAGAACAAGAAGTCATGGCTGGAGACAAAGCATAAATGATAAGTTTTGCTTAACTGCCTGCCCACTCCTGTAACCTCCATTAACCTAAATCTCTTTTGAGGATAACTGGATTTATCAGTCTGTTGTGATGTTACTTTCATAAGGGTATCAGATGCCTGGCTGCTTCCCTGCCATGCCTAGATGAGTCTTGACCCTGCCTGACCCCAAACTGAAGCACTGATTTTGCATAGAAGAACTACAATAATCTATCATATCCACCTTGGAAAACATAATTTCATTAGCCCTCTGCAGGATACAGTTCATCAGTGGTTCTGTACTGCAGCCAGAACTAGAGAGTAAAATCCAGAGGAACTTAAAAGGCAAGGACAGCTGAAGGCCCACTTAGATGAAGGTGACTTTATTTCCTCTTCATAAAAATTAGGCATGTAACTATGCAAAACTAATTGTCAAGATTTTCTGATGAGCCAAAGAAAAAAGGTATGTTTCCTACCAAGGAAATTCAGCCTAATGCAAGCTGGAATAGGCCTTGCTCTATGGAGATTCTCTCTCTCCTCAAAACCAGAATTTAAACCAGCCACCTGACTTCTAGATAAGAAAAAACTTTTTAAATGCAGCTGAAGAAGTTGCAGTTCATGGAGGTATACAATTTCTTGCTTCTTTTTTCTTAACCACAGAATGACTTGGTGTTAACATACACATAAATATTTTTTTACTTCTATTAGCCTTACTTATCTGAAAATGCAAGGATACTTTCTCAAATCAGATTACTGTTGTTAATACCTGGCAATTTCTTTGACTATTTTTTGTTTTTGAAGTTTTTGTCTCATGGTTTTTATAAGAACTCTTATTTAAGGTTATTGAAAGTGTTTTATGCTGAAGTGCGACAAAGGAAAAAATCCTCCAAAATGCTTGTGAGAGAAAACAGATGAATTTGTATTGCTCAGTCAAAACATTTTGTTTTGATTCTTTTGAACAATCCCATTTTGATTTTCAGATTTTGGGGTTTTTTAGGTTTTTATTACTTGGCACCATTTTAAATTCATAAGCAATTTAAGAGGAAAACCTCCTTTAAAAATTAATTATTTTCAAAATGTATATGCAGGGTGTTTGGAGAGTTTAAAGCTTTTAAAATGTTTGGTGTTCAGCATGTTTTAGAGTATTGTTCTATGTGCTCATAGAAAACAGCACTTTCTAATGAACAGTTTTGTTTAGATGAATTCCTCTTTCGGAGTGAAAAAATTCTAATATTTAAAACCTATATGTTAGCATAAAATCTATTTTTTTTGTATATGTATCTTAAATTTGTAACTTTTTCTGACTTTTGAATTTGCATCAATCTTTTTGTAAATGCTTTGATCCATAAATTGATTGAGAAAAAAAATCCTTAAAGGGGAAAACTTCATTGATAAAAATATACTGAATTTGAATTATTGTTCTGTTTTAAAATACTTTATTAATTTAAAATACTTTTTGTGTTTATATATATCTCTGGTAAGTAAATAAATCCATTGCCATAATAAGCAATTATGTTCATGAAAAATGGTAACGAGGAAAGAAAATGTGAAAAGAGATTAGAACAAATGACACTAAAAAAAAATAGCCTATTGTCTGTTAATTGTACAAATAGCTCTTGGAAGCTTATTCATGGCTAAATATAGATTCCTGTAAATTTAAAAAAGAAATTAGAAGGTATAAAAGATAACACCACAAATAAACTTATCTGTTTAATCTTTAAAAGTTTACTGCTTATCCAAGAGCAACAATTAAGAATCTAAAGTCTTATGTTGAAACCCATGATAAATAATTACTTCAACTGACAGAATTAAGGGATTTTATAACCACAAGCAATACAATTTTACTGAGGATTTTCATCTCATCTTGCCTAGGGTAAGTCAGTCAAGTGATCAGGTGAACAGGATGACAGAGGGATCCTCTGTCAGGAGGATTTTTTTCAGTAAAAAAATCCAGGTGGGATTTTTTTACTGAAACAAAAGTGTTTCACAGAGTATACTACAAAGTTACTTTACTGCCTTTTCATTATATTCCAGACACAATTCCATGGCTTCATACACTGGGCAGTCATTTGCATGTAAGGCAACATCAGTACAGCATCTGCTCCTCAAGAGACAAGTGGGAAGAGGAGGGAGATAAAAAAGTGTGGGAGTCCTGTAGCTGTGCCTGGAGCCTACCAACAATGAGAAATTATGATTAAACAGTAAGACATTATAAAAAATGAGCAGACTCCAAGGATCTGATTTTTGTTACATGAAATATTGTACTGGTCTGGTCTAATTTTTACTCATGTAATGTAACTGCCTATACCTTTGGTGGTACCTAGTCTGTCTTCATGGTCAATAATAATAAATACACCTATTTATGGCATATTTCACTGCAATTCTCTATTTTAAACATCTTCAAGACGGGTTGAAATATATTTTGGAGAGTGTTTCCTCTCCTTTTAGGGGAACTAAGGACAACTAGCTCAAGTATAAAAATCTTTGATCAGATGTATCCCATCCAAAGCAGAGGGTGACCCTTACCTTTTTAAAAACATCAAAATAAATTTGCACTTTCATATGAAAATACTAATTTTTTACATTCCAAGGAATATTAATGTATACATAGATTATTCATGCACCTTCCAGTGCCCTGAGTCATTACTGGTGGCACTTGCTGACTTTTTGGTCAGGTTAGAAAAATTTCCTTATCCTGATTGCTTTGATTTGTGATGTGACAGAGAGGATAAAGGAATCAGGGTGTGGTCCTGTGAGTGTGTAACTGTCCTCAGAATTCAATCTAAGGGCAATGTGTGAGGTTTTGAAAGAAACCGTTCCTCATTTCAGTTACATTTTCCTGTCTGTGCTTTCATGTTGATGGGAGTAAATGAGATGAGGTGCTATCTTAAACTAGTGTCCATATTTTTTTTTCTTTTTTGTCTTTTTTGAGTTTTGTAAGTCAGGATAGATAATGATTTTCTTACATAAATCTACTACTAAAAATATTCTTAGTGTTCTTCATTTCTATCTCCATTACAAATGAACAAAGAAAGATGAAGATGGAGAAAAAAATCCAAGAGAGTAAGAGCTTACAAGTTACACTGGGCAAACAAAGAATCTAGGTGTAACTGCAGGGAAAAAAAGAAGAGTTAAGAAGAAAAAGAAAGGAAATGAGGAAGAGATTTCACTCAAAATTTTGCTGAATTTGTAATATCCCTTTAAAAGCTAGAATCAGAACTGTACCAACTGATATCTGTATAATACATTAAAGAAATAGGCACTAAGCCTCCATAAAATTCCTACCCATCTGGAGACAACTGTAATTAAGGGTGACCTCTTTTCTTTAGCTGTTATGTCTCACAGCTTCTTTACCCTTTGTTTTTCCAAATGTGTTTACATATATTGCGTCTCCTAATTTGTGAAACAGAGCACAGCAGAGAACAGAGTCTCATGGAGTGCACTGATGTATGAATAATAATATAAATAATATATGCAAATCAGACCTGGTCAGAGTGGTTTTTCCCCCTACAGGGGGAAGCAAAGAGCTTCTGTTCTTGCTCTCCTTTGGGACTTGCACATACTCTGCTTCCCATCATTTTGGGCGCCCCCTTGTCATCTTCCTCTTCCTTTTCTCTGTGTTTGGCTGCTGACCATCTATAGACTGGTTCTGTATTTAACTCTTTCAGACATATGTTTGCACATTTTCCTTTAAATGTTTACCAAAATTCATCTTCTGTAAATAAAATGGGTGACTTTTTCACTGAAAAGTAGATCTGCTTGAGACTTCAGGCCATCAGCTGATCATATCTCCAGTGTATGGCTGGGAGATAGCAAAGCTTGCAAATAACAAAACACTTTCAGCAACCATCTTCCTCTGTGGGTGTCTTTGTTGGACCTGGTATAACACATAAACTTTCTGTTTCTTAACATTCACCTATGCATATGTGTACATTGTAAACACCATGTGCACATGATAATGTATGCCTAGTCACTAACTAAAACACTAATTTCTTTTTTATACAGCATCCATATACTAAACCATTAAAAAATCAGGTAATTTTGAGCAGTGAAAAAATGCCACAAAAACCTTCTCAGCTGCTATTATTAGTCTAAAATCCCAAAAGTAGCAACTTAAATAACTGATAAGTAGCTTTTTTTCTTTATGTAATCCCCATGCCTTTATTATTAGCATTGGTGTTGCCTCCTACCTTTACAGTCCTTTTCTTTTACAAAGGAATTAGAATGATTAATTTCTCTATTCTCCCTTGCGAAGCTTAAATGCTTTTTTACATCTCCAACTGCTCCATTTTTTCACAAAACCTTTCTAAAACCTTCTTTTCAAAGTACAGGGAAGCTTAGAAAAACCACGAGCTATCACAAACGTTTGGACTGTTTGCTGCAGTCTCTGGTTCTGTAGCAACTTAACGCTGTCCTTCATTTCTAGGAGAGTAAACAAAATACTGCATTGCAGCAAATCTAATTTAAAGAGACACAATAGGGCAGAGGTCTGGATAAGTAAGGCTCAGTTTTGTTTGCCTCCTAGCAAAATATTAAAAGAAACAAGAGACACAGAGAGAAGCAGCCCATTTGTTCTTTATTCTATTTTTCAGTAATCAAGAGTTAAACAGAGCCTGGTAGATAAGTTGTATTTCAACAGAAGAAGTCAGCAATATCCATTGCTGGAGGAGTATCACAATGCTGACATTTAACATTTTTATAGTGAATACGGAAGGTATGAAAAACACACAAATAAATTAAAAAGACAATGATTTGTAACTGCTGCTTAGAGATTATTTTCTTAAAAGAATCAGATGACTTTAATAGCTAAAAAGTAAAGAATATTTTCCACTTTGAACAAGAGCACTGGAAATTAGGTGGATCATAGCTATCACATGAGAACTCCAGATGAATGTACAGACAATACTGTAAAATTGAGGGTTTTAGTGTGTTTTTTGTAGAACTCAGAGGCAGAATGCACATTACCGGGGGAGTGAAAACAGATCAAAAAATAAGAAAAATGAAAATTATTTCTGCCTCAAACTTGTAACAGTTGAGGTCCAGGGACAGGGGCATAATGTGGAATTACACAAGAGCCCATCTTGCATGAAGCTTGGCTCTGTCTGATTTTCTGCTTTTTTTCTCAGTACCAAAGTGCAGAAAATATGCTTTGGACTGATGGCTTCTCCATAAAGGAAATGTCCTACTGTTGTAGGATGTGGAGATCTCCCCACATGACTCAGATCCCCCCACAAGACCTGCTGCTGATATTGGGTCACACAAGGCAAGGTTGCTTCTCCAACACGGTCTCCAGAAAACAGAGCTTGGAGTAACGGAGCCATTACAGTCCCTGGTGATCAAATCAGCAGCAGGGAGTTTTCCTTCATCTCCCAGCCTTTCTGCTTCTGTTAATCTCAGCACAACATTGCATGGTGGCATCACAAAGACACTTGTTTCCCCCAGAAGCACTTGCAGACACCAGTGTCCAATCCATATCCTCAAAATGCCTGATTAGATGTGAGCTGCTGCTGCCTCTCCCTTATTTGAAATCTTTCTGTGTTTTTAGCTCTCAGGCTGTAAGTTTTATATCTTGTATGAACCTATTCTTTCCAATAGCAAGTGGCCTGTTCTGAAACCTGCCTCTCCCCATTTCACACAGAAAACACATGAATGAACAGGGATAGTCTCCATTTGCACTCTGCTGCACTCGAGGTGCACTGCTGGATGAATGCCATGTACACATTTGGGTGAGACCCCTATCCTTGTCGGTACAAGGCAGCAGAACAAGGGCAGTCAGACAGATCCCACCCTCGTCCATAGTCCTGCACGTTCATTAGTCTGAATATTTTTGCATTAACACAAAAAATGTACTGATGCTTCTTAAATGGAAGTTGAGCATAGTATGATTGAAATGGAAGTGACATTTACCCACATGACTTTCAGTTTACATACCATGAACCTCTTTTTGTGCACAGCTTAGTCCATATGACTTTATATATCAATTTCTCACAGGTGAACACTTGATGTGATTGCTTTAAAGGTTTTCTATCCCTTTTGGAGGACAGATCTGCTGAGAGCTGAACCCCCCCTCCCATGGAAGGAGGTTGAGAACAAGATGGAAGTTACTCACTTAATTATCTTTTCACGTGGCAGTTATTTTTCTTGAAAAGCATGCTGTGCTTTGCACAGCTGATAAAGAATTTAATCTAAATCCTGATCTGTAAATACAGCCCACACACTGTACTGGCAGCTATGTTGGTGTTTTGGTAGGGACTAAATAAAATTCTCTTTGGTGTTAGTAAGTTAAATATCAGCCTTTCAAGAAGCCCAAATGTAAAAATAATTAAATTCCTTTATGTAATAGGTTTATGAGACTATAAGGAAAGCTGCCCAAAATGCAGACCGGAGGGGGAGTTAAGCCAAGTGCTGTCTCTGGAGTCTGAAGCCAAATGAGTGCTTATTTTTTCAGACCATAACACTTCTACAGTATATTTGCTTTAAATTGAAGGACATAAAGTAATGTTTATATGTCACATCCCTTCTTTGGCTGGTGAGAGGCTCCTCATCCCCCAGGAAGCAGATGGGGCTGCTAAAGGTAATGTCAAACCTGTGGGTATCAGGTACCAGCATGAAATCAGTCTGATTATTGTTTATATCTCACTCACATCAACCAAACTTTCTTGCTTCCTCACAGAGCACAGAACCTTCTTATGCACTTGTAGTCAGACACACACGCTCTTTCTTTTCTGAAAAAAAAAAAAATCCTAGCATGATTCTTGTGATGAGCTTTGCACTTTGCTTCCCTATTGACACAAATACAACTTCAGTGTGAACAAATGGACAAAAAATATTAAAACCCTCAAATATTACTCTTTTGAAATCACATGTAAACTTTTGCAACAGCACAATGATATGGCCAAACAAATGCTTTCAATAACAAAATGATAGCAATTTGCACAGAAATGTATAAATAAGAAGTAGTAAAAAGAACAAAATTTCTAATTGTTTAATGCTAAGAAAGGATCTGCCTCTAAAAAGGGGAAATTTGGAGCCTGAGGCCACTAACAATCAATTTGTATTTAGAAATATCTTGATGCTTTCTGCTAGAGTGAGAACAGCTTTTTTGGTTTTATGCTTGCTTTTTACAGTCTTAACTGAGCTTTCATGTCCTGAATTTTCTCACAAGAATTGTTACAACATTTTGATGTAATTCTTGTTAGAGATCATTTAAAAAGCTTTTTAATACGTCTTGTAAATTGCAAATGATAAATATATTTTTAATTTCAGAGTAAAGGAGAACAGGAAATTGGTTGAATGGAAATGATAAAATGGGTTAGCTATGTGAGGTTCTAATAATTTCTTTCATTCTAAGGTGCAACAGCAGCAGGATTTGTAATGAAAAGTTTATTTTTATTGTTGCTTTTTTATCTGTTTTTATTTATCCCCTTTTTTTGTTTTGTCTTATGAATGCTTCAAAATTGTATGTATTTGTGCAGGGAGGAAAAGATAACACATCACAAGAGAAGCTGGAAGTCAAGAGTCAATGAAAGCCCAATGATGAAGATGCTCTCTTGGGACTCGGACAACCCAGAGGCAATTCATTTTTCTGCAAAAAGTTCAGCATACTGTGACTTTGAGCAAGACATTTCAGGCTATGTTCATAAAATAATTTTTGTTGCCAACTATTGTTGCTTAAATCCAGAATACTGTCTTCAAAGTCCCCTTGCTGTCCAACTGCAGAGCTACCTCCATTTTCTTGGAGCCTGCAAATTATATTAGTAAATTCCAAAGGCACTCACTTTTCCTCTGCCTCCAAAGCTTATCTACACTGCTGAATATTGAAATAATCTTTGAGCCAGATGGTGAGCTGCAGACAGATTCTTCAGTCTGATGGTTACAGCGCTCAGCTGAGATGTAAATAGACCTTGATTTTAGCCTTCATAGTCATGGGTTTATTATTTACAGGAAATAGAACAGCTTCACTAGCAAACTGAGGGAGTTACTCTTCATCACCAATAGGATTTCATGGTCTGAAGGGAGGAAAAGTCATGTGGGATATGATGAAGAGAGATTTAAAGTGTTTTCACACTTTCACCCAGCTGGTATGGAAGTAATGTGCTCATCATGAGAACTGAAGGGAGCAGAGAGAGGGTGTTCTGTGATGTAACTGCAGAGGGGACAAACTGATCTCTGACAGTTCCAGTTTCAGCTCCCAGCTAAAAAGGGATGGGGTTGGCCCAGGAACCCAAGTTTTGGATGGATGACATTGGGCAACTCAACCCCTTTTCCCCACTCTAGGAAACCATAAGCATTGTGAGTGTCACACTAAGATACTCCCAGTTTCTTACTGTGAGGTAATGTGAGTTTTTTTTAACAAACATGTCTATGGGTTTGGTATAAATTTATGTCAAATCTTGTCTCTTCTATATAGATGAGTTGTTATGCTCCAGTGACAGTAAAGCAAGCCTTGCTTCCCCTTGTACTGGGAAACAACCTACCCAAACCAGGGATGGGGAGTCCAAAAGATGGCTGAATAATTAGAAGTTTGGTGTTTCAATGCCAAATATATGCTCTTAGATCCCTGTTTATTCACCTGAGAAACGTAAGTAGTTACAGTCCTCTAAAGGATGCTGTGACCAAGTACTTTCATGACTGTGAGACACTCATATTAGGGCAATGTGACCACATGAGCATATTTAGAATAGAAATGCTACTGAGTCAGGACATTGTTTTTTCTTATTTTGCAGAGAGATTCTTATATTATTAGAGTGATAGTTATCACATTCTATTATTTTTTCTTGGATAAAACATGTGTTAAAATATAGAAGATGATTACATCTTGAGTTTGAAAGCAGAAAATGTACTTGAAGCAGAAAATAGTTAAGGTAACGTGATTCAGAAAGTCTGGTTAGACTACAGAGTTGGTAAGAAATGCTTTGTTTTACTCTCAAAATGCTTTTGAAGTTTGAGGCTGAAAGATCTTACAAAGATATTCTAAACTTAGAAATTCATTTTTTTACTGCTTGTAAACTAATCTGTCATTAAATGATCACTGAGTGGGATATTAAAAAAAATTTTGACAATTATTTTTAAATGAGAAGTTTTATGCTGCCTCTGGTCTACGATGGATTTTAAACTTTTATTTGTATTATTTAAGGTGAAATTGTAATAAAAGAAAACAAAGCCTATGTGGTACTGACTAAAGCTACTCTATTGTCTTACATGTTTGAGATATATATGCCTGAAATTTCTGAGAACTGTAATCCTGATTTACATAAGAGGAAAATTGCAAGTTTCCATTTTTTACAGGCAATTGTACCACACAAATCATACTGTCATTATTACTGCTTTCATAGTGTCTGGGACCATCACAATCTAGGGTGTTAAAGCTACAGTGGGCTGTCTCCACACAGTCTATATCAACCTCAAAATGCTTATTTGCTGTTTCTCATTGCCAGTTTTGTACTGGAATCTACACTAGTATGTCTGCATCTCAAAGAAATAAAAGAAAAAAAGACTGGGAGGGGCTCAGACAGCCCTGCTCATTTCCTCTGTCCCAGTGAGCTGCACACTAATATATTTGGCTCACTGAGAGACAAGGGCACCTCTATCCCATCTCAAAAAGTATAAAGAACATAAATAATTTTCTGCATTCCAGCAACATTTGACATATTTGGATCTCAGAATCCCAGAATGGTTGGGGTTGGAAGGCACCTTTGGAGATCATCTAGTCCAACCCACATTCTAAGACAGAGTCACTGAGAGCAGGTTGCACAGGGTTGTGTCCAGCTGGATTTTGAATATCTCTGAAGAAGGAGACTCCATAACCTTGTTGGGCAGCCTTTCACCTCCTTTCCTCTTAATTTGATTTTTGTACTGTAATATTTCAGGATTTCTTCTCAATTTTGCTTATTTTTTTTTCTAGATACTCCTGTGCCTGATTAGTTTTTTCCCCCAGTATGTCTTCACATTGTTCATCATTCTCCTGCTATTTTGTTCAATTGCCTTGAGTTACACCATATATTTATTTTATATTTTTCATCTTAGTAAGATGGTTTTGAAATGTAATCCTTCCTTCCAAAGTGGTGACCCTCCCTCCAAACTCAAAACTTCAGTATCAGGAGGCTCACTAAGTCAAACACTATGGAACGCTGGATCTAGGACCATTTTACCCCTCTTGCCTCCTTCTTCCATTTTGTCAATAAACAAATGATATCTTCTTGTTAAGTAGCATTTTCAAGCCAGCTGCATGTTGACCTTAGAGCTGTCTTGCCCACCCTCCAGTGCTTTTGTTCTCTTATGCAAATGTCATGTCAGACAGCGTCAAAAGCTTTATTGAAGTCATGATATGTGACATCCTCTGCTCTTCTCCCATTCATGGAGCCTCTTAGGCTGTCATAGAAAGAAATTAGGTTGTTTTGACATGGTTTGTTCCTGACAATTTCATGTTAGCTTTTAGCAGATCCTTACAAATAGACTGTTTGATAACTTTGTAGAGCCATCCAGGCTGCATGAATTAACTTTAATCAAGGAGAGCAGAAAAAAGAAGATTTTTCACAGAGGCTGCCCATCCAGAAATTAGGTAACGAAATGGTGGTATTGCTTTGTGGCCCCAAACTTTGCATCTCTTGTCACTCTGAGTAATAGATTTTGAAGGGTTATAGGAAGGGTACAAATTGAGGCTGCCCCTGTGTTTTTACCTGCTTTATCACATCCCTTTGAGCACCTCAGAAAAATAGGTGACACAGAGATAAAAATGATTTCTGAACGACAGTAAGGATAACTAGAAAATATGTGGTTTGCTACTAGCTAAAAACTATGCATCTGAACTAGTCTAAACCATATTCTTATTGTTATTTATCTTCCTCTTCAACTGTTCTAGATTCTTTGAGGGCAGGATCTTATTTAGTATGTATTTGACAATTGTTTCTCCAGGGCATACTCTGTTCTGTGGCTAGATACTTTTTCCTTTTTTCATAGAGAACTGTCAGCATTAACAACTCTAAACAGTTTTCAAGATTAAGCAAAGAAGCTGCAATTTGTGGGTTTTAGACATATATATATATATAATTTTAATGTAATTTATATATATTTAGTATATATTTAATATATAAACATATTCTGAGCTCTTTTTTTTTAATCATTCTTCCACCATAGGGGCTTAATATTTTTCAACTTCCTTTATTTTCTTGTTAAGTGAATGTTGAAAGAACTGTTTTGAAGTCCTGAAAGTTTATGGAAGATTCTGTGTGTGATTAACCCATAAGAGCTGGAAACTAGGTTGAGACACTATAGTAGGAAATAGCTTTGCTCTTGCCTTGGTCATTTATGTTCACAATACATCTGAAAATGATAGATTTTAGGTCATTAAGGAAATAATACAAATTTTTAGTTAACGTATGCACACAGGGTTTTGCATGGCTGCCCTCCAAACACAAACTTCTGGTTTTGGGATCCAGAGAACAGATGAAAAAATATGAGGAAAATATTTATTTCATGAGTATTTCAAGGGATATTTAGTGTCTTCCCAAATACAGATGAATATTTACAGCACCTAAAGTCTGTTCAGAAGCCCATACCACTAGCTCATGAAGTGGGAATGGTGCCCAGTTATGATATTATAAACTGGAAACCTTCATCTCCTCCTTTCATAACAGAGTACATTTGATTCCTTTCTCTGATGTGAGGATGAGTGAGATATTGGACTTTATCAAACAAAGTAACAACAGAGAGAATAAATCTTATGATGCAATTATTCCAGGGGGAGAAACAAATCAATAAATCAAGTAAATATGAAGGTTTTGGGCTGTGCATTGGAAAGGTCTTCTATTTTTAATAAACCAAGTGGAGAATACAATAAATGCCCCTTAAAATCTCTCCTAAAAATGCGATCTCCTAAAAATGGAGATCCCTAAACTGACCTAAACTGATCCTAAGATAAAGTAATCCATAGTCTAAAAGAGACTTGCTATTTTAGGAATG
The DNA here is from genome assembly GCF_036417665.1 of Passer domesticus. Taxonomy (NCBI): domain Eukaryota; kingdom Metazoa; phylum Chordata; class Aves; order Passeriformes; family Passeridae; genus Passer; species Passer domesticus. Next base: position 11,894,114 of record NC_087476.1, read on the forward strand.
TTCTTTTGCTTCCCTTCCTAAAAAAACCCCCAAACCAATGAAGAAAAACCAAACCCCATTACCTTATAGTAAATCTCCACTGGTCTTGAAATGTCTTTCCTCTCCCTTCTGCAGAAACAAATTTTAGGCTTTTTACTGAACAGCATCAAGACTATATTTGAAAATCTTCAAGTTCTCCATGTTTTGTTGAAAAGGTGAAACATGTCTTTAATTTCATTATCCTTGTACCTTAGAATTTGATCCTGAAAAATCCCTGATGTGCTTTAATAAACTGTTATGTCTATAAAGTTGTGCATCAAGTTATCAGATATATGACTGTGCACTCCGTATGCAGTAATTTAATAAAATATGTCCCAATTAAACTCATACGTTTGAGGAAAAAATCCTGTCTCAAAACAGACACTGAAAAGGGACACAGGAGGAGACTTTAGTTTGTGGATTACTAGATTTGCACTCAGTTCAACAGAAAATAGATTCATCTGAGTTCTTTTGGCAGAGATTGCAAATATGCTTTTTATCTCTTAAGGTAGTGAAGACAAATTCATTGTTCTAACAAAGAGGTCTCACAATACAGTACATCAGATTTTATGAGCTTGGCCTTGCAATTTCAGAAACAACAAATGAGAAATGAGAGTAAAAAGCGAGAACTACCAGAAGTCCATGTTCTTCTTGGCTCTGCAGCAGATGCTGAACCTGGCTGAACATTTACCTTTAGATACGTCCTGCTTAGACCTGGCGTTCCATGTTAATACATGATGCATGATCATGGTTTTTCAGCCATGATTTAGGTGCAATACCTACATGCCATTTTTTTACAGATGCAGTATGATTAATTTCCAAAGCCACATTGAACACATTCTTTTTTAAAATCAATTCTACTATGCTGAAAAAGTGCAACCAGCCTTTACAGAGCCAAGCAAATTTCCGACAGATTTAACAGTGGTTGCTGGAGACAAAATAGCTAAATTTATCATTCATTGCAGAGGCCATTTCTTCAAACTTTACTGACAATTCAGGAAGCACGAAAGGTCAGGAAGCACTTCAGTACTCAGAAAAGGGAGTAACAGATTGCACTGCAAAGCCAGGCAAACTGGGACGCTCAGTCTTTTGATGCCCTTGAACTGGGACAGTGTGTTTCAGCTAAGGATTTGTCATCACTGGTGATCCACAGGTTTTCTATTGTATGACATCTCCCTTCCAGAAAGATATTGGAATAAAAGTTTTGGTTTGTTTTATATGAGAAAAAATAGGAGCAGTCAAAGTGCATTAAAAGTGTAAGCAACAAACAGATAAAATATTCCACTGGTACATTAGGGATTCACTGATCACAACCTTATGGAATTTTAATAGATGTAGGAATTAAACTGCTCAACAGCTTGTTTACACTATACTATAACAATATTATAGCATTTTACGGCATATATTGTCTTCTATTCTTTGAAGAAACTCCTATTACACATAACACTAATGTGAGTAACAAATTGAGTTACACATAATTATTTAACAAACTGCAAAACTGTAATTAAAAAAGGAGATATGTGTGTATAAAACATTGGCAGAATGAGGTAGGAGAATGAAGCTAGACTACCTGAAAATGCTCTGTCATGAATTTCTACCACTTTACATTATTTTTATAATTTCTAAAACAAAAAATACTTTTGTAACTGTAAAGGATTATGTGGATGGAAAGAAATTTTATGTTCTATTTTCTCAGAAATTTGGAAATCCACTTATTATGAACATATTGGGTAGGCTCGGGCTACCCAAACCCAAAAGGCAATATTTATTACCCAGGACCCAGGAATATGTTGAATTCTGTTAGAGATGTAAAGAAGCACCCAGGGGTGGTGGTGAAAGCAAACTGGTGCCATACTCAAAACCAGAGGAATCTGTGAAGTGAATGTTGTATAACATGTTGTACACACAGAACCGCTGCCAAGAGTTTTCCATCTTGGCTGAAGACAGGATGGGAGAAGGATTGTGCCAAAACCCAGGTGGGACATTCTGGGACAAGTGCAATTTGCAAAAGTTGCTGTGGAAAGGGCAACATGTTCTCCCTCATGCACAGGAGGGCTGGAGAGGAGTATTGTGAATCATCTTCAGCACACTCATGTTCATAATTCCTTGCTGGAGCTGTCAAACTATGCTTCTGACAGCTTGTGGGATAAAGCTGATATAAAAAATTGTTCCAGCAGGACTGCTTGTATTTCCCTGGAGACAGGGGATCCAGCCCAGGGGCAGACAGGAGTAGCCTTTGTGCTTGCAGACCTGCAGGCTGAGAGCTGGAGTTCAGCCACTAACTCAGCTATGAAACAAAATTAGAAAACAGATTGACAAAAACAGTGTGGAAGAGAGGCTTGAGAAGAAAAAAAAGGCTTGGTCACTGGTTCTGAAGGAACTAAGAGCTCTGCTCTTATCAGCTCTCTCCATCCTATTGAGTTGAAAACTCTCAGTCGCTCCCTGAATTCCAGGAGGCTGCTAGCAAAGAGGGTGAGGGGAATTCACTGCTGACAGCATGCAAACTGTGGAGCCCTGTGAAGCATAAAAATGTGTACAAAGACCAAAGCTTTTTTATGAGACCTTTTTTTTTTTTCTCAATAGAACTGCTCCTTTAGGAAGAACGGTGAGATCTTGCTACGTATCCCATGTGTTAGAAGTGATAAAAGAAAATGAAAAATATGAAAAAAACCATAGATCTTTCAGGCTTTTAGTTAGGAAATGAAAACTAGGATTTTTTGTGCTGGGATTTTTTCTTCCAGGACTTATTCTTTCTACATATTTATAGGCCACTTGAGAAAATTGTTTTCTTACAGCATAAAAACTAAGACAAATCTACCTGTGTTGGGCTGAACAAGTTCAGTTGCAGTAACCCTCTGCCAAAAAGACTTTTCCTCGTGGGCATTTCTCATGCAAAAACAGTACAAAGTTTACATTGTTACTATGTAACTTAATTGCTTAACAGCAAATATCAGCAGAAAATGTCTAAGAGGTTTTGTAAACTACAGCTTTATGCCCTATTAAGCCTTTGCTCTCAGGTGTTTTGACTTTTTTTTATAGAATCTAAAAGAGAACAGAAGTCGCCCAAAGTCTTTCATCACCTCCTTCTGGATTGGGACTGACAGGATTCCTAACAAAACTGGACTTGTCACTTTATGATGTTTTTTCACTCTTTTTAAGTGAGCTCAGAGGTCCTTCAAGAGTGATAAAAAAGAAGATGAGAGAAAGATAATAAAACTACAGATATGATATATATCTATAAACCATTTTTCAACATTAAAGGAAGAGACATCCTTTTCAATAGGTTATTTATGGGTTTGCTTTTTATGCTGAAGAAAAACAGATCTCTTCTTTTCTAAGCTGGTGTCTGGGGGAGGGAAACCAAGCTGCAGTTATTTATTCGTGTCTTTGCTGTGATGGGAAAGCATCTTTTGTTCCAAGCACAAGCATTTCCTCCAGTCTCCAGAAGAGTTCAAAGTTAATTTGTTTTCTAAAAAGCCAGAATTCATCAGGCAGGAGGAGGCAGGAGTGGTTTGCTGCAAAATAGTGTGTGTTCAATGTTCATCTAGCTATAGCTTAGGACTACAGCAACAAATTGCAATTCTGTATGAGAAAAGAAACAGGCTGACTGTTCTCAGCATCTCCAGGGACTCTGGATAGAAAAGCAGAGGAGAGGCTCTGGCAGCAGCACCCCGAGGCCATTTTCACAGGGGTCCTGGAGGAAATCTGTCAGAAAGCCTTCCTGGGACATCAGTGCAGGCACTGACTGTGAGTGCTTGGAACTGCTTCTGTTCTTTCACCTTCTCTTCTCCCTTCTCTATCTGCCTTTACTGCTCTGCTTTGAGAGAACAGGAAGAAAGTGCTCTTATCCACTTCCTGGCCTTATGTATTATGGCGTGATACCCTAGTGGCAGCTGTTCTCTGGATTGTAGAGACATAACTATAGTTTTGGTGGAGGCTCTTTTCAAGATCAGCTGTATCAAGGACATTTGATACTGAAAATATCAAGCTCAGAGCAGTGACCATCAAGAACTGTGATTGTTTGCAAGCGAAGGACAGTATTTCTGCTTACAAGTGTGTTGCAGGGTTTCACAAAAAAAAAACAAAAAAACAAAAAATCCTTGTGGTTTGTGGCAGCCCTGGGACAAAGAAAGCTAAGAAGCTACAGGGTGCTTGACTTCTGTATGATGAAATCCTTCGTCTCGAGGTGTGATGAAATGTAACTGTGGGCGTGCATGGCACAGTTCTTGGAGCACACCGTGACACATACCAGCGAGGGGATGTCATTCCCTTTGCTTTGGGCAGTGGGTGGAATGAGAGGAAAACGCAGCATCTCACTTGTGACTTTAGTAATCATCACTCCTCATGGATGTGCTCCCATATGCTGACCTGGCTTCAGCAGCTGGTTCAGAGGAGAGGGCAGCCCTGGAATTTGGGAGAGGGTGCTCAGTAATACCTGCAACTTGCTTTTATGTTTTATGACAATGGCTATACGTGGCTCTGGCACAATGCCAATGGGATAAGGACAGTGTTTAAAAATGTCTTCCAACACTTGCTTTTCAAGATTTGGACACTAATACTAGATCAGGTAGTGGCAGAGAGGGTTTTTGGTACCTTTTCAACTCTGAAAGGAGCCATTGCATTCTTGGAACTTATTGCCATATTTCTTCACTTTTCCCAGATCAGATCATTTATACTTAGAAAATCTGCTATTTAGCTTATTGATGATTGTGTCTGTTACTGATGATGAAATTGATTTGTGGAAATGTTTGGCTCAAGGCAAAATAACAAAAAGAAAATAAGTCTTATTTCTGGAAACTTTCTTTATTGATGATTATTTTCCCTAAGTCTGCTGTTTCTTCACTCATTTAGAAATACATCATAAAAGCTCATATTTTCATAATTTTTGCAGTTTTTGTCTGGCAGAGAGACACAGAGACAGAACTATGGAATTCTAGACTCTACTGAAGGATCAGCCAGTGACATCTGTGTGGAAAGAGTCACACAGTGCCAAACCTTGGGGTGTTGCTTATAAACTGTTCATTAATAGACGTATTCTCAGTCAAATTTCTGAGACAGAACACCATAAAACTTCTGAGTAAAACAGATATGTGATACATGCAAATGTAGAAGCACATATTCTTTATGAATAGCTTTTAAACAAAAAAACTATCACTGGAAATTTGCCAGTGTACCTTATGCAAATTTTCTCACATTTTTGCTGCTAATGTATAATATAAACATTTTCACCCTCTTTTTAGTGTGTATTTATTAATACTTCTCCCTTAATTTTCTCAAAGGGATGATCTGTTATTGTGACTTCAACTACCAGCTCTTGCTTCTGACTTCTTTAGAACATGACCAGTAATTTATTTTCCCCCAAGATTTCCATGGCTTCTGTCAGTGAAGACTTAATATTTCTCCACAGCTACAAACAATTCAATCTTTCATAGTGGATTGGTTTCAGGACATGGCAAAATTCAGTCCCAGTCTATAGAGCAGGTATTTATTTAGGCCCTGAGTTTTGTAATGGTCTGCAGTTAGTTACACAATAAGCTCTTGATGGAATGAGGAATTGCTTCAAAGCATCATTTTCCCTGTGCAAGAAGCACCTCTCCAGGTAAAAATAAACACAGGCAGTTTCAAATAGCCCAAAAATAACATTCTTCAATTTCTTCCAAGCAGCAAAATTATCTAAGAGCATTCCAATAAAATAAGGTAGCTGTGCCATATAATAGGGGCCTGGGAATCAGTCAGATGCCACAGTGATAAGAGCTATGTAAGGTTATAAATAGAACATTATAGAGACTGCTCTAAAGCTCTGGAAGAAGTGTTCCCTAGCTTTACAGGATTTGAATATGCCAATGTGCTTAACGAGTAATAGGGCAGCCCTTTGTAAAATTTTTCATTACACCTTTCAATCACCCAGGAAAATTAATGGAGAAGTTAGTAATGTAAAAATTATTTAACAAATGGTGGTTAGTCACAGCTGTGTGACTGATTAAACATGTCAAAATTAATAAAATCTATGTTTTACAACAGATGAAAGAAATATCTTAAGAAACCTTAAAAAGAAAATTCTATTGACCCCAAAAAAGAAAATTTTCTGGTCTAGAAATATAAATTATAGATTTGAAAATGATAAAACTGAGCTAGAACCAGCTTGCTGCTCTGCTACATCTGATACATACTGTGGTCTCCATGTTAGGTACTGTATGCACACCAATCAGCTTTTTTCCTCTTAAATACTGCTTTCAAACAGATTCCCTCACAGCTGGTTTATATCATGGCAATATAGTGACATAAGCAAAATCTCTCAGCTCCCCTTTCAGGTGTAATGAACCCCTTTTCTAAATGCTCCTGTAAAGATAAAAGAATGTGATGTGTCTGCTGTATTTTCCTATCTGAAAATCCTTTTTCTGTTGTGTCCCAGATTGCAGCAGAGATCCAGCCCAGCTCTCACAAATTTTGCTGTCACATTCCTTGCCTGGCATGCACATGGGAGCTTAAGGCTTTAATTAACTCATAGAATTAAAATTGATTGTGATGTCACCTTACTTCGTTCTGCTGTGCTCTCGTCCAAGCTGAGCATGCCCCATGTAATTACAAGTTAAACTCTTACACCAAAATGTCAGAGTAGGTGCACTGCACAGCTGGCAAGTACATGCTTATTTTGCTTTTCTCCTGAAAATAAACCTTAAAAATGGCTGCAATATTGAACTTAACATATTCAATGAAGGTACTATTTTATTTTCAATGTCTGATTAACAATTTCACAGTGTCAAAAACAGCAGACTGAAATAAAATACAATATTACTATATGATACAATTCAGTTTATGAACATGCTTTATTCTATTTATTTTCTTCTACTTAAATTCCTGAAAAGTACTTAGATGATTATTTAAATTTGCTGTTTTTCTGCCAAATGTCATATTAAGTCAGCTGCATCTCAGCAGATATATGTATCAGATGGGAATTGTGCAGCAGCCTTCCCATGCATCACTATAGTATTTTTTCACGTGAAGGTCTACTTAAACGACAGTTTGGATTTCCTCTATTCACTGTTTAAAGCAGTTTGTCATTAAAATTCCATTTCCTCATGTGCTTCACTGCACAGAATGAATAAATGCTTTAAGGCATATTCCTGTAGCAACATTGATTCAGTTGATGTACAAGTATTTAAACATGGACATCCTGCATCAATAAGTATCACAATATATTAAGCATTTTCTTTAAAATCAAGTGATTATTGAGCTTACCTTATTGTAAATAAGGTGCTTCTTAAGAGACAGAAAGAGATAGAGGCTAATAGAGACAGCAGGTATTTAAGATGTAATAATGATTAAAAAAAAATAGGAGCCACTGTGAGTTCCATAAATAAATTTGATTTCTCTCCTCATTTGGTTAAATGCTGAAGAGGAGACCTTTTCAAAAGGGGAAAACACAGAACAATTCCATACAGTCACTATTCAGAAATGCCTGCCAAAATCACAGGTAAATTTTGACATTTTCCTTGGCTGATTTAGATTCACAAGAGAAACTGATTTCCCTACATTGTTGCAGAAATAATATCTCCTGTGAGTAATGCTGTTTTGCCTTTCTTGCCCAACCATTTTTTACAAAAGTGGGAAGAGCAAAATTACTTCATTTGCTGTTTAGATGAGAAGGAACCTTGTGCCTGCAGGAAAAAAAAAGGAGAGGGAGTAAAAAAAAGAGAAATTCTGATCTTTTTAAAAAGATGTCATCTCATTGTTTTCAGAACAGTCCAATTTTATCTTCAATAGGATTAATTTTTTTTTTTGTCCATGATTTTTATGGGCTCCATGGTTTCTAGAAATTTATGATCAATAGGCTGTGTTCTCAGTGGTTTTGTGTTCCTTTCTATATTTTCTTAAAGATCTTGTTGTTTTCCATTTTCTTTGCAGTGTCCTTGCATGACCTCCCAGAGAAAGGAAGATATATCCGTCTTTTAGATCTGCCTACTCGCAGTTGTGCTGTCAATGCACTTCTCGAGTTCCCCCAGCCACAGTTTGATTTTTCCTTTCCTTGTGTTAGCTACTGAATTTTCATTTGCACTCTAGCTCTGCACAGCTTGAGTGACTTATGTATTCTTTTCTCCTGTAAGCTTTTTTTCACCTGTGCCTACTTGTATTAATTACAAGTATTGTGTTTTCATGCTCCACTTACTTGATTTTTCCCCCAGAACCTTTAATCTTCTTTATTGTGCTATCCAATTTCTTCCTCCTGGCATTTGTTTGCACATTTTTCACAAGCTAAGGCACTAACTACAGAGTTATTTCTTTTCCTCCATCACACCTGATATGTTGCTGGTCCTTTTATTTTGTTTTTAAAATCTGTGTCCTTATGGACTGTCTTTTCCTATATTTGGTTTTATTAGGGATAACAAACAGACCACAATCTGTGCTTCAGTCCTTAAAAAGCTGCTTACCATAAATAGTACATAATAACTGCTAGCAATAAAATTGTTGCTTCCAGCCTCTTGAGACAGCTAATTCAGGCTTTTTTCCAGAACCTTATTTCTAAGATGTCTCAGATTTATGTGTTGGAGAACTACTGCTTCCCTCACCAAAATCCACATGCCAATGGAACATATTACTTCCTGGGTCTTCAGGTCTGGAACACTCTCATAGTGAAGAATTCTTTCCTAATATCCAATATAAACATGCCTTCTTCCAGTTTAAAGCCATTCCCCCTTGTCCTGTCACTACATTCCTTGTAAAAAGTCCCTCTTCCGCTTTCTTGTAGCACCTTCCAGTACTGGAAGGGATGGTAAGGCCTCCCCAGAACCTTCTTTTCATCAGGCTGAACATCCCCAACACTCGGACTGTCTACAGAGAGAGGAGCCCTATAGGAGAGGTGTTCCATCCTCTGATTGTCTTTGTGGTCTCTTCTAGACTTGTATCCAACAGGTTCACATCTTTCTTGTGCTGGGGACCCCAGGCTGGATGCAGCCCTGCAGGTGGGGTCTCACCAGGGCAGAGCAAAGGGGCAGAATCTCCTCCCTCACCTGCTGCCCACACTGCTTTGGATGCAGCCCAGGACACATTTGGCTTTCTGGGCTGCAAGGGCACATGGCTGGGTCATGCTGAGCTGCTCATCCACCCAACACCCTCAAATCCCTTTTCCCAGGGCTGCTCCAAATCCATTCTCTGCCTAACCTTTCTCTGAGCTTGGGATTGCCCCAAACTAGATGCAGAGCCTTGCACTTGGCCTTGTTGAAGTCCAGAACATTTGCACAGGCCCAGTTCTCAAGCCTGTCAGGGCCCCTCTGGATGGCATTGCTTCCCTCCAGCATGCTGATCATCTGCACAGCCTGGTGTCAATGGAAAACTGGCTGAGGCTGCACTCAGTCCCACTGTCCCTGTCACTGACAAAGACATTAAACAGCACCTGTCCCAATAACAACCCCTGAGGAATCCCATTTGTCATTGGTCTCCTATTGGACATCGAGCCATTGACCTCAAAGCTTTGAGCACAACCAGTTCCAGCCAATTCTTTATCTACCATGATTTATTTATCAGATCCATGTCTCTCCAGTTTAGAAACAAAGATTTTATGCAGGACAGTGTCAAATGCTATAGAAGATGGAACTATTTTAAGTACATATTTTTATAATATCCCTGATTATAAAGAAACTTAATGTAGACAACTACAAGGTCTAGGAAATTACCAGGGTATGAATGTTACAGTTTATTAAATACCACAAAGTTACTGCAAGGCTGAAGACAGTGATGGGTAATGACAGGGTATTGTGGCATTTGATATCTCACATGTCTCATTATCACTAAATAGGCCATTAAGAGAGAACAGGGACTGCTCTGCCAGGTGGCTCCAAAGCTGGCAGATGTGTTTTATTCAATAGGTTGGAAAAAGAACTTTTGCTCCTCAGAGAATTAGGAAGGCAGAAAGGAGGTTTTTGTCACTAGAGGGGAGCTGTTTCTGCATTACAGTGTCCAGTAAAGGCAAGGAAGAAAGTACTTGTCCATGCAAAGCAGAAGTACTTGGGTTTTGGCTGCAGGGCATGCATGTGTGCTAGTCATGGGAGACAGTGCACTTGAAAGAACCATCAGAAATGTTGAAACAGAAGGAGAGGGAGAACAGCAGACAGAGGAGGTGAAGAAAAGAGACTGCAGTCACTTATCAGAGGAAATGTAAAGAGTGAAGCCATGGAGGGGAATTAGCAACATACCACCTTTCAAGCTCAGAAATGTTGCTCAGTGCCTTAGATGCCTTCACCTTTATAATTCTAGGGCACTTATAGCTGCAGTTCTGTAACCTGCCTTTGCCTTGAAGCCCTGCAGTGTTTCAGCCAGCCTCCTGTGGCAGAGATTGTCTGTTTTTCTCTCATGATGCTATTCTCATATTAATAGCCTCAAGGCCTTATTCCTCCCAACTCTGACAGCATTGTTATGGTTGGCTCTCTTGAGAAACAAATTTCTCCCAGAATCAAATAATTATTTTCTCTGTCCTTTCCCTGTCCTTTTAGCCTTTGAGTTATGCTATGGGGACCCAATAATACACAAGTGCATACCTTTTCAATGATATATTCTGCAGCAGTAGCCCAGGTGAAAGCATGCTCCAGCCAGCAGCAACAGCAACAGAAACCAACACCAGTAGGAGGATTGAGTGGATCCTGGTGAAAATTATAGAGTTCTATGGAAAAGCGTGGATGGGGTTTGCCTGTGTGCTGGAGAGGAGCCAATGGAAGATGCTTTTTGAGGATAACAATTGCTTCACTTCCCATATGGTCACTGGGGACAGTTCTGTTTTTTTTCTTGCTTTCTTTCTGTCTCCCTTAGTTTTGTTTTTTTCTTGAAACTGGCCATATTATAGGATTGCTGAAGGCCATGATCTGAACACCCTACTAATAAATGTTTGCGCATGTAAGCCTATCTCACAACAGAAGGCCAACATATGTCTGAAGCTTTTCAAAAGTACACAGCATTTCTGTATTTTTAAATACAAACCCCAGACATTTCAAACTACCTTTTGAAGTCTCTCTGGATAGGAACATCTTCTGGCAAAGTAAGCAAAATGGTATTTCAGTGCTCCTTCAAATCAGAAACCTTTATCAACCTTAATTTGCATCTAGCTTTAATACCAGTGTTGGATGGGTACAGATTTCTACAAAACTTGAGAGTGGGAATGGTGAGCAAGACAGATTCAGTATAGGTAAATAATGGGAAAGGAAAAGTCTCTGAAGAAACCAGAATCTGTCAGATGTAATCGCCTGTGAAACAAGATGCAGCATCATTAATGCAAATGCTTAGGAATGAGGTGCAACCACCGGGAGAAAAGCTGCCTTCAGGAGGTTTTGCAGTTTCTGCTCAATAATCTGCTTGAGAAATGCAGAGTATATGGCATGGAACTGGAGCTAGGTTGCCCCTGACTTCTCAGATGAAACACTAGAAGCCTGTTAATGATGAGAAGTTGATGGCTGGATGATGACAGGATGTGGAGCCCTGCCCCACCTCTACCTTAAGGCTGCTCTCTGTGAAGTGGTGAGGGAAATAACAAGTCCTGGAAGGTTTTCCTTAAGTTTTCTCCAATTGTAGCTACTTTTCTTCCAGACTTGTGTAGACCCTGTCTGAGAAGCATGTCCAGAGGTCAGTGCCCACAGGTATCAGAAGAGGCATGCTGGAGTCCTATACTTAGTAAGCCCATAGTTCCCTCAGGGGAGGAAAAGCCCCCTGACAAAAGCACTTGGTACAGGAGGGGAAATATCTGGGAGCATCCAGCCACCTCCCACACAAGGGATGCTGGCCTGGACAGCTGCTACTGCTACTGCTGCTCCTGATTCCAAGCCAGCCTACCACCCCTGTATTCCAGGATGACATTTTGAAAGTGTAGCTTATGGCAGTTGGTCTGGCTGCCGTGAAGATGTCAAAAAGTGGTGGCCAGGTCTGTGTCCATGCTTGGATGGGAAGGCCAAGGTTCTTGACAAGGTGCTGCCTGTTTTGGGGCTGTTTAGCTTCTATATGAATTTCACCTTGTGCTTCCCTCCCTTGCTGCTGTCTTGGGAGCTCCTGTCTTGCCAGTAGAATGAAATCAAGACCTGGCACTTTTCTCATGCTTATGCAGATCTGTTTTCAGTCACAGCATTTAAAGTATCTTCCATAGCAAACATTACTGTGTCACTTATTGAAATAATTCAGGTTTAAAGATGAATTCAACAACATAATTAGTTCTTTATTTAGCAATGAATAAACCACTATATATAAAAAAACTTGTAAAAATTTCTTATTTTTCATTTCTATGAGGAAGGCCAGACTTCAACTGCCTTACTGAAGAGGGAAAGATCAAATGGCCATTCTGAAGCTTGTACTACTTCCAGTTACTAATTCTCTTATTCAGCTCTCACAGGCTCAAAAGTAACTGAAGAATTGAGGTAATGGTATATATTTTGAATTTTCATAATTTCTCCTAGAATCAAAGCTCTGTGCCTTGTTTTGGTAAGAGTCTCTTGCTATTCAAGAAAGTAGGTTGCTAAGAAAATAATGGAAAATATTCCTCACTTTGGAACTTTGCAAACATTGTTTTACATTATTCACTTTAACTAAAATTACATTAAACTGCCAGTGTTGACAGAAGTCTCATAATTTTCTTTTTAAGAAAAAGATATGAGGAAGAGGAAAAAAAAATATTTCCCATTATACAGTTGAAGGGCAAAATATCAAAAACCTGGCAGATGCTGAACAGTTTCATAAAATTATTGAATAATAGCTGAAAAACAGGTCTGAAAACCAAAAGTGAATATGTGCAATCATGTAAGATAGAGATCCATAAAATGAAAATTAAGTATATATGCATTAGTTCCATCACTTGAAAAGCAATTCTAGAAATATCATTAAGCGGAACCATCAAATTTCATTCCAATGACAGAAAATTATATATCAAGGCACACTGTTAGCAGTGGAGGAAGAATGCATTTTATAGCAAAAATTTCAATTTTTAATGTTTCTTCTCTTTAATAAAGTATGTGTCAGAGTATCTTAATGTGACTTTTACTGGGCATCCCTTAGAATCCTTTCACTTTTATGAACTCCAGCAGCAGTTGGTGAAAGCTGATAGCCCAATGCACCTTTTAGCTTTTTTACCAGCCAGCATGGTCATTCCCAATCTCTTTTTTGACAATGAGTTAAAGAGCTGCTGTAGAAGAACGATAACTTTGTGTCTTGTATCTGGGGCTGCCTGCTCATAATCTGACTTTCTGACATTGTTGAGTTCCTGCTTCTGTCTGTGCAGCACCTGTACCACTGACAAATGGAGAAAAACTTGTACTGGCCCTAATGCTGGATTTATTCTTCCTAGGTATATAAAGCATAGGAATGGAAAGCACTGCCCATATTCAAAGAAAGAGTTCAAAATAAAAGTTCAGGTGTTAATATGAACCTTGTTTATCTCAGTATCATTGCTCTCATGACAATGAAATTCATGTGGAAGTGTGTTATATTAACAGCAGTGTTAATATAGTAGACTTAAAAAAAAAAGTGTGTTTTTTCCTGTTTCTTCTATGAAGAACCCCAGCTTTATTTTTGATGGCAGTTCTACTGCATATGGGCTGATGGGATTCTAGTTGTGATTTGTGAATATACTTGTGGATTTCTCAACCACTTTAAAATGAGAAGTTGAGTGCTTAATTTAGCGCTTCTTTCTTCATGGGAGACTTAATAAAGATAACCTAATAATTTTTACATGACCTCTTTGAGGCTGACACTAGACTCATCGAATCATAGAACTAACACAGGATTTGAGGTGTGGCCTCACCTGTGCCAAGTGCAGGAGAACAATCACCGCCCTGCTCCTGCTGGACACAAATTCTGTCTGGCATTCCTGGCCATGTGGGCACACTCTGGCTCATGTTCAGCTGTTGTTAACCAAAACCCCCTGGTCCTTCTCCTCTTGTTCTCTTTACAGCCACTCTTCCCCAGCCTGTAGCACTGCAGGGGTTGTTGGGATCCAAAAGCAGGAGACAGCACTTGGCCTGTTGATCCTCATAAAATTGCCTTCAGCATCAGTCCAGCCTGTCCAGATTTCCATGCAGAGCCTTCCTGCCCTCCAGCAGGTCAGCACTCCTTCCCAACTTGGTGTTGTCTGTGACCTGACTGAGAGTGCACTTGATCCTCTCACCCAGGTCACTAATAATGACTTTAAACAGGACTGGCCCCAACTGATCCCAGGAGAACACTGGTGAGCCACATCCAGCTGGATGTAATTCCATCCACCACCACCCTCTGGGCCTGGCCATCCAAACAGTTTGTAACCCAGTAAAGAGTGCACCAGTCTAAACCGTGGGCTGACAGCTCCTCCAAGAGAATCCTATGGGAGACACTATCAGAGGCTTTACTGAGTCTGGGTAAAGGTAAGCCCTTGGCAGGCAAGTCAGGTAGGATAATAAAATTCATACATGCTTTACAAGATCAGATCCTCTGAAAGAATAATTTTTGCACTCTGCATTCTTAAACCTCTGACTCCAGCCAACTGACAAAAGTGTTTATCCAGAACGCCTCAGAATCCTGCACTTCAGTGAGGAGCAGGTTTTGGCCACATTGTCTCTGACGCTATTTTTTAAAATTCCTTTACTTCCATTCAGTAAGTTGAAAAACAGTAAATCACAGAAGCACAGGTGACATTCCTAAAAGTTACCAGCTCCCTGCATGCCAGCTTTTTACTGCATCCTCCAGGCTTTATATCTAAAGGTATCAGTGAAAATAAAATCTCATGAAGGGAGAGTATGTATTCACCACATTTCCAGCTTTCAAAATGAGATGTCAGAGGGAGTTCAGTGGAAATGCCAGGAACATATGAGAAAAATTTTCATGTGCTAAGATGTTGCATTCATTTGCCTTAGTTCATTTGAATAGCTGAAATTTGAATGCTGTGCCTCAAACTCAGACTCTGTTTTATCTGGTGGCAATAATGGAATTTCTATGGTAAAACCCTTAAGTCATGAGCCCAAGACTGGAAACAGACACAATAAAGCCAATGTTTCTCCTACAAGTGCACATTGGTGATAAGTTATCAGTAATCAAACACATGCAAAACTCCAGGAGAAACTTTGCAAAAATTCTTTAAAACAGGCTTTGAATCAGGCAGAAAGTACCTCAATGATATGATTACTTTAGTGATATATCATAATGTTAAAAAAATTATTAAATCAGGCAATCTGCTAATTAATGCACTTCACATCCATTCAGGAATCTGGAAGGATAATTTATGCCTGCAAAGACAGCGTTAATACAAACATAACTGTGAACAGAACAAGGAGTCATAACCAAAAGATTTTTTTTTAAAAAACCCCAACAGCCGAACTCTGATTGCACTATTTTTTCTTGCAAAGACTAAAAAATGCCTTAAAATTTTCTACTGCCAAAAAGACAGGATAAGAAATGGGAAATTTGTGGCATCATTATAGTAGCAAATGGAAATGACTTCTGAGCCATCAGAAGAGTTGTACAACACATCCCTTCCTGAACAACACATATAGAAAAGGAGTCTGCTTTAGGGATATGAGAATGGTTTTCCTGATTATCAGGTGAATTTCCTCTTAAATTTCTTTTTCTCCAGGGTTGCATTCCTCAGGCTAGGCATCAAAATTCTTCCACTTTCTTCCAAGTGTTCAGATCCAGATGATCTAATCATCCTGACTTGATGGATACATGAGCACAACTTGAATCCTACTTCCACCTGAAGGAAGTACGGAAGCATGACCTGGTGCCTTTCTGCCATGTGCTCTGTCATGTACAGGGATGTGATTCCCAGATATAATCTGGGAGATTGGAGCCAAAGTTTCAGGTAGATTTGGATGATCAGTGACCAAAAATCTGTGCTAAGATCTAACATGAATCTCCAGAGAATGGCCAGATATTGGAATCAGCATCCCTGGAACAGTTCAAAAAGGTGTGGATGTGGTATTGAGGACATGGTTTAACAGTAAGGTGGTGATGATCTAAGAGCTCTTCTCTGACAGCAGAGGTTCTGTGGTTCTGTGATTCAATGTATGCAGGTCAGACAACACAGATATTTGGCTCCTGTTCTCAGACCTTCCAATGTATGTAAGTATTGAACAGCCAGTGGTCCCCAAGCTAACTTATCCAAAAGACTATGCTGTCAAAAAAAAAATTATCCTCCAATTTATAGTTTTATAGCATGTACACAAAAGAATAACTACAATAAACATACTAAACACTTGTTTACTAAATAGTCTTGATCTAGTCCATAAACAGGTGTAAGATCCTATTTGCCAAAGTAGATAGAAGTTCTGGCTCGAGAAGGGAGGCTTTAATAACCAGAAAACACTCTGGTTTTGTGTTTATTTGACTTACACATGTTTCATCTTCCTGAGTACTGACACTTGTTTCCAACATCAGAATTAAGTATAAGGATTCCTCTTCATCTTGCTTTTCTCAAGTCTGAAAACTTAAATTATATTAGCTTGGTGGAACTTCAGTTGAGACTTTTTGCATCTGTGTTTCCTCTCTTCCCTAGGGAAACTGTCGTTGAAACTGTCATTGGTTTTCCTTTTCCAGTTGCCACCTCTAACAAGCTCTGGGATTCAGGCAGGACATTAAAACATGAGTAGCAGGAAGGTTTTGCAGATATGCTCTCCTTTCTCACAAGGACAGAAAAATGCTTTTTGTTGGAGATAATCTTAACTGTCTCATACAAGCATCATGAGCTCTGATGAAAGCCATATTTTAGTATGGATATTGGCGCTGTGTGATTAGAAGAAGAGAGGAAAAACATGTTTATTTTTGTTGCAGCGTAGCAGTCAAATCATAGGGTTTATATGAAGAAGAAAGGACCACTAAGACAAAAAATATTCTGAGTTTTCCAAAAGACAGTCCCAATCAATGGCATGGAAGGGAAACACACAGATAAATACAGATTAAAAACTTGCTTGAACCTCAAATGGAAATATTTCAATTACCCCACTGGCTCTGAGAGAGCCAGTCTTTGATTAAAAACAGGCAGACAACTGACCTTGGACAACCAATTATTTCTAATATGGTGAGACCAAAATGTTATCTGGTGAGAGGATGAGATTTTATACTCATTCATTTACAAAATAACTTATTTTAAACCTAGCAAAAGGCAATGGAAGTCTTTGATTTTAGTTTTGATATGTCCTCACACTCCAGTTCAACAAAATATATAATCACAGGCTTCAGTTCAACAAAATGCATGATCACATGCCAAACTTCCATTAACATCAGTTGAGATTTTAAAGTCTCTGGGGTTGAGAATAGATTGAAACAGCTCACTGAGGCAAAGCTTAAACTCACTGACTTCAAGAGGGAAGAAGACTCTTGTTTTTGTTTACCTCTAACACATCCCACTTACAATTTAATTCTTTTGTTCTCTAAAAAATACTCAATATCATGCAATGCAGTTCAGATCACAATCTTCAGAAGCCCAAAGTATAGGAATAATAAGCCAGATTCAGTGCTCTGTTCCTAACTATTTCCAATTTGAAGTCAAATTATAGCAATGAGTGAAAAGTGAATTCAGCTATCCTCCATTTTATTAAGAATTCATTATTTTTCACAACTGTAGGAACAATCCTACAAAAGTCCATCAAATTGACTGTCTGCTAACAATTGCATTAGATTGCATATCTGTTTTGATCTTCTAATTTTATGGGAAGAGTTTTGGATTTAATTTGCTCTGGGTACTTATGAAAAAGGTCACTGGTGCTGACTTTTATTTATTTGATGCTGATAAATTACTTATTAATATGTACAAGCTTTTCCTTGTATCATCGTTATTCACCCCTCTAAGTCTGTGACATTTTTATTTGTTTTGGGCTCTGAGTAGTTTTACTTCTCTCTAGCTGGGGAGGTCAAACAGAACAACATTTAAACAGAATACAGAAGCATGAACCTTATGGAATAAGCTCCCTCTCCTTCAGCTTCAGGTTGCCTTACTCTACACGTTTTACACTTTGTTGTAGAAGTGATGTATCTTCCACCTCTCTTACTTCCTCAGAAACACTTCTGAGCAGCCCTAGTGAAATACATGCACTTGCAGCAGTGAACAAAGCAGTTCACTTTGGAGTAGGGGTGATTTGAGACAGTCTGAGAAGAGCTAGGAATATCTTTTATTGTCTCTGAAAATAGATGCTCTGTCTTGGGTAGAATAATACAATTGAGCAGGACAACACAGAACAGTCTTTGTCTGTACAAGTTTGCCCCTTGTCCAGATCTATTTTAAAGATAATTTGGCCCTTTAGGTCTGTTTGTTTGGTTTTTCCTCTCAGGTATGGTAAACTTAGACATAATCTGACCTCTCCAGAAAAAAGAAAATCCGTTATGTACTGATAAACGACCACATAAATATGTTGCTTTTACATTTCTTGGGGGAAAATTGTCATCGCCTCTTAACAATGAAATCAGTGGAGAAGGAACAAACTAACTATATTTAGGCAGCCATTTTCTACTCAACTTCAATAAGCACAATTATAACTATTCTAGAAAGACCTTAAAAATTTTATCTCTTTTCCCTTTTTACTCTCTTTCGTGTTTTGCATTATCCAAGTTACTGCTTTTAAGCATTTTTTATCGTTGTACATGGGGAAAAAACCACAAGGAAATAATCTGTTAACACCATGGTTCTCATTTGAGATTATTTGCTGGCCAGTGAGTCAGCAAAAGAAATAGCTGTGATTCTTTTTTGTGCCTTTGAAAGTATAATTTCTTTCTCTCACCCCAGTATGACTTAGATGTTTGTTCCAGGTTGGTCGCCATTCAAACAATATTATGATGAAGTAACACAGAAATCTCTGCAATAAAAGGAAATTAAAAGATGTTACTGGCATTTAGCGATGAGCCAAAATTAAAAAATTTGTGGTCTTATACTGCACTCTATATAGCCTTCCTGATCACAAAATGAATACATGGTGAGGAAAAAGAAAAAAGCTAACAGGCAAGCACCATGATCTTGTCATTAGGATAACTGAAGTTACTATAAATAGTCAAAAATATAAGGATTAAAAGACTAATGGAAAGCTCTTGCCCTTGGTAAAAACTGTCTTCTATATACATTCAGTCTCACTGCATTTTAAATTTTTTATTGAATATCTAATTTATTTTTATTTACCACCTAGGTCCACAGTCAGTGTTACAGATAACACTGAGGTACCTGAAACTCCCTTTTTGTTTCTTTATTTGGTAGTTTGTTTTGTTTTATTTTGTTGTTTGGAATTTTCATTTTTCTTTGTTATGTTGGTTTTTTTGTTTGTTTAAAAGACACAAAGCAGAAATTATTTCCAAAAACAATACTAAACCCCCCTCCCACTTTACCCAAGTAACTGGATAAGCAGACAACCAGCCAGCTCTCTTACCTGGAGGCCTGTTTTTCTGATATTCCAGCCCTTCAGTGAGGAGAGAGAGAATCTGTCAGAAAGATCACATAGATGAGAGGAACAAGAAGTTTTCAATCAGTTGTTGCTTGTGTTGATTTTTTTTATTTTACATAGAATATTTAGATTATTTTATCTTTTCATGTTTGTGGAAGAATAATGCTCAGTTGAAAAAAGTAAAAGAAGCTTTTGTCTACTCTCAACATTTAAAAAAAAAAATTAAAATAAACTAGGAATTTGCACCATGCAGAAATTAGCACCTTTCACAGTACTAATTCACAAACCAGGAAAACAATATGTGCTATGTTTGTAGAATTGTAAAGTTTTAGTGGGTTTTTTACATTTAGATAGTCACTGAGAAGGCTAAGAGATATCTAGCCCAGCAGCTATATTAAATGTTTTGGCAAAGGCAAACTCTCTTCTGTTTTAATTGACTCCAAACCAGTGTTTGCTAAGTTGTGGTTTCATTTAAAAAAAAAATAAAAAGAAAAAATAGTAAAGAAAAGGGGTTTTCTGTTATTGTAGATAGAGACAATTTTTAATTATTTTGTGAACATTTTCAGTGGTTTCAATTGCTTCAATTAAGAAGGCCAAAGAATGAGTCCCTGCTGCATTTCCAGCAGGAATGAGAACCTCTGATTATAAACTCACCTTATTCCAAAATGACTGGCACCAAACAACCCTCTGGCATTGTCCTTAGCTAAACCTGGAGAACAAGGCAGGGTGACCACACCTGAAGTGTGGGCAGAGGCTCACAGCCATGGACACCTGCCTTTGACCTCCACTCAGATCAGATGCAGCCTGCAGGCAGCAGGGAGGTTGGCTGGGACCCTTCCTTGAAGAGATCAGCTCCTGTGCAGAAAGGCAATTTGAAAGCTAATTTCCCATCCATTGGCTGCCAAGCATCAGCTTGGTAATGACCCACAGGAGACCTTGCCTTCTCCCTCTCCCTCTCATATGTTCATTTGAAAAGCATCAAATGAGGTTGCTTTTTTCTTCTTCTTCCATCAGATCCCTTTGTCCAACACGCCCCGTGGGACTTAATGGGACCCACCCATCTTGTATGACACTATACAGGGTAAGGGAATGAGAACATTGTAGACAGGAACAACCACATCACCTGGCTGTTCCAAATTAGCAAGTACATAAAACTGTGTTGTGGTTTGACTTAGCTGGCCGTCAGGTGCTCACCAAATTACTGTATCCCTCACCCTCCTCAAGAGAACAGTGGAATAAAATACAATAAAAAGGTTGCGGGTCAAGATAAGGACAGCAAGATGGGAGAGCAGGGAAACCAGATGGATGGGAGACAGGGAGATCAGTCATGAGCAAAACAAGCTCATCTTCAGGAAATTATTTTAATTTATTGTCAATTTAAATAACATAGGCTAGTGAAAAACAAGAAGGAATTTTTAAGTGCTCTACCCCTCCCAGGCTCAACTTCAATTTTACCTCTAGCTCTTTTACAGCTCTTGCTCCCAAGCAGTGAAGGGAACAGGGAATGGGGGTTCATAACATTAAATCTCTGCTCCTTCCTCCTCACACTGTTCCTCTGCTCTTACAGGGGTCTCTTCTATAGGCCAAATAATTTCAAGAAGTCTCCTGCCATAGCATGAGTCATTTGCACATGGTGCAGTGCTTCAGGAGCAGTGCTCCAGTGTGGATCCTGCCAGAAGCCTGCTCCAACACAGGCTTCCCACAGACTCGTGAGTTCCTTCAGGGCATCTTGTCCTGCTCTGGTGTGGGCTCCTCCATGGGCTGCAGGTGGATCTCTGCCCTCTCATGGCTGCAGGGGCACAGCTGTCTCACCATGGGCTGCACCATGGGCTGCAGGAGAATCTCAGCTCCAGCACCTGGAGCACCTCCTGCCCCTCATTCTGCACTGGCCTTGGGTCTGCAGGGCTGTTTCTCTGACATTCACACTCCTCGCTCCCAGATGTTGCACAATACATGTCCTGCTTTCTTAAATATGTTTTCACAGAGGTGCTACCAAGATGGATCAAATTTGTGCAGTGGCAAACCTGTTTTGGAGATGTCTGAAACTGTCTCTGTCCACCACAGGAGGAATTTCTGATGTTTTCTCAGAGAAGTCACACCTACAGCCTTCCTGATACCAAAACCTTGCCACATAAACCCAGTTAAAATGGTTATGGATAAGTATGGCTGAGTGCTAAACACCACAGCAGGATGTTCATCAGAGTGCTGGGGTTTAGCAGAGATGCAGCCTCACCTCTTGCTGGCCTCCCCCAGCCTTGCCTGCTCTGCCCTTTGCAGTTCCCCATGTGTCCCATTTGAGCGTCACTGACTTGCTCCTTTCCAGCCTGTACCTTCTCACAGCACCCTTTGCAAATTGCATCCCTTCTGTAATGGTGTATGTGTACCTCTGCTTTTATTGGTGCAAGAAGTGATGTTTTATTATCCCTTGAAAGGGTGAAATTTGTCAGGTGAGATCTTTTCTCTAGACAAAATAGCCATTTGGGTTGATTTAAACTACCTCTCAGTTAATTTGAATATTTCAACTGGGAAAAAAATAATGTCAAAACATGCTAGTTGATAAAAACTTTTAAAATATATTTCAATATTCAATATACATAAATTTGATTTTCATAAAGAAAAAAAAAACCCAACCAACTTGTATTCTTTTGATGAAAACCATTCTGTGCACACAATTCAATAATTAACTATGTCCCAGCACAAACACAGAATAACACTCTCCCCAAGACAGTTTTCTGATATCCCTTAAGAGCCAATATTAGCAAAGTCTACAATAACCAGCTGGAAGACAGAAGGCAAGGTAACCCTTAATGAGTTCTTTTCTCCCATTTAAAAATCACTCCAGTTCCCTGAGATTTGAAAAAGTCAGTAATAATAAATACAAAGCGTTATGGGTTTTTTGGATTGTATATGAGTTTGTATAGTAAAAACATTCACCAAAATGTTATGTTAGCTCTTGGTCCTCTGCATAATTATTTTTTTCCATTATATCTGTCTCCCTCACTTTGTGTTGCTGTCTGTCTACAGGATCTTCACCCATAGGGATTAAGGTGATACCAAAAAAGCTGTAATAAAGACATGGATGCTTTTAACATTATTATTCTATTTGTATTTATAAATATCCTTGCACATGTTTCATGCATTCCAAGACATCATTTGATGTCTTTAACAAAGAAAAGCTACTCTTGTGTCTTCACTAAATCAATTTGTTGATAACAAACAGATTTTAACTAACATTTGGACTATCCATGATTTCAAACACACAGATGGAATCAATAGCTGTTTGCTGTGTAACAGAATATGTCTAACATAACAAATATGCCCAGAGTGTAAAACAAGAAGAGAAAGTAAAGAATGAAGTAAATGAACTTGAATGAGTCAGATAATAATGTTTACACACCACTATGTGGTTGTCTTAGTCCTTGTAATCGATAAAACATTTCCATGAAAAAAGAATTCAACATAAATGAAATAAACTAATTTTCAAAGTCAGCTGAAGAAGAGTCACAATAACATATGAATGATACCTTATAAGTAAACATCTCTGGAATGTTGTTCAACTTAAAGCAAACAATCAAAAAAACCACCCAAACCACACAGGCCCCTAGATTTTGCAAAAGTCTCTTAGATTAAAAGGCCCCTCAGCAAGTTTGCAACATCAAAATTCCTCAGCTCTGAAACTTTGTTCAAGCTCCTTACTACATTTTGGTACATATGTTGGTAAAGGGAATCACATCGGCTAGACCCTAGACTAGTCTACATATTTGGAATATCTGAAACCCTCTGGAATCTGATTTCAGTGTTGAAGGAACTCTTGATTTGACCTTTTACTGTTATTGGGATGCATGAATCTGAACTTGTCACTGCAGTAGAAAACTCTTGGATTGAAGTGCTCTGATTTCACCAACATGTACCAACAGATCTAGTTCACAGAGACCTGAGAATTTTTCTATAATAATGAATACTTCTATAATAATGAATTTTTCTATAATAAATGAGTATTTCTCAAGAATGATACATTCAAGAATTTGATTTTTGTTTGTGGATGGATTCTTATACAGAATATAAAAACGTAATTAAGCTTTTCTAAAAGTCTCTTTTCCATAGGTGGAGCCATCATCTTCACAGCTTAATGTAACACCTTGCAGCTTAATATACCCCAGAACAAACAATGACAAGGCAGTATGAAACACAATTTTCCAGTGGCCAGTCTTTCAGGCACAAGAAATCATGACTGTCATATACTGATTATGGTATGCATAAAGAAAGTTTGAAAATGAACTGTTAAAGGCATTGAAAATGCATTTTAATGGTTTAATTTTGAAAGAATGTTCTCATTTAATATCTACAAAGGAGGAAGTTGGGTTTTTATTATATATTTCTCCACCACAATAGTCTCTATTGGCACATTTTTTTAGTGAAAATAAATATGTAAAATAATGGACGCATAACATTCATAAAGCTTCAGAAATGCATGTTTCAAATTTAAGTAGCCTTTAAATTTTGGAGACATGCTATGGTTGAATTCAGTTTTCACTTTCAGATTTAAATATCTACTCAGCTGATAGCTTTGCTATCACTTACTAGAAGATGCTCAAATTGAAAAATTCCAGGATCCCATTTCTTTCACTTTTCTATCCTCTTTTAGGTATCTCAGATATAAATAATTAATATATGCATAAGGGTTAAAAATAACTTAGGACTGAATCAATTAATATAATAACTGCATACAGTAATTTGTAGTACTGCTTAATTTGTGGTACTACTCATGACATAAAAATTCAGTCCAATTTGCCACAGGGTTAGTTGCTTTGGTCCCAGAAAAATTTAAAAATACCTCCATCTTCTTGGCCTGGGGGAGAAAAGGATTTTATTTACTCTCTGTCTTTAAAACAGCAACATTCTTTATCAGTTTCACAACTAAATATGGTACACATAAAAATACGTAGGATTAAAATGTTAGAAACTATCTGAAAAAAACTGATTTTTTAAAGAGCGTATTTTGTACAGCATACCACTGAAGAGTTACATCCTTCCTCTCTTTCTAAATATGAGAATTCTTTTTCCTTGCTGTTTTCTGTTTTGGGATATAGGAACACATGTTTTTTGTGGAGACAATTCAGCAGTTACTGAAGTCTGGAAAAATATTTCCAAAGCATTAATTATCTCCTTCAGATCCTGAGCTCATCAGTTCTGCTGTCAGTGTCTGAGCAGAAGGGAAGACATGAGTTTTAACACAGCACAGCTGAAACACAAGCCCAGTGCAACAGGAGCCAAACCCTCACCTGAAGACCACCTACAATATCAGATAAACCTTTCAGTCTCCAGAGAACCCCAGGTATCCCTTGCACGTCACTTCTGCAGCACCAAAAAGTGATTTCATATCTAACCACGGCAGCCCCTGAGGATCAGCTTCATTTTTAAGAGCTCAGCTTTGTTTTTTAAGAGCCAGAGCTTTAGGCTAAACAGTGATGTATGGTAGACCAAGGGAACAGCACATTTTTTGGTTTTGAGGTTGAGCACATATTTCAATATATTGATGAACTGAAGGCTAATGAGAGATGGTCTCTTACCATTGCAAATTGCTTGGAATTGCTTCTTATTCTTTCTTTTTCAGTGTCTCAAAGAATATACTACTGTATATCTAAAGAGTTTAATGCTATTTGTTTAAAGAGTTCCAGGATTTAGAAGGATAGATGAAAGCTACATGAAAGAATATTTTAGAGTTGGGGTTTTTTCATATTTTTTCCTTTCTGTCCTTAACAGAGACTCAAAAAACCAGCCCTCCACTTTTCTTTTCTTTTTTTTTTTTTAAATTTAAAGTGTCATCAACCTGCAATAAGAGGTTTTTAAACTTAAACTTGAGCTTACTAAAATTGACATTTGACTTCCTTATATTAATTTTATAATTTGTTCAATGATATTAAAAATCCATACAAAAGGCTGCAAGGTTATGCTAATTTAGCAGGTACTTCTGATAGTCTTAATTATGTTATTTTTCTATTCCTATGTAATATTTTAAGCCTCTGTAACATTAAAAAATGTTAAGGAACTATTTTCAGATGTCACTATGACCTTTTAAAATACCTAATCTAGCTATTTAGAAGCTTTATAACTCATGGTCTTATTTTAAAAGGAGTGTGGGAGGATAATCAAATAAAGTATTTTTGTACTGAGCAAAAAGAGAAGTGCACTGATTCTACGTTAGTAAGCACACTTCTTATAGAAAGTTGTCCTTCAGTACAATTGAATGCCACTGAATATTGCAGTACCACAATACCACTTAAGCGTCCTTCAAGGTACCTCTATTTGTGGTTAGATACCCGTTTAAAATTCCTTCAGTCAGATTTTTTTTTTGAGTTATTTTTATGACCCACATGCACTCTTCCATATGGAACTGTATTGTAATGGTTTTATGAAATATATGGCTGGTCTAAGTGGATTTTTCTGTATGTATGCAGTCAAAGATGGCCATCAGACAGTGTATGTCTGGAGACACATTTCTGTGTTATATCCATGGGACCCACAGAGCTGCATGAGCCACAGACACACACAGGAGTCATGTCTAAAACATGTTTGCCTCATGGACTTCAGATCAGAATTGGAAATGTGTTGATTTAATAATAACATAATTAACAATTAGTGAACCATGCCTTCAGGATCTGCTTGATGTTAAACCAGATAATTCACAACATGAGACACAAGACTTAGTCAAAGAGCTGCAGATTTTGAAATACTTGCTGTAACTGACCACCCAACATTTAATCAACCCAGGCTGCGTGGGTTTCAGGCACAAACACCTCTCTGGGCAGTCCCTACTTGCACCTCCCTCCCATGGGAGACGTGGGTGCTCTGTGTTCCCAGGATATTCCCTGCTGCACCCAAGCACATGCAGGGGAGACACCTTCCTTGAGGGAGCAATGGAGGAGCCCTCCTGGGTCTCCAGCTCTCCCTGGGAACCAGGTGGGTGGGTGCCTGCTCCTTGTGTTGTCACAGGGAAGAATGATCACTCAGCTTGGAAATGGTGTTGCTACTAATTTTCATGCTATTATCTATCTGTTACTGGAAGTTTTCACTGTCTGAAGTCCAACTAAGAACAACTGTAAGATGCTTCCCCTGAGTATGAACTCCATCTCTCCTGTGCAGGTTCACAAGAAGTCCAGAGATACTCAAATACTGGAAGTTCTTATGTTTTACCTTATTACTGCCTCTATACTTTGACAACCTAAATTTGAAAAAAAAAATATACTGGCCCAAGAGTTAAATAATCTTGCTGGGAAGACATCAAGGGGTGAAGAGCTGTCATTGCTTCAAATGTTTGTTTCCCCCAGGAGCTTTCTACCATGTACATGTATATGCAAATATATATAGAAATACATATACAGGTAGGGGTAGATGCATTCCTTCCCATAAAACAGCGTGTGTTTTTTTTTTAAACTCAGACTTTAGCATTAGGTGGTATATTCTTCAGCACTTGACTATTTTAGCATTACAAAGGCATTCATCAGTGGCAAACTGAGCTCTCTAAATGTCACAATAGGCGGCAGTCTCTTCTATCACCCAATAATTTTCACACTTTTCTTCCAGAATTATTTCCTAACTTTGTTTTTATCAATGCTATAAAAAGAGAAAAATTACCTAAGGACCTTATCCAGTTTTCTATTTTTTATATGGTTACATTATACATGTGAATCACAAAGCTACAGTTCAGACTCATTCTGAATTGTCCACTAAACATAAAAACCATTTTCCTAGTAGCTGATTTCCGATGTGCCCCACAGGCAAGACAAAGTAAGCCACAACTTGAAGTGGACCTGAATGCTGGTATTCATTTAAAAATCAACAAAATTAAAGCTTTTCATATGTTTTAGGTAGTCCTGAAAGAAGGAAGGAGTTGGATTTGATGATTCACATGGGGTCCTTTCCAACTTGAGATATTCTATGATTTCATTAATTATTTCACTTGTTCTCTCCCACAGCACAATGCTCATAGATCTTGACTTGGCAGGGATATCACTGTTGGTCTGGCAAGGCCAGGCAGAAAATTTTATTGGTTCCTGCTGTTCAGCTGCTCAGAGTTACCCATTTGAGGTGCCAATGGCCAAAATCCCTGGGCATCCCCAGGATTTGACTCCTCACCTCTCTGTGACTCTTCCTCCAGCTATCATCTTTCCCTTCTTTCATGACTTTCTGAGATCATCTCTTCTCTTCAGAAACCTCTTAAGTACCTTTCAGTACCTCTGTTGCCTCTTCCTTTCAGACCCCAAGTCCCTAAGTTTAAAGAGGAAAAAGGAAATGTCTAATCAGTCTCATAATTAATGAGCACTTCTGTCTCTTTGTTAGATAGTTCAAAAATTTGGGTTTGGACATTCACCCCCTTACACACAGGCACCCATCTGTGTGCTGCCTGCTGGCACTCAAATTTCAGCTATTTTTATAACTGCCAAAGAAAGTTTCTATACTGTTCATACAATGTATGCAGCTGGTGTTCATATCAGGTATTTAAATTTTCTATTGGTTGCCTTTACATTTCATTTTGTCTAAATAAATGTTTCCCAAAGCTATCCAATTCTTCATATATGATCCATCTCACTTAGTTTTAGCCCTTAAAAAGTTTCAGTCTGAAACTGGACCTTCTTGCCTTCACTGGTAAACCATGTTCCTAAGCAGCCTTTACCATTTATAAAGATCTAGTTAAAGTTACTGGAAACCAGATGAATATTCTCTCACTCTGCTGTTGACACCTTCACTTGGGCAGCTGCAGCTGCTCTAGAACATCATGTCTCTGTTGATTATATCTTCATTGACAATAATGAGAGCTTAGACAGATTTTATGCTTTTGGACAATCTGAATTTTGTCTGGCACATTAATTTATGTTGACGTGTAAATATAAATATCTTGAATCAAATCCTGTCCCACCAGCCTAGTCTGGGTTTATTATATCTTGTCCTTCTCTAGTCCTCTCTTAGGAAGAGGTGCCTCCAGAGAGTGATTCATTCTGCTTGCTTGAGCATAATGACAGCATTCTTTCTCCTTTTCTTCTAATTGCTGAGAATCTAAAATAATTATCTGAAGCTATGCAGTAAATTCTTAGATAATTAAAATTAGATGAGATGGGTTCCACTCTGGTTCAAAAGCACAGTCCTCTCCATTATTTACTGATTTTTTTTTATTATTATTATCAACTTAGCTGGCCATAATTTACATACATATATGTTTATTTGAGATTCTTTATTTCCATTATGTTTTTTGCTCTTATTCAGACAGTTCTAGCTTCTAATAAGAAATGCTAATTATAGGCAGACCAGTAGGTTACACAGACTCGGAAGACTTCCTAGTGCAATGAGACTCATCCTCACCAAAAAGATTATTTATACTCTTGAAAAGCATAGTTTGCCCTAGAGGATTTTATAAGGGAATCTGCAAATCATTACAGTTCTAAATCCAGTACAAATCCATAGCTGTTTTCTGTCTTGTATATCCTGATCCTCGAAGCCATGAGGATTGGAATTCATAGGACTGGGGAAATTTATACTTTAAAATGTCCCTCATATAAATCCTACATTACATGGAAAAAAATTGTAGTAATTATGACAATTTTTGTTTGTTCTGTTTTTGTTTTCAAGGCCGATGAAAAAGGATAGTAAGTCTGACACTTTTTACTATATCCCTTTGCTTAACAGTGTACCCAGTGGACAACCTTTATTTAGAGCACCTGTCATAATATAGCAAGATATAGATAAGAAATAAAGCCAAATATAAAACAGTCAAAGAAGATGAACAATAGTCCTTAAACAGGCACTTCTAAAATGTGAGGGTTTGTATCTTTAAACTCAGACTGAAATTTAGTTTGACTGCTGTTCTTACAGAAGTAAGCGGTGTCATCTTAGTTTCTTCTTCAGATTTGTCTAGAACTCCAAGGTGACATATTTCATTTTAATTAGGTATTCTATATCTGCTTTTCTTACTTAAAGAAACAACAGTCCTCTACGTACCCAGACAACCTCTTCAGCTTACCTTGAGGTCAGCATCGTAAATGTAACAAGGGGAGAGCCACAACCTACATAGAGAGTGGGCTCGCTGCTGACAGTGCTGCAAGCAAAACTGAACACTGGAAAACTGAATCATGTTCCTCCAGACATGAGGATCCAGGGATGAGCTGGGCCTTCTTCCCATGCAGGCTGAAGAGGAAGAGTGATATGTAACTGGGGGAGGAACAAGGCTGAGAGAAGAAGGAA
Organism: Passer domesticus; assembly: GCF_036417665.1. Classification (NCBI taxonomy): domain Eukaryota; kingdom Metazoa; phylum Chordata; class Aves; order Passeriformes; family Passeridae; genus Passer; species Passer domesticus. The sequence goes on from NC_087476.1 coordinate 11,923,726, forward strand.
GGTCCTGGAGAAGCTTAGTTCTTTCTTTTGGAGGGCAAATTTAGAGAGTTGCAGAAGGAATATTTCAGTGGGATGACACAAATTCTTGCTCCTGCTCTAAACAGCAGCAGTTAACCTCATCCTAGTCACACTGCATCCCTGTCTTTTTTGGTCTACCCCATAACCTGCTGATCCAGGTTAAGCCCATGTGTGTTTGCAGCTGGCTCTGTCACCATCTTCATAGTGAGCAGCTATCATGAGGACTATCCATCTTACATGGCACAAACAAAATTCTCTTTTTTTCTTAGATTTGTTTATTCCATACCACATTGTACAGTAAGAATGACAAGTTAAAATAAAATATTTCCTGAGGAGATAATTGTTTTATTTTGCTGAGAGGTTCTAGTCAGGAAGAAACAAGTAATTTTGGTTTTCCATGCCTGTAACTTTCTAAGTGGCCTATAACTGGAATTGAAACCCAAATTCAAAAATTAGTTTGCTGTTTTTTGAAATAATTTCTAGTATAAAAAAAAAAAGAAGAAATCTGTGTTTTCCAGAAAGTAAATATTCAGAAATACAGAATTAGGACTGCTATTTTTAAATTATTCAGTCTATAGCAAGCAAACCCTTAAATAACATTAAATAGTGAAGAAGAAAAAAAATGTTATGTCACAGATCTAAAGAATGTAATACACCTTCAGAACCAGACACCAAATGGAGATTGAGAAACAATGGGCATAATTGGTACCAGGAAAGGTTCATGCTTTTAAAATAAAGTCAAAATGAAAACTTTTTGACCCAGAGAAATGTCAAATGGCTGGGATGAAATCTGGAACAATCTGGTCTGACCTCATAGGTGACATGGTTCAATGTATCCAAACTCCAATAAACACAGAATTGGAAGAGGAGGTTGAAACTCTTTGTTTACTTTTCTAGGTAGTTTTCAAAGTTTCTGCCCAAAGGACCAGGGAAAAGATAAATTGCGGTACAGATTTTCCAAATATCAATAAGGATGGACTCCAACAGTTTTTATGCATTCTAGAGGTGATGGAATAGTTTCTTGGAGTTCCAGGAAATTCAGTGTGATAACTAAATGTATAGAAACCACCTCCATTTTGTTAAAATCCATGTGGTATGAAAGAAGAGATTGGGAAAATGTCAGGGAAAAGTACCCAGTGTGGTTGCTTCATATCTATAGTCAGCACAAGTATGCCTCAGAATTTTGGGAATCAGGATAGACCTTTAGTCTGAACCAAGCAATTCTAATAATCATGTTCTAAATAATGAGTGGTGATCCTGAAGGAAGCTCAGCAACACAGAGGCTGAAAGACACGCAGGTAGAAAGGGTACTGTGGTTCAACATCAATTCTCTTTGAGCTTGTCTACTTTCATTATGAATATTTTATGTACAGAATCCAGATCAGAGTATTCGGCATTCCCAGCCTGGTTACTTGAAATCCCAAACTGAATACATACTTTCCCGAATTCTAACATATTACAATGTAATTAAGTGTAGTAAATTAAAACTAAGCAAACCCTATGGCGTGTGACAGTATCACCGTTAAACTTCATTTGCAAAAAAAAAAAAAAAGGCTGTGACATATAACTAAAAGGCAACCCTCCAAAACAATGGATTTATTAAACATTTGTTCTTTTGGTTTTAGCTGGACAGTTGTTGAGGGAAAAAAACCCAAAAAACAACCCCAGCCAAACAGAAAAGGCTGTTAGATCCTCCAGCACTAATATTCTCAGTATAAACTGTAGAGTGTTCGGATATCGCTGGATTATTGGGATTTTGATGGTTCAAAAATTGGTCATTATGACAGCATAATAAAGGGAAAAGAGATTTTCAGCACAGAATGTACAAATGGTAAAGAGAACTGCAGAATTAATTTTACATTAATGAGACAAGTTCTCCAAAGCTAACAGGGCAGACTGTTGGAGATAGGTTTATATAAAGATATGCCAACTAACTTTCATCTGTGAAGATGCTATAGGGAATGAAAAAGCTTTCTCTTTAAGATATATTGCTTTCAATTCTTTCTAATGTGCACTGATTTTCTTAAAGATTTTGATTTAAAAATCATTATTTATTTGTGATATATTTTGCATATTACTTGGGAATAGTGTTACTGAGGCTCACAGGCCTATTTTAAGATATCAGAAGGCATCTGGTTTTCAGTTCTGAAATGCAGAAATCCAGACAGCACTGGACTCAGTAATAGTTTCTCATTAATTAGGAACAATTTTTAAAAACCCTATCAGCCAGATATGAAAAATTCAGCCATTCAAGAGAAGGTTATTTCATTTCGTAGGCACGTTTTTTTAATCTTGTTTTTTGTTGTTGTTGGTTTTGTTTTGTTTTAGTTTGTGTGTTTTTTTTGTTCTGTTGTTTTTGTTGTTTTTTTTTTTTAAATATACCTTTGAAGTATATTTGAAGCAAATAAACAGATTTGTTTATTGGTTGATGTATATCCCTTTTGTCTCATTACGATTCACCATGGAGACATATAGATTCTTCAGGCTGGAAACATAGATCAGATTTTTGCTCTGACCCTTGTATCCCAAACACAGACTGTACGTAGTTTTCTGTTAGTGTGTCTTATACAAATGTCTATAATTTTCAGCAGCTTTAACTATGTTTTGAATATGTTGAATGTACTTACTTTATAGGTGGAGTTTCATTAAATTCTGCTAGTCACCTTAAACCTTGGATTATTAGACATTTTTCTTTCAGGAATTGACTGCTTTCCTGGAAGGAAAAGATATTCTGGACTAAAATGGAATATTTTGAAGAGGAACAAATCCTCTAACTGTGCCACACACCCGAATAATCTGCGAATAATACTAGAAATAGATATGGTCTTGGATAGCACATCTTGTGTTTGTCTTCAAGAAAGATGTTAGGGCCTGTTTGAGTTCTGTGGACTTGCAACTCATCTATGTAATGGCTGATAATATGGAATAGGATTAAGAATGAATCTTCCATAAATGCAGGTGAATGTGTGAGCTAATTTCAGTTAACTTTTTCTGTCTTAAAATTGTGTGCCTAGTCTAAGCTTACTTGTGTTTCATAGATATCTATGAACTCATGGATCTCTTAGCATATCTAGTGAAAGGTCAAGTGAAAGGTCAAGTGAAAGATGTCCCTGTCCACAGGAGGGAAGTTGGAAATAGATGATCTTTAAGGTCCCTTCCATTCCAGGCAATTTTATAATTCTGTGATTCATTGTCTATGAAAGGATGAGGGGACTTACAAAGCATGAACCAGGATTTTCAAGAGAGGTAGGATGAATTGCTATGTACAAGTTTCATATTCCAAAGCAGCCTGACAAAACGTAGCCAGACACCTAATTTTTTAGGTGGTTAAAGCAAAATGAAGTGAACCTGGCTGTAAGGTTCCTTATTCTCTGAGGAACTTTTAACAATTCTGCTGAAAGTATGAAAACCTTTAAGGTTTCCATTATATTTCGTAGTTTGTTTAATGAGGACATCCACTTGAGGTTAAAATAAAAGTTTTTCATGCTGTTTAGGAAGAATGAAGTATGCTTTAATGTGTTAAGTGGGGACTGGGAAATGAGTGGAGTTGTTTGGGGTTTTTAAAAATCATATAATATTTCTTAGGCAAAAGGGACTAAAAACATGATGCAAATAGTCTCTTAGTTGAGAAGTTAAGCCCAGAACCTTTTGCTGTCTAAGGAGGTGATTCCAGTCAGAGACCAATCTTGCTGTTAATCTTATGGTATTACTGCTCATAAACCTGTAGAGTAAAATTCAAAATACCATACTGTAGGTCTTCACAAACCTGAATGTCAATTTGCAAATCATATATGTAAATTCTACACCTGCTGACAAACGCATACTGGGCTTATTATATGTATAGTTAATCAAAAGGAGGTAAGGATCATCCTGTGGTGTCACCATCTTTGAACTTGGAAGTTCACACAGATTTTTGTTGAATATGTGGTAGAGGGTGACCATGGCTGGATGCCAGGCATCCACCAAAGCCTCAATATCACTCCCCTCCACAGCTGCACAGGGGAGAGAAAATATAAAGAAGGGTTCATGGGTTGAGGTAAGGACAGGGACAGAACACTCAATATATGAGAGATCACTCAAATACCATCACTGGAAAAACAGGCTCTAATTAGAGATTTGAATTGAATTGATTACTAACAAAATCAGAGCAAGGTAATGAGAAGTAAAATAAAACCTTAAAAAATAACGCCTTCCCTCCAGCCCCTCCCTCCTTCCCAGCTCTTCCTCCTACCCCAGCAGGGCAAGGAGACACAGAATGGAGGCTATGGTCAGTTCACCACCCACTGTTTCTGCTGCTGCTCAGGGAGAGGAGTTGTCCCCTCCTGCACTGTGGGTTCCTCCCCCAGGAGAAGTTCTGCATGGACTTCCCCAAGGTCAATCCATCCCACGGGCAACAACCCCCACCAAGTGGCTGCAGCATGGGTCACTCTTCCATGGGTGGAGTCCTTCCAGGACACATTACTCCAGCATGGGAGTAGGGCCCCTCTCTCCTCAGCTCTCCCACAGGGTCACACCCTCCTCTCAGGCATCCACCTGCTCCTGGGTCTCCTCCACAGGAGGGGGATCTCTGCATCCCCTCTGGACTCTGTTGGGCTGCAGAGGGACAGTTCCTTCACCACGGTGATCTCCACAGCCAGCAGGGAAATCTCTGCTTTGGCACCCAGACCACCTCCTGGCCCTCCTTCTCCACTGATCTGCAGAGTTGTTCCTCTCACGTGTTCTCACCCCACTCTTCTCTGACCGCAATTACAACAGTGCAATAACTTTTCTCTTCTTCAGTATGTGATCACAGAGACATTACCATGATTTCTAGCTGGCCCTGCCTTGACCAGGGGTGTGTCTGTCTTTGGAGCTGGCTAGCATTGGCTTTTCCAGCCATGGAGGATCTTTCTGGCAGCTTCTCAAAGAAACTGCTCTTATAGCCCCCCACTGCCAAAGCCAGGCCAAGCAAACCCAATAAAATGTATAGTGCCAAAGAAACCCTTGGGGACACTTGGGGTACATGATGGTCTTCAACATAGGGAATGAGCAGCTAAGAATCTCTTCTGCAGCTCTCACAAAGGATGATTCACAGTATGCAGAGATGATTCACTTGAGCTGAAGACCTACACAGTACCAAGTAAGAGTTGCAGAAACAGGCCTGAAAAAGTCATTGTGCTCAGCAGACAAATGAATAGCGAGTCTTCTGTCTGCAGCACTCGGGACACTTGTATTTTTGTGCCACAAATACCTTCATTAAAGATTAATCATATCCTGTAGCAAAACTGCAGGTCTCTGGCTCTTATCACTGGAGAATTTCCCTATGGTATTAAAGGAAATTGTGCTGTAAATGTATACATAATTTCTAGGAGATATTTTTCAAGTATTTTTAGCTATTTACATATTGATATTTTCAGCTTAAAGCTGCTTTGTGTTTTTCTATGAACAAAATTTCTTATGCCTTTAAATTTTTGGAAACAATAAAGTAGTATAAAGCAGCTTAATAAGAAGGAGAGTCTATACACACTGCAAATGATTTAACTCCACCTATACTCTTTTATTAACAACCATTACTTATATCCTCTCTGAACCTACTGAGGTCAGAGGAATGAATGTTGTTGCCTCTGGTGACTAAACAAATACAGTATAATGAAGAAGAAGATACTGCTAAACATACCTAAATCCTTTGAATCATGTAAAAGGACTTCTCAGTAAAGAACTTCACAGAATGCAGTCTCTAAATGAGTCACTTGCACCTTCAAAATGTGAAGATGCTTTATTTGGATATCTCTGCTCCTCATGTTTGTAGCTGTCCATCTGCTTTAATTCTGTTTTGTAGTACCAATTCTGCAGATGTGCAGCTGCTCCAGTTGTCTCAGTACTGCTCACATGACTGCAGGGAATCCAGTGGTGACTGTGAGTGGTGGGAAAGAGATTACTGAGCAGTTGTGGAGGGTACATTTCTAAATCAGACCAATTTGTTTACCAACTTAATCTTGCCACTCAGGAGTGCGTAGTCAGCTCTAGAAGATTATTTCAACATGCAAAAGATCTTCAGGAAAGGGGAGGGTCTCTTGAAGAGCAGATATCTATATCTCTGGAAGTTCCCTACATTTTCCCATTGAATTAGTTTGGACAGTGCTACCTATTGATACTGGGTGTCAAGTAATACCTCAAAATGAAGATTATGAGTTGTTCCAAGATAATTACTTTAATATCGTTATTTCTGTATTTCAGATGTCAGTAATATTACTACCACATTAAAAATACAGCCCAAGAACCTCTGTGATTAAGTGCCTTCCTACAAATATCAACATGATGAAAGGATGGAGCAGGAAACTCACCACCAAGGCATTGTATTGCAGTAGACTCCAAGCTGACTTGATATACATGGAGTTAAATTAGACACATAGAGGTATGATTTTCTTTATATAATATTTTTCAAGATTACTATGTGAGTAATGTTTACAGCAAGGCACTATCCTATTTGAACCTTTTCTAATTAACAACTTGGGAGTCATTAAATATTTTAATGAGACATAACTGCTATCTGCAGAATGGACACAGATGGCAAGGCTGTGAGAAGAAGAGGTGTGGAAGAAGTAGTATTGTGTAGCCATGGAAACAATGCCTCTCTTTCTTCCTCCCTTCTCCCTTTTAGGTTCAGCAATGCTGCACATCATTAGGGTGTCTGCCTCTCTTGACAATGGCAACTTTGCAGTGTCAGTCAGTAAATCTCTGTATCCATTCATGCTGTCAGCACTAAGTGATAGAAAGCCTGGGGAAGATGTGAGATGCATAGCAAACAGGCTTTGGCTCTGTGACAGTCTAGTCACGTATTCTTATGCAACTGTCAATTTTGAGGCTCAATTCAATAAGAAAGAACAAAATGGAACGGGCCTGGCTAGACAGTGTTCTGTTAGTGTAGTTTCTAAAGTTCATTTCTGTGGTCAAGTAAGTAAAAATGCTGCAAAATGAGACTTGACTGTGTGGGTACACAGGACAAATGGAATAAAGCTGTGGCTGAGCTCTGGTTACAAGCAGTTTTGTTAATCCACTGCAGTCAGACCTTAGTGTTGGTGTTTAATTTTGCTAAACTGGGTGGTGATATGCTTTTGAATTGGTAGCAAAAAAGAAAATGTTAAAACCTTTGAATGTCAGTTATTCTCACATAGAGCTGTTCCCATGTGTACCAAGAGCACTTATTTATACCTAGCAAAAAGCCTTATAATTATAAGAAGCTGAAGCAGAAAAAAGAGGCTGAATAAAAATAGAATAAAAATTCAGTCTAAATGCACTGAAAAAAAAATTTCAACATGAGCTCTACCCGCACCCTTTTCCTCTCATTTTTAGCAGTAATTAAACCAATTCTAAATGCCGTATTTAACTCATTTGGGGTTAGAGATTCCAGGAGGGGATGGAAAGACATGAATTTATGGATCTGCCAAGTAGAAGAATAAGAACAAATCCCATAATTTTAACACAGATTTGAGTTTCTTAAACCTTTTAGCTGCACAGAAGTGTGAGACACCAATGATGGCATCCTAAGAGGCAAGCACCAGAGTAATTACCAACTATTCTAATAGAAGAAAGGGAATGAAAATAACTTGGGGCTTAATTTGCACAGGCAAATGCAGAAATACAACCCTGCATGGATTTCATACCTACAATATGCATTGGGAGAGCATGATTTCTGCAGACCTTGTCTCTACATCTTCCCCTCTGCATAGGAAACAGTCCTGCTGGGAATGGAGGTGCTCCTGTAGGGAGTGTTCCTCAGACCCGGGAGGATGCTGATGAGACAATGTCTGAGTCACTGTCTGCTTCCTGATCGTCTTCTGGGTCAGCACAAAGCCACACAACCTAACAACCCCAAAAGCACTGATTTATCCCAAACCATAAAACTAAATAAAGCACAGGACACTTTTCACAGATCAGACTACCCTGCTTTTCTGACCCGATGAGTCACAGGTCAGTGTCTTATCTACACTGGCTGGGCTTGATCGTGCTAGAGGTGTTTTCCAGCCTTAACAATTCTATGATTCTGTGATCTTCTCCTGGCCAGGGCCCAATGGAAATGGTACACACTGTGGATCTTCAGCCATGATCTAGGAACAGATCCTGCCAGACAATGACAGAAAGCAGCACCACAGGTAGAGAGTGCATTCTGGTGCTGGAATTGACATGTGTACTCATGATATGATCATGGTATGATCACTGACCACTGATCATGGTATGATCACTGATGTGTACTTCAGCAGTCCCTGCTGATGTTCCCTGAGAGATTTAGATTACAAAACAGGAGAGCAACTCAAATAGAGCTACACTTTGAGATATTTGCTCAAAAAGAATGCTTAATGGGATGATATGCAGCTTACAGAGGGGTCTCCCCATCTAGACTTGACTGTTGAGCAATGTTTTGAGTGATCCCAGAATCATCTCTGGCTATGCCTACAGTAGGAATTACTTTGGTACAGCTGGAGAATATCAGAAGAGTGAGGCAGCAGGAGACACCTACAGTAAAAATAATATGCAGGATTTAATTCAGGATAAATTTAATTGGAACCAAACACACTTACAAGCACGTGGATAAGAACTGACTCAACTAACTAAGCACTAGTTCAAATCCTTATGTTTTCTCTGGGATTTGGAGCTTAATAGAATCTGCAGTATAGTAGCCTTCAAAATCAACCTAGCCTGAATATATCAAAACTGCTATGTTAACTGAATTAATATGAAATAAATGTGTTTGGCTACCTGACCTTGCTATTATTCCAAACCAAATGCTAATGTGCTTGCAGCCTGTTATCTGGAAGGAGATTATCTGGACTGTACATTAGCCAGGAGTTGCCTTCACTCAATACCCTGGATAAGGCACAGTGCCAGAGAGGGAGTGTTGCAATGCACACACTGCTCACATCATATCTGGCTGGGCACACTGATGATTAAAAGACTTCTACAAAACCTCTTTGTATTTTTTTTCAAGGTTGAATATGCTAAAAATGCTTATAGCCCAATATGCATATGAATTAACCATATTTTTGTCTTTGTCTGAAGGGTTTTTTTTTCCCTGAGAGCTAGTTACATCTTTGTAACTTTGCTCAGTATTTAATACTGAGAATCTAAACTCTTCAGATTTTATTTTTCTATTTATGCAAGCATAGGATAGCCATAGAATCATAGAATTGTTAATGTTGGAAAAAAAACACCAAGATCATCAAGTCTAATCTTTGAATGAATACCACCATGCCCACTGAATTCTATTGTGTACTGACACATCTACTTATTTTTTTAACATTTCCAGGAATGGCTACTCCACCACTTTCCTGGGTAGCCTGTTCCAATGCTTAACCACTCTCAGTGAAGGAATTCTTCTTTATATCCAACATCAACTTCTCCTGGTCCATCTTGTGGCCATTTCTTCTCATCCTGTCACTGTTACTTGGGAGAACAGACTGACTCTCACCTGGTCACTTCTTCCTTTCAGGCAGCTGTACAAGGTCCCTGCTGAATCTTCTGTTTGTAGTAGGACAGCACACCATTCATTCACCGGTCAAAAAAATGTCTAGCTTTTTTCTTGTCTAGCCTTAACTCCTACTATGCCGATCTCTGAGCTGAATATATAGAGCCCAGAGAAATAAAATGGCAGCATTATTTTAATAGTTCTTTCCTGTAATTTCTGGATTAGGGACATTGCCAACCTGAAAATTCAGGAATGTCATACCACAGACATCACCTTTGGTGTCACCAGTAGTCATGGGAGTTATTTCTTCATCTACTGACTAGTTTTTCCATTTTCAACAGATTTATGCGGTTCAGACTGCATTCTTTGTATCCTTTGGGCATTCTTTAGTTTTTCCAGTAGATGATGGCCTGTGAAGGTCACCAGTGTATGATGTGAAGGTATCAATGAGGTCAACAGCCTCAGTATATAGAGCCCCTGCACTATTATGTGGGAAATACCTCATTGTCTGGAGGACTTGAATTATACATAATTTACAAGAGTTTAAGAAAATAAGAAGGTCAAAAACAGTGTTGCAAATGAAACAAACCCAACATCCAACCTCATTATGCTCAAGTGCCTGCAGAAAGACCCCTCTCTCTCCCCATTTCCTTGCCCTGCAGAACTGTCTCCTGACTTGAGGGTAGATGGGATCTGTGTTTTGTGCTTAGATCCGAAAGCTTTGTCACAGGACTTACCTATAGGGCAGGTCTGTTACATTCTGCTTATCAGCAGACCTCAAAATGCACTCCAGATGGGTTCAGGTCTGGCAATTGCCATTCTCTTTTATTCCTTCTTGTACCAGACGTTTGCTCTTTTAGTTAATCTCTCCTTTTAAACATTTCAGAGGCTCTAGAGAAGCTTAATTTTTTCAGGGTGAAATTCATTCTGCTCCCTCTTAATCTGAAGACAGCCCAGCATTCCTAAATTAAAATAAAATATGTTTCTTTTTAAAAAGTATTTGTCTCTTTCTTTAAGACCAGTCTTGTTCTCTTTATTGTGTTCACTTTATTTTGTTGAATGTCAAAAAATATCCTTCCTTATGGTGATGGCTGCTCAATATATTTTGGTCTATACTTTTCATTGAAATTTATAGTTATGTGACTCTCAATATTAAGGACATGTAAGGTTTTAACATCCAAACACTGCTAAGTGTATGTAGCTCGTTATTGACTTCTGGCAGTGTACATGAAGGACATCCTGAATGCTGGCCAGAGCCTGAAGCACTGTGGCATTAAAGTCATTAAAGAGCAAGTGCCAGAAGAGGCAGGTGTGTTAGGTCCCAAGATTAAGATGAGACATCACCAACTTCTCACTTTGCTCTGAGTTTGTGGGAACGGTGTGTTCAAATCTGCCCCAGTTGTCAGGTAATTCAGTTTTTCTGCTCAGTGCTCAAATCTGTGAATTTTTAGCAAAGAATACTTTCCTCCCTGAGTAACCTGAAGAGCATGATTAGACACAGTTTGGGCTGGGCTGAGATTTCAGGGAAAGGAAGAAGTAAAGAATTCCATTATCTGAGCTGCTGTAACCAGTAAATGCCATTGGCAGGACATCTGCCCAAATCTTCCAGAGCTCTGCTGGGACCAGCACAGAGAAGGCAACATCAGGCAACCTCTAGGTGTAGAAAACTTTCAGGGGCTATGATTTTCTCTTTAAAACATTAGTAATGTAGATTTTCTCTGAGATGCAGTTCAGTCCCTATCAACTTTGTAGGTCAATTACTCTTAATTTGATTTCAGACATGTCCACATGAGAAATAAAATCAAGTCTTTCAGGAGAGCTAAGAAAATGCAATAATTTATCAACTTTATTAGTTTATTCCAAGAAGATAAAGCACTACCATTACTATAAAGGAAAAAAAAAGAGATAAAAAACCATGTTGATATTGGAAGACGAAGTCTGAAGCCCAGAAACAGACCCATAAAACCACTGTTAACAGTCCTTAACATAGTGTCACAGCCACAAACAGCTAACACACTTAGCGTAATTTCATTAGACTAAGCAGAAAACCTGGGTGGGAATCAAAATCTTGGGTAGCCTACAAATGAAGTCTTGAACACATCATCCTCCATTGGTAACTCCAAGGACCTCTTGTGTTTCCTTATGGTTAAAAGCATCCTATTACTTATGTCTAATACTGGTTATATGTACATTGCTAATCATTTGTCAAATTGCAAGTTTTTCTGTGTTTTTATGTGGGAGTTTTTATTTGTGAAAATAAGCCAGCAATTCAATAAAAATAATAATGAAAAACATAGGAATTGTTTTAGCTGTATCTTCAGTATTCTAAATAAAACATTTAATCATGTCACGTTCTATATTAACATGATGTAAACAGCAGATTTGTGATACAAAAAATGGGTCAGAAACTTTTGGCCCTATATCAAAATAACATTTCAAGAAACTACTTGAAATGAAATAACATGTTTTAATACATATAAACTTTTCTGAACTATAAGTTTCCCTAAGAAAATCTGGTGTTTCTGTTTTACTTTATGATCCAAAAGAAACAACTCTTTTAGATGTGAGAATATCCCTGGGGATATGCTTTGCATTTGGAGAATTCTAACTCACAAGTCTTAGCTTTTCCAGATCAGAGATAGCTTTTGGTTTCTGCATATAATAATAGTAAATACTAAGTTACAGGGACAAATATTATTTTGAAAATTTGAATTCTCCAGAATTTTATATTTCATACTAAAAGTGCCCATAAACTTTTTCTTAAAATTTTCCAGAATCTTGAACTGAAAACTAAGGTCACAAATGTAGAGTAAATCCATCTAGAAATGTTCTCTGCATAGGAAAGCCACTTTTTACACAGTTTTGGTACATTAAATGCTCAGCATAAAACAACACAGGGGTAAGAATCACCACTCAGAAGGAGCAGAAATAGTTTTGTAGACTCACGCTAGTTCCTTGAGCCTCAACCAATGACAAAACTGTCTGATCTCTGTTTTGTCACTTTATACTCTCACTTCTCTCTGTACCAGTATTTTCTTTGAGAGAAGGGAGATGGGGAAATGTGATCAATTCTAAGAAGCAAATTTTTTTTTTTCTGTGCTGTACCTGCCCAACCACAGGTAATGGCAGGATAAGAAGTTCTCACAGTACCTGGTGCTTGATCATTCCACTGATTCTTGTTTCCACACAATCCATGAACCCATCACCTGTAATACATTGTATGTTTATCCTTTGTTATCTAACTCCAGAACTTTTTCACAGTATTGGGAAAATAAATTTCTAAGTAGAAAACAGTTCATCCCAGTGTGTAACTGGGGGGGAACCTTCTGAGGGAATGAGAAACTTGGAAAAACAGGTTTTTGCAGGGTGATGTAATGATAACAACATGAAATTAAAAGCTGTAAGAAAAAATGGCTGAAAAGGTTCTTTCACAGCCTGCAGAAGACTGCCTGCCAGTGCAGATGGAAACAAAACCTCAGAAGGGCTCCAATTAGTGGTAACCAGGAATGGAGGGATGGGGTGGGAGGGGAAGGAAGGAAGGAAGGAAGGAAGGAAGGAAGGAAGGAAGGAAGGAAGGAAGGAAGGAAGGAAGGAAGGAAGGAAGGAAGGAAGGAAGGAAGGAAGGAAGGAAGGAAGGAAGGAAGGAAGGAAGGAAGGAAGGAAGGAAGGAAGGAAGGAAGGAAGGAAGGAAGGAAGGAAGGAAGGAAGGAAGGAAGGAAGGAAGGAAGGAAGGAAGGAAGGAAGGAAGGAAGGAAGGAAGGAAGGAAGGAAGGAAGGAAGGAAGGAAGGAAGGAAGGAAGGAAGGAAGGAAGGAAGGAAGGAAGGAAGGAAGGAAGGGTTTCAGAGAAAATTTTACACTGCATTTGTAGACTTATGATAATGCAAACAAGGGATATCAGCTAATTGTGAGATCAGCATCAGCTTACAATTGTCCTCTTGTAAGAGATCTGAGAAGCACACACTTCAGAGCTGGCATCAATTTGCAGAGGTCATGGGACACCACTCCTCCAGCCTGCTCCAAGTTCTCCTGCTTTGCTGCCTGTCTCACTTCTCAGGATTTTTCTGTCTACAGAGAACAGGAGACAACCTGCTAAGACAGCCTTGTAGTTATACTGGATTTATACAATAACCAAAGACAAAGAATGTCTCAATGAAAATGTAGCCTCAGGTATCATCATTTCAAGGTTCTCTGTTCTAGGGTGAGAGGTACATGAACATTTCACTTATCAATACAAATTAATAGGATAAGATGGGTGAGTCCAGCAAAAATTCATAAATCTGTATGCTGCTAAATGACATTGTAATTCATCAAATCAAGGGCGAATGGAAAATAACTAGCCTTTGAGTTACAGCTTACTGTATCTCTGCCAAAGGTGAGAGTGTCTCCCAAGGTTTCTGAGAGTTTAAACATACAGATTTGTATTTAAGTCAGCACCTTCTCTGATACTATTGATTAGTGGGCTGTACAAACTGTGGTTATCCTCCCATCCAAACAAAACATTAGACATTTAAAAATCAATGCAGAAAGCGCACTTTTGCTTTCCTGAGTGCTGCTTGATTTCTCTTCCTCCTGACAACAAAGGCATGACTGAGCACCAGCACATGGCCAATACACAATCAGCCTCGGGTGTCTCTTGAGTGTGTGCTGCTCATACTGTACTGCAGGCAGTCGGGAACAAGGAGCAGTGCTGTTTGTGCAGCATCATGTGTCTAAAACTGAACTGCCTCTCCAGCAGGGCTCCTGACATGCTCACAAGAAGGTGTGTAACCATGTGCCAACTCAGGATCTGAGTACTTAAGCAAAGGGTCAGGAAAGAAGAGAGATTAGCCAGTGTTAAACTACTAGCC